>NC_133621.1:80421774-80746774 GCF_048593235.1 Sminthopsis crassicaudata | reverse complement strand
ACTTATCTTTAACATATAGTATTAGAAAATCTCTTTGTCAGATGTGTAAATGATAGTTCTTGAATTGAACATCCTATCGAAGATGTGTCTGTAGCATCATCTTTAATAATGACACTAGCTCACAATCATATAGAACTTTCATGTTTACAAAGTGCTTTTCTTATAACTTTTAAGGTAAGTAGTATAAAGATAATTAACCTCATTTAACAGTTGAAGAAGTTAAGACTGAGATGCTTAGTGACTTGCCTAAGAACATAAAGCTAAGAAAGATTTGAGATGAGATTCAAATGCAGATTTGTGACACTCCAAATCAATGTTCTTTCTATTTTCTTTGAAAAAGACAGCATGTTAAAATGGGAGGGGGGAAGTTAGCAATGTATTTTAGTCCAGCACTGAGGTATATGAAGAACCATCTGTTCAGAATTTTATGAGGATACTTTGCAGTCTTAGCTGACATGCACTATTCTCCCCAGGGAAAGAAGTATTTGACATGGGAATGTTTGCTTCATAGTTACTTTTTATATTCACAAATACGTAAAACTGAGAAGCCACCAACCCTTATCTTTTCCCATCTGTTTCCATTCTCTCCTTACCTGAATAGACAAAGAATTATACTTCCAGTTGTCAAAGCAATGAGAGAGACACTGTATCCCAGGGTATAAATTGCTTTCACCAGGATAAAAAAAGTCATCTAAGAAGAGAAAGATTATGAATACAAGTTATTAGTAATAAACATAAAAAATAAGAATCACTGTCGATCTTCTTAGTTGTTAAATATGAATCTAGGAATACAGAGAGATCCCTGCAGCAGCAGAGTAGGGGGGTTGTTGTTCAGTTGTTTACATATGTCTCTGTATGGTATTTTCTTGGCAAAGATACTTAACAGTGGTTTGCCATTTCCTGGTCCAATGAATTGGGAGAAACAAAGGCTAAATAACCTGCCGAGGCTCACACAACTAGTGTTTGAGGTCATATTTGAACCGAGATCTGCCTGGCTTCAGGACTAATGCTCTACCCACTGAGCAATTTACTTACCTCCAGAGTGAGGAGGCTTAATTAACACATGGCTGCCTAAAAAGAAAGCAGTATCACAGAATAGAAAGAGTGCTGGATTGGAAGTAAAGATTTGAATTAGGAAATTCAATTCACCTCCCTGAGATCAATGAACTGAATCTCTCAGTTTCCCCATCTGCATAATTAGATTGCACTAGATGACATCTGACAGTCTTTTCAGATTTAAATTTATGAGTACTGGGAGTACTAGGAGAGATAGTGAGAAAGTGAGGATAGCTTAATCCCAGCTCTCCAAAATTCTCTCTCCAAAACATCTTGACCCCAACTTATCCCCTGTCTTTCAAATGAGCATGGAGCCCAGAGTTCATCCAGTCCAATCTCCCTCATGTCAGAAATGATGTGTCCACACATCAAAGGGCTTAGAAAAGGAGGCAGAACTTGGATTTAAACCTACATGGGTTCTCTGATTCCAGACCTAGTACTTGGTTCCACTAAATCACAAATGCCTTTTTTTTTTTTGATTCTTGAGATTTGTTTCTATTTTCTGGTTGTGTACCCTTTAGCTCTTCCTTACTGTCATACTGTGAGGCAGGCAGGTAGTGTGGTGGACAGAATACTGGAATTGGAGTTAAGAGACTCTTGAGTTCAAATTCAATCTCAGACACTTATTAGCTATGTGATCCTGGATAAGTCACTTAATCTTGTTTGCCTCAGTTCCTCATCTGTGAAATGATGCACAGAAGGAAATGGCTTATAGTATCTTTACCAAGAAAACTTCCAAAATGAATCACAAAGAATCAGACACAACTCAAAAATGATTGAACAACAACAATAACATCACACTGTAAGGTACCTTGCCATTGTTGTTATCATCCTACTTTCCCATACTTCTTTTCTAATGATCCTCCATTGTAAACAAGGTAACTTGCTTGCTATCCTTTGTCTCCCCATCTTTACAGGTGCCATTTTTTCCATGTGAGATACAAATCTTGATCCTTTCTAGTATTCTCTACCCCTCACAGCTATTATAGTTAAGCCCCAAATTCACCTCTTCTATTAATTCTTCAATCAGATTTCATTTAATAGTATTCATCTATGTGAGTTTATTTCTCTCTCAACACATCCATACTTGATATATGCTATATAGTTATTTATTGCTTGTTGAAATATAGCTTTGTAAGTGTTTCCTTTAGTTGTTCAGCTGTTTGATATTGGTTTTCTTTCTTCCTCGTGAGATGGATGTATGTAAGGGGTAAGGAAGATGCCTTCCATTTCTCCATTTATTGCTCCAGAGTCAGGTGCATATACAGCTGTACAGTGCACACAGTAGGTGCTGGGACAGCTTTTGTTCATAAGTTGATTTGCTACCATTGCCTCCTCAGAGTGAATATGAAGAAAGCTTCTCTACCTCAATACATTTTCCAAACCAGACCAAGAAATCATTTGAGCACCCATGGTCCTATTTTTAAATTTTATTTTTAATTATTATTTTTGGTGGTATTTAAAAAAACACATGAGCAACAGCAAAATCTCTGAATGTGTCAAGAAAGAAGATAGTCCTTATGGGGAAGCTGTTCATAGTTGTGTGTATGGTTGTGTGTGTATGTTTTAAAATTATGTGAGTTCTACTTAAGAAAGAGATAGAATAATTCTGCTGAGTTCACAATGTAGGATTCAATGAGCATCTCAGTTGGGTTTTCTTTGATCTCATTATTTTAAACAATACTTGGCCTTCTATAGAAAGCTAAACTTTGTACATTGTTGATATATAATAATAATGAAGACAGAAGATATAATGTATTATATCACATACTTAAAGACTTTAAAATCCATATATTTATATGCATTAGCACAGAATTCTTGGATCTTTTTGGCTGAAATGTTTAGCTTTAGGATGTGGGTCATCAGCCATTCACTCAACAATCAACATTCATTTATTAATCTATTACTTTTCATCAGTTGTTATACTAGGTGATAATGATACAAATATAAAAATGATAATTTTCTTCCCTCAAGGAGCTTATATTCTAAAGGAAGAGGTGCAACATGTACATATGAAACAGGTCACAGTCCTGCCTGGTCCCTTTGGAAAGGAACACAATTCTCAGAATGTTGACCCTGTACTTTATCTAATTCTGGGAAAATATAGTTCAGTATTGAAAGGATATAACACTTTGGCTGATAGAACAATCTAGGGTTTGGAAACTGTCAGTGTACTTTATTCTTTTTATCATTGAGTCACATTTTCTCAGAAGTATCAAGGATTCAATCAGCACAGTAGGTGGCTTGCTCTGTCTAGTCAAAGTAGACCAGGGAGTTTGCTATTTACTGATCATTAATGCTCACATAGATTACTACAAAATATATGCAAAATAATTCAATGCAGTTTCAAGACATTAAGGACCCTAACAACCAAGAAGGTGCAGAATGGTATCATATGCTATAGAAAAGGGTTTCTGGCCTCCATTTTAAAGGAAATAGGAATTTAATGAGATAGAGGTGAAGAGGGGATGTATTCCAGATATATAGGGTCACAGGGAGAGGAAGTAGCACATGGATAAAGACACAAAAATGGGAAATGGAATGTCATTTGAAGTAAAGAGATAGAAAGGAAATCTGCTGGAAATGGAGGATGCACAAATTCTCTACAGACATAAGTTTGAGTTATACAAGTTCTGGAGAAGACAAGGAAGACAAGGGATATCTAGAATGAAACAAAAAAGCTGGATTAGTTGGGCTCAGGGCTCAGTTTCATTTTGCAGCTGGGATCTTGCCAAGATGAAAATGAATGCTAAATGAAACAAAACATCTTGCAAATGCAGTATAATAGGTACAGTCAAGTTAAAAGTCTAAGGAAAATAAATTGCTTATGTTAGTAGCCAGATCTTAAGTGAATTTGATACAAATGGCGTAGGGCCCACTTTGCAGCAGAATGAGGGACCACATAGGTCTGGAGTATTCCCAGTGCTGACACTGAGAACCACACACTGGCATAAATATTTTCACTCCTCTGCCTTGCTTTAGGTTTCTGTAGATCTAGCTTTAGTCCAATAATACTCAAGTATCCCCTAGGGCAAAACTTGATCTCTATTTTGGTCCAGAATAGCCTTGTCCAGGTCTATGTCCAACTCAGGGAAATCCTAATTGGCTATTGAGGTTCCATCTATTGAAACTTTCTCAGGTACATCTGTTTATTTATTTCCGTTTGAATCATTGCTGTAATAGTTTAAAAAGTATGTATTATGCTTGTAGAATGTCAATAGAACTCCCTATGTTCATCTCTATATAAGTTCTTCTCTATCTACTACTACTCTTTCCTATCTTATTCAAGAATCCCAAGCAGGGATTTATAAATCTAAGGCAATGTATCCCAGCTCCTTAAACTGTGGGTGAAAATCCCATATGGGGGTCTCATAACTGAAAGTGGGGGTTATGAAATTATTATTTACTATCAGTAAATGTTTAATTTGTATACTTATTTCATATCACTAGATATCTGGGGTCATGTAATCTTGGTCAAGAATGGACTGCTAGCAGAGAAAGTTTAAGAAGCTCTGATGTAAATGGTTTTCTCACCCATCCTTAGATGTATAGTAGACTAGACACAGTAATGGGAGGAGAGAAAAAGTATTGCGTACTTCAAGGGGGTTTCTTTGAAGTAATGTGCTTTCTTGGGAAATCTGGGTAGCCAGATACTAAGGAAAAGACTAAGTCTGACTCAGCAGAGTTTAAAAAGCCAGTTCCTTTGCTCTGCAATATTTCTTCACCACCATCATCATTGTCATTACTAACGGGCTCTGTGCTGAGCACTTTACAAATATTATCTCATTTGATCTTCACAACATTCCTATGAGGAAAATGCTATTATTATTCTCATTTTACATATGAGTAAACTGAGGCAAACACGTTAACTGACTTGCCCAGAATCACACAACTAGTAAGTGTCTGACACTGGATTTGAGCTACAGGCTTGGTATACTATCCACTATACTATAAATATCTTAGTTCTCTCACCTATAAAATAAAAAAGATTGAACTAATCAATCACCCAATCCTTTCTGTCCTTACATAGAAAGAATTATGACATCCTAAGGATCTGAGTTCTTATTAAGGAAAAACTTAGAAGTTGGATTCACTAAAGATGTATCTGGTTTTTATCCAGCTACTTTTTGACATTATATCATGGCCCAAATGCTCTGAAAAAAAATCACTGGATGTGAAAAGGGACATGGAAAGTGATCCTGATGAGTATGCAGTAAAAAGTTTTGAGATCAATCGATCAAATAAGCAACAAGCATTTGTTAAGCCCTTTCTGTGTGCAAGGCTCTATGCTAAGCATGGGAGATGTGAACAAATTGTACTTTGACCCTGAGAAATGAAGAAGCAGCTACTTAGCACTTATTATTCCTTTCTTCTAAAAGCTATGAGTCTCTTAGATCTACTTAATGGAGAGAAGAGAATTCGGGAATCCAAGGGCATTTCTAATTGAGGGAGTGAGAGACTGATGAGTATTAGACTTCTCTAATAAGATATGTGTGTGTGTGAGAGAGAGAGAGAGAGAGAGAGAGAGAGAGAGAGAGAGAGAGAGAGAGAGAGAGAGAGAGAGAGAGAGAGAGAGAGAGAATTTGGTGAGAAGCTAATGCATAAGGAGGAGTAGCTAAGCAGCACAATGTGTAGAGTGCTAAGCCTGGAGTTAGAAGGCTGATGTTCCTGAGTTCAAATCTGGCCTTAGATATTTACTAGCTATGTGACCTTGAACAAGTCACTTGACCTTGTTTGCCTCAGTTTTCTCGTCTGTAAAACGAGCTGCAGAAGGAAATAGCAAATGACTCCGGTATCTTTGCCAAGAAAATCCCAAATGGGATACAATGAGTCAGATGTGACTGAAACAAAATAACAACAATAACAACTCATGTAAAGAATCAAGAGAGATATCTAGGAAGGAGACTCTAAAAAGTTCCTTTTAATATATTCTACAAATTAAAATTAAAAAAATATAAGAAACTACAATGGACTCCAGAAATGTCCTATCCTTCTATTTTTCCAAGTGAGAAAACCAAATCTTAGAAAGGTGAAATGATTTTGTAGACCAAAAAACTGGTAGACCTGAAGAAGTGTGTGTTGATCCCTCCACCCTCACCATAGGGAACTGTTTTGAGCAGATGAAGTTATGGTTCTGAGTCGGTCTTCCTTCCTTCCTTCCTTCCTTCCTTCCTTCCTTCCTTCCTTCCTTCCTTCCTTCCTTCCTTCCTTCCTTCCTTCCTTCCTTCCTTCCTTCCAAGTAACTTGCCCAGGGTCACACAGCTAGGAAGTGTTAAGTGTCTGATATCACATTTGAACTCAGGTCCTCCTGACTTCAAGGCTGATGCTCTATCCACTCTGCCACCAAGCTGCCCCCTGACTTAATCTTTTTGAACTTTTTAGAATGTGAATTCAGTAAAAGCATCATAAGTTTTTGGGCTCTAAGTGATCAATGATCAATGATCAAATATCAATGATCCTCATGCAGGATCCATGTTGCCTTGATACCACAAGGTATGACTAGGATATGAACTCAGATCCTCTAATTTCATAATAATCTTTCTGCCATGCTGTGCTGGTGCTGTCTTTGCTTTCTGGTACCTAACCTCCAAGTCAAGGAGGCCACGGTGCCTTTGAATAACTTTTGAATCTAGCCTAACTTGGTTTTAGTAAGATATGTAGTTATAGAAATCCATGCATCTCCATTTTGCCCCCAAATTTTGAGCTTTATTGGAGGGGACCTCAATGAACATCTAGTTCAGTCCATCCCTGGAGAAAAGTACCCACTGGAACATATCTGATACCTAATAGATTTTTGCTTGAAGACCCCCAATGAAGATCAAGGCAACCCATTCCACTTTGGGACAGCTCTAAATGGAAGATATCCTCCTTGATATCAGGCCTGAATTTGCGCCTTTATAATGTCTATATTCTCCCTCTAAGTGACAGTGCATCTAATACCAGAAGGCAGCTATTACATCCCTCTTGATTCTTCTCTAGGCTAAGCATACCAAATTTCTTCAATATATTTTCATATTACATGGACTCAGCAAGATCCTTCACCATCCTGGTTGTATTTTTTTCCTTGGACGTTTCTCTGCTTTTCAATATCTATTTTAACCTGGAACCACTAGAGCAGAGCACAATATTCTAGATAAGGTCTAAGCAGGTCAATATACAGAGTGGGACATTCCTCAACTTATCAGTGATCCTTTTACTTATGCAGTCCAAGATTGCATTAACTTTTTTATTTTTTTATTTCTACTTTACACTGCTGACACATGTGGAGCTTGCAGTCCACTAAAACTCACAGATCTTTTTCTGACAGACTGTTGTGTAACCATTCCTCCCTGCCCTATATATTTCTCAAAACATAAATTTAAGATTTCATATTTGTCTCTATTGAATTTCATATTATTAAATTTAGCCCAGTGCTCTAGCCCAGGAGTCAATAAACAATAGCCTCTGAGCCAAGTGTAGCTTGTTGCCTACTTTTTAGGGTATGCAAGCTAAGAATTGTTTTTACATTAAAAAAATTTTATTGTATTTAAAACTCTTCTTAGCTTATAAATGAGTTAAAATAGTGGCAGGGTTGATTTGGCCTTTGAGCTTTAGTAAGCCAACACCTGCTAGCCTATCAATATCTTTTGATATCCAAATTGTTATCCAGTGTGTATGCTAGCCCACCTGACTTTGTATCATCTGTTCATTTAATGACTATATCATCTGTTCATTTATCCAAGTAAATGTAAAAATGTTGAACTGTCCAGGACCAATCCCAGATTGTTGGGGCTCTCAATTGTACTTTTCCTCCTTCCCTTCAGATTAAAGCCAATTAATTGTTAGCTTCATAAATTCATTGTGTACATGGTCCATTACTTGGGTGGATCTCTTCAGATAGGGCCACAGACTGGCCACATTCAGCTTCTTTGAGTATCAGGCTAAATATATCCTAATCACATAATTCTCTATATTCATTCAATTCCATTAACACCTTGAAGTCATTATGATAATGAAAGGTTCTGGTTACAAAGAAAAAGTTGGAGAAAGAGTATATGTGATGGTTTTTCTTAGCACAAAATCATCATGATTAGAATTGCCTTCCATGTATGAAGGAAAGCAAACTCATAGTAGCATCAACCCAAGTATCAACCCTTAAGGAAAATCTTTCTGTATCTTTCCAGTTAGTGCTGTCTTCCACTTCAAATTTTCTTTTATTAAATTATCTGTTTGTGTAGATAAAATACACTCCATGCCCTTAAAAGCAGTACTTTGTACAGTACTTTCCAAATCCAAAAATATGGAAAAGAGTTGTGATTTTAGATTTCCTTAACATGAGAAATTCCTCATATGGGACAACCCATCATTGACTAAGTAGACAAGTCCTCCATAAATCCTGAGTCAGTAGAGGTTAAGGGATATAAGGTCACATAACTAGTGTCAGTGGCTGAATTTCAATATAGGTCAAGTCTGGCATGGAATCCATTGTGTCTTTCTAATATAAACCTTGTATATGCTTTAATGAGATTGCTAGATGACATAGTGATAAAGTCAGGAAGATTTATCCACTTGAGTTCTAATCTGTCCTCAGATTACGAACTGTGTGACACTTAAGAAATCACCTTTTTTTGCTCAGTTTCTTCATCTGTAAAATGAACTGGAGAAGGAACAAAACTATTCCAGTGTCTTTGTATAAATGGAGTTCAAAGAGGTATGATTAAAACTACAAATGTGCTTTAATAGTGTACAATGTGCGTTCTCTCTCCTCTCTCTCTCTCTCTCTCTCTCTCTCTCTCTCTCTCTCTCTCTCTCTCTCTCTCTCTCTCTCTCTCTCTTTCTCTATTCCCTTTCCTGCTTCCACCTTCTCTTTCTCTCTCTCTCGTCATTTCCCCTTAGCCCTACCCCCAGCATAGAGATCTACTTGACTCTTAGATGGATATTCAAAAGGCAGTCATTGGGAATAATATTCATCTGCTGATTTCCTTCAGTGCTTTGATGATCTCTTCCAGCAGAAGGGAAAAAGCAGAAATCATTATAGTTATTGTTGATCTTAAGTATTCATAACAGCTTTGATCGTTAACATAGTATTATGAAGAGACTAATTTCTGACTTCAAAGGAGAAGCAAGCATGCTGTGGGATTGTCTGCATTTGGTCAAAGGAACTAAGCAGCTGCAACCTTAGAGGAAGTCTGGGTTATTTCAGAAGTTTATTCCAGCATTGAATTTTGAATAGGATAGTTCGTGATTTTAATTCTTTAACTAAAGGTATAATGACAATATCATCTCCATAATGATAATGACAACAACAACAATAATAATAGACATTTAAAACCTGCAAAATGCTTTATATTCTGATGCAAAATATGATTTGAGCCTCACTGAAACCTTGTGAGATGGATAATTTAGTCGTTTAGCCAAATTTGACTCTTTGTGACCCCCACTCCTGGACCATCCTGTCAATGGGGTTTTCTTGGCAAAGATACTGGAGTGAGTTGCCATTTCTTTCTCCATTGGATTAAGACAAATAGAGATCAAGTGACTTGCCCAAAATCAGCCAGCTACTAAGTGTCTGAGGTCAGATTTGAACTCAGATCTTCCTGACTCCAGGCCCAAAACTCTGTTGAGAGAGATATCTAGTATTAGCACCCGCATTTTACAGATTAGATAAATTTTACAGATTCAACAGATAAAAACAGAAAATTTACGTGATTTGTTAAATGATAATGCTAGGAAAGATTTGAACTCATCTGTCTTGATTCTGAAACCAATACTTTTTCCTTTGTTACTAAAGTTAATTTTATTGATGATGCTTTTAATATTTATATCAGTTATTTCTGGAAATACCACTTCCTGCTGGAGAGGTTGGTACCGATAACCCTAGCTACCAGGAGGCTGAGGCAGGTAGATTGAATTTGGGAATTCTGAAGAATAGTGTGCTCAGCCTATTAAATCCTTCACTAATATAGTAAAATTTGAGATCAGAGGGCCAATAGGCAAGGGGTAAACCACATCCATAACTTACATCTGTAACAGATCAGGTCAAAACTTCTATACTGAATAGCAGGAATGAGATTACACTGGGAAGGGCTGCTGTGCTTTCAACCTGGGTGAGATGAGAAGACCCATGAGAGAGAGAGGGAGAGACAGAGAGACAGAGAGAGACAGAGAGAGAGACAGAGAGAGAGAGACAGAGAGAGACAGAGAGATAGAGACAGAGAGACAGAGTGAGAGAGACAGAGACAGAGACAGAGACTGAGAGACAGACACACAAAGAGAAATATTACCTTTTCTCTGTTCCCCTATCTTCCTCCCCAAATTGTACCCAATTTGTAGACAAGAAACACAGGTTGTAAACAAGAAACCAGTCTTACTACACACATCATTCTGTCTTAGTAGTTTTCCATATCTCTGTCAAGAGGACAAAAGCCTATTCCATTATCTTTTGACGCATTATTGCTGCATTTTCAGTTATTCAGTTTAGCTTTGTTTTAGTGACCTTTTATGTTGCTGTAGTGAAATGTGTGTGTATATGTATACACATGTGTATATATTCACATTATATATATTTTTGTATTAATGATCCTATGTTTTCTGAGTTCATATTTATTCCTAAACAATAAAATTATTATATTACATTCATAAATAATCATTTATTCAGCCTTTTTCCTTGCTGAGATATTGGCAATATTCCAGGATTATGAATTATGCCCAGGACCCAAGCCTTACAAGATACAGTTGGCCCCAGTGCATCAGAGAAGCTCAGACATCTTGTTAGAAGTGACTTTCTTCTCTGCACTTTAACAGATACTTCCGTAAAGTTGAAATGGGCCTGGAGCTCAAATGTTTCCTTGCAAATAAATGATAGTTATTCTGAAAAGAACCAGGTTTGTCATTTCCAATATCAAGTTATGTTACAGTTTGACTGCAAGCAGGAAGTGGATGAAATGTTACAGTTCCAAAAATTCCCCATGAGTCCTTTATTCTCAGTACTCTCATTTATTTTCAGTGCTGATGATTCTCTTGTTGGCTCAAGCTCATTAAACATCTTTTTCTGTTCTCTGCACTTCAGTGACTCAATCAATTACTGTTTCTTGTACATCTTAGGTTTATGTGCACTTCAGTGGAATAGGACCCAGGTGCAACCTATTGAGGATGATGGTAAAGACAGCAAGTTTCCATCATGTAGGAGGAACCAAGACATATTTTAGTGGACAGGAGACATTTTGTTAGCTAGGATACAGTCCATTAATAAACAGTATATAAACTCTATTCAAGGCCAAATCCCCTATTTCTATCCTAGGCCAGTCTTCTCATAGTTTCTTAGGTGCATCTATCTTCAGGCGTGATTTCTTTCCTCAATTAGATTACTTTCTATTCCTCCTTATCTCTATCTTTTGGAACCTATCTCTTTCTGAAAAACTGAACCATCTCTTTCCCAATGTGATCAATTCGGATGGATTTCTATTCCTCCTCCAATTTCCTAGAATATTCTGTCTTGTAGATATCACAGGATCATGAGTTAAAAACTGTTAGACATCATATGTTTTTTCAATAACTCTGATATAACAAAAATTGTTCTCAAAGATTGTACTGAATTTAATGTTCAGTTTTGACTCACTTAAGATTCTAATTGCATTGAAAATGTTTTTTTTTAAGACTACCTAGATAGGATTTGGTTTTCCTTGAGACAACAAAGAAGAATCAAAAATTACATAGAACTCACTATATTTTTAATTTTACGTCATTGACTGAATGATTCATCCATTCATTAATAAGTTTATCCTGAAGAAAATGTTTTGTAAATGTTGAAGGACCACATAAATGAATTTTGATCAATAATTAATTCTTTATATGTTGTCTTACACATATAAGACATTTCATCTCTGTTCAGAGAATCAGTGATTCCTATATTAAGATTTAAAAGGAAAATTAGAGGTTACCTAGTTCAAATCTTTTATTTTTTTATACGAGGAAACCAAGGATGTGTTAAATAACTTGCTCATGATTGCTCAACCAGTAAATGTCAAAGGCAGGATTTAAACTCAAGTCTTTCTGATTCCAAGTCCAGTCCCTTAACCACCAAACCCACACACTCAATAGAAAGGAATGCATTTATTCAAGCATTGATTTAGTGCACACTATGTCGAAGTTGCTTTCAGTGATATGATATTGTCCATTCCTTTATTAATTTTTTTAAAGCAACCCTTTAATGGGCTTAGTATCCCTCCCTCTCTCAACTTGTATGAATATATGTGTTCATATACACATATAAATACATGTACATGTGTATATATACTGTACTTAAACATTTATTTCATATGAATACATGCAAGTAGATATACTTTTCTTTGTTCAGTTGTTCCTTTATGCAACAAATATGTTCTTTAAAAGTTGTGAATGAATGTTTATATAAAAAATCAATTTCAAATGCCTTAGGGAAGCTGCTTTTAAAAAAAAAGGAACCCTGCAGTGTATACTCCTGCAAAATTTAGGATCCTTTGTACTGACCCTCTAACTCATCTCTTTTGTAAGTTCAGACTCTTGCAAAGTAGAATAGAGCTTTTTTAAAGAAAGGAAGCACATAAGTTATATATTTGTCTTTTGCCTGAAAAGCAAATGAATTTCCACCAACAAAAAACAGCTATTTCTATTAAACTCATATTGATTTGGGTTTTATATGTAATCTTTTTTTCCTTCCTTATTTTCTTGAAAAAACTTAAAAATGAAAACAGTTTCTGAAGGTTCTTTTTATGGAGCCAATTTTAAAGCTGGCTTCAGATAGTAACAAAAACATGAAACAAAATGAGAACAGATTGGATGAAAGAAAACAATTGATTCTTTTTTTCCCCCACCATGGCACTTGTAAGGTCTGCTATAGTTAGGCATTTTCTTCTCTATCTTCTCTTCCCTGTCTCCTTCCCTGACATAGGAGGGAGTCTTTCTGGGTTAGTTTTACATATACCCCTCAATTTGCAAGATCATTTCTTCTGGAACATGAATGTAATTGTGAAATGCATGTTAACAATTAGCCTCTATATCCATTATGTAGTGTATTAATTTGAGGATCCTTCACTATAAGCAGATCATGAATGCACAACAACATATATCTGACATGGAATCTTTACTAATGAATGTATTTATGGATCTTAAATTTTATAGACGTTTCCACTGTAGAGTTCCTTTAAATAGTCAGCTTCCTTAGGCCATTTATAGTTGATTTATTTTTGCAAGCTTTTTAGGAACACTTGTGGAACATCTGAATATATGTAAATCTCCAATTACATATACATATGTATATATGCATTTATAGTGAATATACATGAAATATATATGAAAAGAAAGAGATGAGAAAATGAATTGGGTTATTTTAAAATGTGTATACATATATATATACATACATACATACACACATATAACTTCAAGTGCTGATGACATGATTTTCACATGCAGTTTAAATATGGTAGCTATAAAGAAGGAAATAGAAGGGCAAATGATACATGTAAAATGTCACTACTCATTGATGTGTCTCTTTTCCTCTGCATAGCCATTATCTCACAAGAATGGCTCATGACATCCTTCACATGTGATGTAGACCTAGGGATTGAGAGAATTCTTGGGGAGGAGAAGTTTCTGATCTATAAGAAAGAATACTGGGGAGTCACTAGAAGGGTAATACTAATGTCTGCAAAAATGTATAGGAATTAATAAATGATTTATTTGAGCAAAAGAATTATGGAAACCCATGCTTAGATAACAAATGGTTACCAATATACTAGCAGAATGTAAACTTGTTCAATGCCTTCCAGGGTAGAAGTCTGAGTAAGATCCAGCTATTATATTGTCTTCTTCTAAAGAATTAGCTTAGCCATGTGAGAAGAGGCCATAGCCAAAAGTTTGTCCCCAAGGTTTCCAGTTCTTTGACCATGGCAGCCCACGGAACAAAGCAAAATACAAACAAAATGGCTCTTGGTCCTATGGGACCTATTTCTGCTTTTGCAGTGATGGTAGCAAAATAGCAAAAAAGAGGGGAAAGGATGTAAAGAATCATGTTTTTAGATCATCTGCAAACATTTATTTAATTGTTGATTTAGAGGATAAAAAAGCACATAAAGCTGTGAATGAGTTCTTTTTGGAGAGATAGAAAAAGGAGTGGAAGGGATTGGGTTTTTTGTGCACCCAAAGGCAAAAATGAATGTAATTCCAGTAGGTACCTGGTCATCTCCCTTGGCAGTGCATGTGATGAATATGAATTAAAATAACATCATGAAAAATAAGTTTCATGAGCCAACATGTGTTGCACAGAACTAAAAAAAAATAGAAAGTTTAAAGAGTTGAATAATCTTTTCAATGAAATATATACTTGAGTCTGAACTGAACTGAAGCTAAGTGAAATAAGTGAATAGAACCAAGAGAACAATAAGATTATGTGATGAATTCTGATGGACTTGGCTCTTTTCAACAATGAGGTGATTCAGGACAATTCCAATAGACTTGTGATGTAAAAAGCCATCTGCATCGAGAGAGGATTATGGGGACTGAAGGGGATTGAATGTGGATCACACCATAGTGTTTTAACCTTTTTGTTGTTGTTTGCTTGCTTTTTTCTTCCTCATTTTCCCCCTTTAGATCTGATTTTTCTTGAGCAGCATGATAAATGTGGAAATATGTTTATAAGAATTGCAATATTTAACATATTAGGTATTATTTGCTGTCTAAGAGAGGGGAATAGGGGGAAGGGAAAAATTTGGAAAAATTTGCAAGGGTGAATACTGAAAACTATCTTTGCATGCATTTTTAAAACAAAAATCTATTATTAAATATATATATATATATATATATACATATATATATACATATATATATATGTATATATATATATATATATATATATGAAACTCAATAACCTTTATCAAAGATAAATCCAGGGGTGTATGTTTAAAAATGTTGGAAACATAGCCCTAACTAGGAATTCTGGGAATCTAGGGATCTCAGGTAAATTAAATTGGAGGAAAGTGGGGAAGACATCTGTACAATGCCTGGCATATAATAAGCACTTAATAAATATTTATTCACTTTCATTGGTAGGGGTGAAGGGGAAGAAGAGAAGCAGTGATGTAGTAGTATATTGTTGAAGGCATGGCATAGGTCCCCAGAAGTTTTCCCCTGTTTGATGCATCTGTATTGGGAGAGGGAACAGCCCATCCATATTCCACACCCCTAAAAATCTACTCTTAATTGTCAAGGTATGGCTGATCTCTCATTTATGCTGTTAGTGCCTTGAGATCCTTCCACCTTCATCTAAACTATTATAATAAATGATTATTTGGTTTATATAAAAAATTGTGAAGGTAGAAATGACAAGATTTGTCAATGAATTAGATATATTGAGTAAAGAGTTGAAGATGCAATGGAGGTCACAAGCCTATGTGATAGGATAGTGGGTCCTTGGACAGTAATAGAGAGGCTCGGAAGAGGAGAAGATTTTAGGGGAGAGATGATTTCTCTTTTGGAAATGGTGAGTTTGAGATATCTATAAACTCTCATATTTTCAACAGAAATATCCTGGTGATGTTATATGGTTGCTAAATTTGGAACACCATAATGTTTGAAGAACAAAAAATTCTGTATGACTCACAAAAGAATGAAGAGATAGATGGAGAATTCAAATAGTCTACATCTAATACATTGCTGGGCGAGATGTGAAATGAAACATCCATTCTGGAAAGTAATTTTTATAACCCCAAAGGGTTATAAAACATTATATATTCTTTGATCCAGCAGTGTCACTACTAGGTCTGTATCCCAAGGAAATCATAAAAGAGAGAAAAGGACTCACACATGCAAAAATATCTGTATCAGCTCTTTTTGTGATGGAAAAGAATAGGAAAATGAGTAGATGCCCATTTTGGGGAATGGCTGAATAAGTTTTGGTATTTGAAAGTAATGGAATATTATTGTCTTGTAAAAAATGAATAGGCAGATTTTAGAAAAGTCTGGAAAGATTTACATGAACTGATGCTGAGCAAAACAAGCAGACCAGGAATATATTGCACACAGTTATATCAAGATTGTGTGATGATCAACTGTGAAAGGCTTGGTTCTTCTCAGTGGTTCAATGATCCAAGCCAATCCCAATAAACTCTGGATGGAAAAATACCATCTGCATCCAGAGAGAGAATTATGGAGAGTGAATGTAAATCAACACATACTATGTTCACCCCCATTATTTTTCTCCTATCGTTGTTCCCTTTTGTTCTGATTTTTTCTTTCCCAATATTATACATAAAGAAAAGTGTTAAAATTAATGTACATGTATAACCAGAAGAAAAGAAATACCATCGAGGAAATGATTAATCAGAAAAGAAAATGGGCTGGTTATATAATTAGACTGAGGAATAACAGTAACTTGGGCAAAGTGTTGCTTAGAATTTACAAAGTCTTATAAATCCTAGAGGAAAAAGTCCAGTTTGATAGGTATATTCCTTTGTGGAAAATTCTTTGAAGATATTGTAAAGAGTTGCACAATAAGAGGAGGTTTAGGATCTACAGAAATGGTAGTACTTGCTACAGCAACTACAGAAATGGTAGTAGTAGCTACAGCAAAAAGATCAGAATTCCATCAGAATTCTGATTATTTCTTAGGACTCTTATTTCAACTTGGAATCACGTGCCTATTTTTTATAACTTGCCTATTTAAAATTAGAAAAGTCACAATAGATTGGGATAGACAAAAGACTAGGAGTTCAGAGATTTTTATTGATGTCTGAAAGTGGTCACTAAATAGCTCTTTAATGCTAGACATATCATGTCACTTTTCTGGGCTTCAGTTTCTACATCTTTAAAATGAGGGATGTGGACCAGAGGATCTCTAAAGTCTACAAAATTAGACCAAGAACAGTTTCAGAGAATCCTATATGAACGGTCCTATATGAATGGATGCAAAGTGAACTAAGCAGAATCTGAGGAGCAGTTTATACAATAACTACTTTGAAAAACTTTAGTGCTCTGATCACTGTATTGATAAAGTATAACTCTAGATGACCAGAGATAAACCACATTACTCCCTTCTGGCAGAGATTTGATGAATTTAAAATGTAAAAAGCAAACTACACTTTTGGACACAATCAATGAGGGGATTTGTTTCACTTAACCATGCATATTTGTGATGAATATTTTTTATCTTTTTTAATTCAATTGAGAGGAGTGGGAAAGGAAATGTGAGAAAGAAAATTCAAAAGAAAAAAATGCTTGTTAATTAAGAAAAACTAAAACCAGGTCAATACTTCAGATATGATCTCTGAAAACATGTTCTTTTGTAAGGAAGTTGGTATTAAATAGAGTTCCATCAAATTATATAGAGGAGTTGTCTTAAGTACAAGGAAGTAACCCAGAAACTGTTAAAGTTCTCTATACTCAACAGTAAAAGAATGCATTTAAAAGAAAAAAGTCAAACAACAACAAAAAGTTGCATTTTTCATATCAGGCTAAAAGTGGTTTGATTGATGTGGTATTATATATACACATCGTCAAAGATGTGCCTAATGAATATAAAAATAATTCTGATTAAAAAAACTGATAGCAAAGGGATTTGAGCTTGGACGGGTATACAGAAGGAATGAAATTTGGCTGGGATAAAAAGCCATTAACATTTTAGAATTTGCCATTAAAATGATTTCAGGTTCAGCTGATAATTAAATGCCAATGAGTGATCCCTTTTACTGAAGTCTCTGGAAATAATTCACTTGGCACTGAAACACTGACATGTTTCCACCAGAAAGTGATGTTTATAAACCTCTCTACTTGAGTTTCTTGGTGATAGGGAAGATTCTAACCTAATAATTCTATGACTGTGGATGGCTCCCAGGCCATGGATGTTTCTAATAACACAGGTCTGTGAAGAGGGCTCCTGACATAGCTGATGAGATACATTGGCTTTTATGAGTATGAGGTAGTCATGACTTCTGCAAATGAAGAGAAAGAACTCCATAATTCTTTATTCTTCTGCATAACTTTGACAAGGGAATGTTGATGTCCAGTAATGATGCTGCCTAAAGAAAAAGTAAATCCATGATTTTATTGATTTAAAAAAAAATTCCAGAGTTAGGTGAAGATTCTGGGAAGATGGCAGAATAAGTTGGTAAATTTCAAGCTCTGCCAATTTTCCCCACAAATAAAATAAATTTGTCCCTCAGAGTGAATAAGGACTGTTGAGAAACCAAGAAGACTTGGAGTAGAACTGGGGTCTGCCTGATACAATCTAGCAAAACCTGAAGAAATAGCTCTGGCTAGGATTAACTTGCGTAAAGTGCAAACACCTCCAGGCTAGCTCCACAGAAATATCAAGTAGGGATCTCTCCAAGTTGTGGCTGGAACCACAGAGACTTTCACCTCCCAGACTATTTGCTGCCAAAGGGTTTGATTCTGAGAAGACTGAGGGAACCTTGCTGATTGATAATGCCAGGCTCAGCTGTGCAGCTGAGTTGCACTGAGACTCCCCTGGGTGAGAAGGAACCAGAACCTGGTGAGTGTAAAAGCAGTGGAGGAGGGTACTGCTGGCTATGGGCACTTGCAGGAGTTTGGAGCTCTTGGTTTAGGGTTCCTGGTCAGATTGGAGAGCTGAAGGGAAGCTTGAGGAGTCATCCCCTCATCCCAGGATTAGAAGAGTTTACATGACTACTTATTTTTTAAAAAAATGAACTGGCAAAAAAGAAAGCCCACCATGAAAACATATTATGGGAACAGGGAAGATCAGGGTTTTCAGAGGAGGACATTTTGGTGAAAAAAAAATGAAAGCTTCAATACCAAAGAGTAATGTGAAATGGCTCCTTGCTCAGAGAAAATTTATAGAACTCAAAAAAGAATTCAAAATTCAAATGAGAGACAATTGAGGAAAAACTAAAGAAAAAAATTCAAACTATTGAGAAAAGCAAGAAGATTATGAAAAATAAAGCTAACCAATTAGAAAAGAAAGTACAATCTGAAAGATAAAAATAACTCTTTGAAAATTAAAGTTGGGCAAGGAAAAGCCAGTGAAGCTAGTGTGTGTGTGTGTGTGTGTGTGTGTGTGTGTGTGTGTGTGTGTATGACACATATTCTTCTGGGCACATGATAATGTTCTCTTTTGTTTCAGTTTGTTTTGTTTTTCTGTTTTTATTTTTTCCCATTCTGTTTCTTCAAATAAAATAGATTTGGAAAAAAAATCCAGAGTTGTCTCAGTTACGGTTTATCACAACTGGCCCCCTCTACTCATATAGGAAGCCTGACATGCATTTAAGACTGCCCATATAGAAGGGGGTTAATTATCTCAGGATATAATGGGGAGAGAAGAGTCTGTTGACAATATCAAAAACAGACAGTTCTTGGATCTTGTAGGATCATCTAGTCCAAACTCATTTTTACAGATAATGAAATTGAGCCCCCGAGGAAGTCAAGTAAATCAGAAGCAGCAAAACTGTTTCAAATCTATGTTTGATTGTGGATCCAGGGCATTAAGCTGGGGCATGTCATATAAAGACCCCAGATGGAAATCAGCCAAGTTTACAAGCACTTTACAAACATTCGATTTTGTTTACTTTGTGTAGCAAGTTGCATTTATTTATTTATTCATTTCCATTCATTTATTTGTTTGTTTGTTTGTTTATTTATTCATTCATTCATTTATTTATTCTGAGGCGGGGTTAAGTGACTTGCCCAGGGTCACACAGCTAGGAAGTGTTAAGTGTCTGAGACCAGATTTGAACTCGGCTGTGCCCTGTGTAGCAAGTTTTAAAGGCATTATTGCTTCTACTTTACATTTGGAGAAAAATTAAGTAACTTTCAGGGAGAAACAGCTTGTAAGTGTGGGAGGTGGTATTCAAACCTGGGATTCTCCTGCTTTCAGATTTAGGACTTCTTCCTCCAGAGGCTTAATGGAGAAGGTGGGACTGAAACTGGTGCTTAAAGTTTGATTAGAGTTTGAATAGGATATATTCAAACTCTAACATATATATGGAACAGTATTAACAAATATTAATCAACCAATTAAAAAGCATGTATTAAATGCCCATCATGTGGCAAGCATTGTACTAAGCACTGGGGATACCAAAAGAGGCAAAGATAATTCCTTAAGGATCTTACAATCTAATGTAATATGTGGAAATAACATGAGAGGAAAAGGAAGAAAGGATATAAATTAAGCTGGTACAATAGAGGCAATAGCATGGGGAGTGGTGTGAAATATTGGGTAGGTTGTTTGGGACCAATTATGGAGGACATTGAAAGCCAAGCAATTGGACTAGATAGAGAAAACAGTCATTTCCTCTGATTGATAACATCCTTCATTCTCTTACTATTCTTTTATTTTTATGGAGAACTCACAATAGTTCAGATACTTCCTTTACCAGTTCCACAGATTCTGATAATGAAGGAGACCAGGTTAAACAGCTGAGGAGTATTCCTTAAATTTTTGTCCATGGAAACCCGTTAGATTGAGAAGATAGCTACTATGCTTTGTCCAGGTACCTGAGGCAATGGTTCATTCTTTATGACACTTTTTAATTCATTCAGAAAGCTCTTTCACCTAAAAACATTAGACCTCTTTGGCAATTTCTTTTAAGAACATGGCTGAAAAAAATGGGTTTTCCAGCTTCAGCATCTGGCAGACTTCAGCATCTGGCAGACCTTAGTGTAGAACAGCCAGCAGGAAGGAAAAGAGAAGACAGGTACATTCTGTTCTAAACGCAAGGGTATGTCTACATTTTTCTGGGGAAAAAAAAAGCTGGAAGATTTAAATTTTTTTAATGCTTTCCAAGACAACTTAAATCTTTGCCTTATTTTTCCTAGAAAATAGAGTGCCAAGCTTGGAATTAGGAATTTGACATTGAGACTTGAAAGGAAAATATACTAAGTTTGAATGCTGCCATTTTAACAAACAGACTAATAACCCTGACCCTTCCTGGCTCTGAAACTGTATTCACTGTACTATCCTGATCTCTCTTAATACATTACAAAATGTTAGAAAACAAAGCTGTCTGATCACACTATGAGATCATTATTGACAAGATCAGTCTTTGCTTCCTCAAGGAATAGCATTTGAATTGGTCATTAAAATCTGCATAAAAATCTGATCTGGCAGAGTATAAAGGAAAAGAACTCTTTTTAAAGCTCTTTACAATTTTGTTCCAATCTCTATTTCCAGGGTGATTACACATCACTTCCCTTCAAACAGTATGCTTTCCACACCTACTTGCTCTTCCCTTGAACATAATATTCTCCCATCTTTTTATCTTTGTCTCATGTTTGCAAAGTTCCTTCTTTTTTGTTGGAAGTCTGTAGCTCCTCTTACAGCTCTGTTCAAAGGCTACTTTCCTACAAGAAACAATTCCTAGTTTCTCTGATTGCTTGTGTATGTGTGTTCTACTCCCTCCCCCCAAAATAAGCACACTACATAATGCACATTGATATCTATACTGTCTATAATGTGATATCCATCCATCCATCCATCTATCTATCTATCTATCTATCTATATCATGTATGTTGCTTCCTTCATTACAATCTCAGTTTCTTAATGGAAAGAAATGTCTTTGTATCCCTGGTGCCTGGCACTGTGCTTCATACTTGTGGAGTTGAAGTAGTTGATTTGAAGCCATTCCAGACACAGAGGCAAAGCTTAGGGCTGCCTGGCAGCAGGGTTGGGTGAACAGAAAGTAGTTTGGTTTGACTAGAGCACAGAACAAGTAGAGCAGAAGCTTGGTATGTGACAAACCAGACCAGAGGGAATCAATCTTTTTTGAGGAACAGCTTCAGGGCAGATTCAAAGTCTGAGAGGTCAAGCTTGAAGCTTCCAAGGCAAATGGCTGCATAATGCTCTAAGGGCCATATTTGAAATACCTCTTTATTTCTTTTTCTAAAATTTGCTTAATATTTTATTTTCCCCCAATTACATGTAAAAACAATTTTAACATTCATTTTTAAATCTGTTGAGTTTCCAATTCTTACCCTCTATCCTCCCATTGAGAAGGCAAGCAATTGATAAAGGCTGTGTATGCATAGTCGTGCAAAACATTTCCACATTAGTAATGTTGTGAAAGAAAACAGAACAAAAAGGAAAAAAATCATGAAAAACAAAGTTTAAAAAAAGTATGCTTTAATCTGTATTCAGACACCAGCAGTTCCTTCTCTTGGAATGAATATCACTTTTCATCATTAATCTTTCAGAGGTGTCTTGGATCATTGTACTGCTGAAAATAGCTAAATCATAACCAGCTGATCATTTTATAATATTGCTGTTACTTTGTACACAGTACATTTCACTTTCCTTCAGTCCATGCTGATTCCAGGTTTTTCTGGGAGTATTCTGCTCATCATCTCTTTAAGGATGGTAGCATTCCATCATAATCACATAACCATAATTTGTTTAGCCATTCTTCAATTGATAGGCATGTTTTAAATTTCCAATTTTTTGCCATCACAAAAGAGCTGCTACAAATATTTTTGTACTATGTTTCCTTTTCCTTTTTAATCAATCTCTTTGCATTACAGACCTAATACTGCTATTGCTAGATCAAAGGATATACAGAGTTTTATAGCCCTTTGCAGATGATTAGAGAATGGTTGAATTAGTATACAACTACACCAACAATGCATTATTATCTCATTGTCCCCACATCCTCTCCAATATTTGTCGTTTTCCTTTTCTGTTCTATTAGCAATCTAATAAGTGGTAGTACTTCAGAATTGTTTCAATTTGCATTTCTCATATCAATAGTGAGTTAGAGCATTTTGTCACATGGTTATAGATAGCTTTGATTGCTTCATCTGAAAACTGTCTTGTCTTTTCATCATTTGTCACTTGGAACTGGCTTTCATTTTTGCACATTTGACCCAACTCTCCATATGTTTAAGAAATGAGGCCTTTATCAGAGCAACTTGCTTCATTCTTTTCACTTCATTTTCCTCCATCATATTTTCACCACTACATTTATTCTATTATCTCTCTCCTTTCACTGTGTCCCTCCTCAAAAGTGTTTTGCTTTTGATCTCCCTTCCAATCTGTCCTCCTTAATATCTTGGCCTGAAACACCTCATTGTTGAAAAGAGCCAAGTCCATCAAACGAGGAAATTAAGACCTAAAGTGTTTAGGTGACTTCTATAGCATATAGGGAATAAACATCAGAGACAATTTAAGAATCCAGATGCTATGGCTCCCTACGCTTTCCATGGTACTGATTTAAATGAGGTAGATTGTTAATGTGAACTGTTTTTCACTCTGCTGTTGCACTTATATAAAACATAGTTATTTGCCTGTGTCTTAAACCTTTACAGTAGATACAATGTCAGGCCTAATTTTCCTGAGTTCAAAGACACTTACTAGTCATTTTACCCTAAGCAAATTATTTATCCTCCTTGCCTCCATTTCCTCATTTGTAAAATGAACTGGAGAAAGAAGTGGCAAACTACCTCAATATCTCTGCCAAGAAAATCCCAAAAGAGGTCATGAAGAGTCAGATATGACTCAGCCACTACCACAATGATAACAAGAACACAAGCTGCATGAAGACAGAAATATTTTAATTTTATATTTCCCTTGGCCCCTTGGACAGCACTCTCCAAACAGCAGGTGTTCTGCAAATATCTGCTGAACTGAAGTGAATCCAAAGTGAGAGAATGTGTGAGAAAGTACCCTGAAAAGGTCCAAGTGTTCACTTACCCAAAATAAATTATAGTGTTATTAATAAGCACCAGAGAGAAAATATTGAGGGAGAAATCAGAACACATTAGCAATCACTTTTTTTTGATGGAGAGGAAAACAACAAAAAAGAGAGTTTTATATGCTGGGACAGAAAGGAAAGGGGTACTGAAATCAAAATAGATATAAAGAGAGAGGTAAATAATCAAAGAAAAAAGAGAAAAAAGAAAACCCAGCAATCTTCAAATAAACCCTGAGAGTCTCTTGAAAACAAGTATCTTTCAGGGAATTAAAAGGTAGTTTTCATTTAACAGTGTATCAAGGGGCAAAGCTTGGCTTCCTCATTGTCACTTCCAGTGATAAGTAAATGTTCACACAAGGGCTGAGCTAAAAGTCAAATTGAAAGATTGTGTGACATATTTCCTTGGCTGCTTTTCTCTAAGATGTCAACAAAAGGCCAACCTTTTCCCTTGGATGCTTGGACACTGAATTGAGTAACAGACTGGTAGTCTTCTAAAGATGATTCTTTTTTCATCCCAGATTCTTCTTCTCCATTTCCACAGTATATAAAGAACTTATATATTCAGGGTCTCTGTTTCCCATCTTCCTCTTCTGATGCCTCCCTAAATTTTGAAGGTTAGAGTTGGAGGGACCTTTGAAAACAAGTGGTTCAGTCATCTCAAAGAAATAAAATTTTGTACAGTTGAGAAGACTGATGCACAAGAAGTAAAACTCTTAGCTGCTAGGGGAGTGACTAGTTCACTCTCTCCATGAACTGGATCATAGACTAGGTCACATATGACAAATTAGTGGTAGAATTGGGACTAGAACTTGAGTCTCCCTTTTCTCTACTTTTCTCTCCTCTCCACCTCAATTTCTGGTCCAGAACTATTTCTTCTGTAGAGTACTGCATCCTAGTTAAACAATCTTGCCTCCTTTTGGAGCTGCATTTCATCAACTGAATAACAATAGACTTGTTATTCCTTTATTGTTAACTCATAGCTTCTGCTTTATTTTGGATTTGAGCAAGTGCTCACAGGATTAGAGTTAAAGGGATGAGAGAGTAAAGGGATGAGGTAATTAAAGCAGTCACAGGGCAGTTGTTTGCCTCATTAATCATACATTCAGATTGTGTTTCAGGCAGATGTCTGGGATGTGGGTAAAGTACCAGCTACTTCTCATCCATCCCCCTCCGACCATGTTTTAATTACTAGTTAAATGAATGAGATAAAGAGCCAAGGAGGGGAGTATACCTGATGTCCCACATGGGGAATCTTATACTTCTTATAAAATTCCAAGTAGAACCATGGCAATATTGGTTTCTATCACACCTGTTCTCTCCTCTTCCCTCACCTACTTTTCATAAGCTGACTTTAGACTATGGAAGATCTAAGCTACAGAGACAAGTCTCCAGGGGTTTCTCAATGGACAGCAGCCATGTATTCATTCATATCTGGGCAAAGTATTTGGGGTATAATGAGAAAGCTAGACCCAGAAGGTCCACCCGATAAGCACAAATTAGTTAGGCCCATCCCAGCTGCCATCAGAGGCAGCTACACTGACTTCTTGGAGAACAAATCATAACTGAAGTCAGGTATTTGGATGTCCTCCCCAAGTTATCTTTGACCTTGAATCTTCCACTGTCCATAGGATCAGACTTACAGACTTGCTTCTCTTTTGTGATCATGAGTCTCTATTTGCTTGCTGAAGTGGTAGTTTTGTGGAATAGAAAGATGGGAATTGAGAGAATTGAGCTCTGCCTCTGATTCAGGGCATGAAATTGGGCAAGTTATTTCAGTCTTGGCCTTTTTATCTGTAAAGAGATAGCGGCTAGTAACTGGAAAATGAATGGATGTCCATCAATTGGAGAATGGTTGGGTAAATTATGGTATATGAATGTTATGGAATATTAATATTCTGTAAGAAATGACCAACAGGAGGAATATAGAGAGGCTTGGAGAGACTTACATCAACTGATGCTGAGTGAAATGACCAGAACTAGGAGATCATTATACACTTCAACAATGATACTGTATGAGGATGTATTCTGATGGAAGTGGATATCTTCAACATAGAGAAGAGCTAATCCAATTCCAATTGATCAATGATGGACAGAATCAGCTACACCCAGAAAAGGAACACTGGGAAATGAGTGTAAACTGTGAGAGTTTTTTTTTTGTTTTTGTTTTTTCTTCCCAGATTATTTTTACCTTCCGAATACAATTCTTCCTTTGCAACAACAACAATAAAATTCGGTTCTGCACATATATATTGTACCTAGGATATACTATAAGATATTTAATATGTATGGGAATGCCTACCATCTAGGGGAGGGGGTGGAGGGAAATGATGAGGAGTAAATTGTGGTCTAAACAAAGATGGGTCAGTTCCTTTTCTCTCTCTCCTTCCTTCCCCAAAGTAACCAATGGTGGGTTCGGCAGCAAAGGCATTTGCTACTTAATGCTGTATGGAAACATAGTCTTTATTGATTAGAATGGAAACACCGGAGAGCCAGTGGGCAAATTGGCTGCATGGTACAAGGCCCATTTTTGCAAAGAGAAGATTTTTGAGTTCTCTCTTTTATGCAGTGATGTAAATAAGATAAGGCTTCTCTTGTTATCTTTTGGGGACAGACAGAAGTCTCTTCCCCTGCTGTGACATTTGGTCTGTTTGAGCAGATTAGAATGGGGGGCTGTAAAACCCTGGCCAGCTCAGATGGCCCAAACTAGTTTGACCACATCAAAGTCCAAGTCCCAAATGCAGTTGGAGATCAAACAAGGAATATCAAGGGGCTACCGCCCTCAACAGGAAAGAGGGGAAAAATTCGGAACAGAAAGGAGTACAAGGGATAATGTTGTAAAAAAAAATTACCTATGCATATGTACTGTCAAAAAAAGTTATAATTATAAAATTAATAAAAAAGAGATAGCACTGGGCCCTAATTTTAGAGAACCTTGGTAGCTCTGGAATTCACTCATTTTCTTTCCTGACTATGGGGCTCAGGTGTTTGGGAGGAGATTCCAACAACTAAGGGACCTTGAGCTAGAGCTCAGAAGAACATTTTATTATGTATCCTGTTATTCTGAATTGAAGAAGTCATTATATAAGCAATTTTCTTGGTTACCAGGTGAGGCATATGTGATTTTATTGTCTGAAAATGATGATCCCTAACAAATACCTGCAAATAGAATTGCTATTTCCTTATTTAGTTTCTGAGTCAACCAAGAAAAATAATTTAGAGAAATTTTTTTTCCTCAAATCATCCTATGGGTATTTTTTATAGCTCTCTGATTTTATTAGGGGACATAATGACTAAATTTTTATTCAAACATTTAATAAAGTCTGCAAATAGAAACCTTGAGTGAAGAATGGGGGCCAAATATTATTCAGAAATTAAAAATCCTTCTCTGTTTTCCTTGAATGAGATGATGCCCTATGATAAATCACAGAGATGTTTTCTTTTTTTTCTAATGAGCATTATAATACCAGTAGACTCCTACATAGGTCAGAAAGTTTCAGAAACTTCCATTTAATTTTTAGATTTCTTAGGATAAGTAACCAGGCATTCAAAATACTAAAACTTGGTTCTCCTGTTAATAATATTTCTTTTCAGAAGCTATACTAGATTTGTTTTACTTTGCATTTAATATTCCATTATATTTGACAATAAATATCTACTATTATTAGTATACCTGTATTAAGTGTGTATCAAGATACAGTGTAACTCTATCAAGTCACAGAAGGCTAAAAAGATGAATAATAACAGCTAGTATTTATACAGTGCTTTAAGTTGATCCTCACAACTCCATGATCTAGGTGTTATTATTTTCTTGATTTTACAAAGAGATGATGATAGAAAGATTGAGGGTCTATCTGAGGCAGGATTCAAATTCAGATCTTCTTGAATCCATATCAGCTTATATTTTTTTGATAATAATCTAGTGCCACTTGCCACTCAATACAGAATTCCCCTTTTCAAAATTCCTACTATTGGTCATGCAACCTTTGCTTATATGTGTTCACTGAAAAGGAGCTCACCAGGCCTGTCATACAGTTCTTGTTAGAAATACATCCTTAAATCAAGATGATATATTTCTTCCTGTAACTTCTTTTCATTTATGAGATCTGATTCTTTGATGCCATAAGGAATACACCTTGTACTTAGTCTTCTACATGCTGGTCTTCATATTAATTTGCTATATTTTGCCTTATAGGAAAAGCTACTTAAAGGAAAAGCTGCTACTTACTCCAAGGTTCTCAGAACAGAACCAAGGAAATATAAAACCCTTCTCTAAATAATTTGACCCTAAATAGATCCTTTATTTTAGTTACCTACATAAATTTTCCTCCCTTTCTTCTAACCCCTAGTATCCTTTGCTTTGTTTGCAATGGCAAAAACCAATGCATAAAATTGTTGGAAGAAGCTTTTCAGCTCCATCCCAGAGAAACAGCTGCTGAATTGTTCCAACATCCCATGTTGGGGTAGAATGGGACAAGAGGAGCTTGTGCTCCTCTTGGTATCATTCATGGCCACATGGTTGGAGATGGGACTGGTGGAGCTACTTGGGAGGAAACAGGTACATTCAGAGTAATTTTTTTATACCTCCTTGTCTTTTGCCAGCTCCTGGGTTCTATTCACTGAGTAAAATGCAAGGTGCCAACAGGCACTACATTCAATTCTGCAGGTGGTCTGCCTCAGATGGCTTGTCTGCTCCCATTCTGAATGAAGACCAATTTCCAAAGGAAAGGTTTACATTATTATTACTCAAAGTAAGAACACTCTGGGACTGGGCCTACTGGGATAATTGGGAGATTACTTGCACAATTTCTTTGTAGTACAATTATCCTACAGAGACATTTTAAAGAAAAGGTAAGCTCTCTAGAAAGCTCGAGTGATCAGGTGTTATTACAGCATGTGAAATGTGCAATTAGAGTTAGCTAATAGCTTGTTTGTGCAGGACCATCCTATTTATAATAGCTGGCATTTACATAGTGTGGTCAGGTTTGCAAAGTACTTTACAAATATCTCATTTTCTCCTCACAACCACCATTGATGCTTGCTGAAGTGGCAGCAAATGTATTAGAAAGATAGTTGAGACTTGAGTTCTGCCTCTAATTCAGGGCATGGATTTGGGTAAGTTATTTCAGTCTTGGCTTTCTCATCTTTAAAAAGATAGGACTAGACCCCACTGATCTCAGAGAACCTTGTAGCTGTGGTGAGCTAGGTGACCTAGGTGAATTTATTATTCCCATTTTACAGAGAAGGAAACTAAGGCTCGGTAAAGGCAAATGACTTGCCCATGGATATACTAGGTGTTCCATTTTTTGGCAATGGAGGGAAAACTGATTTCATTTAAAATCTAAATCCAAGGTATGATAATTTTTATTTTCAAAGAATTATCTCACAAAAGTCACTTTTAAAGAAGAAAGAGAGCAGAAAGAGGGATTGGGGTCAAAAAATCTGTGCTTGAGTTCTGGCTCTAAGATGACTGTGCAACAATGCCATCTAATATTCTTGAGCATTAACTTCTTCATCTGAAAAATGGTCATAATAATTCATGTTATCTATCTCATGGGGGTGGTGAGGAAAAGATTTATTAAACTGTCAACTTTCCTATATAAATGTTATTCTGAATTCCATAAATGTTGATATTTTAAAGTCAAGTAGATAGCTAGGAAGTACAGTGGATAAAGCATTAAGAAATGTCAGGAAGTAATGATATTTTTCCCCTCTTTGGATTTTTTCCCCCTAAATGCTACTGAATCAAGTAGATCTTCTCTTCATTTACCACCTGGCTGCTTCCTTTAAAATAATTTAGATAATCAGGGAAGGAATTAGCTCTCTTTTTGTGCTTGATCCAAGACAGTGGACCAGTTGAGTCTCATATCCATGTTAGACTTGAACTTATGAAGCTTTATTTCAGGCTGGCTCTCTAAACAGAAGAGAGATGAGTCCAGGAGTGGCAAGGATAGAGGAAAACTTGAAGCTAGGTCCATTGTGCTTATGCTTAGAAGGATGGTATCAGTTATTACATGAAAGTCAAGGATATTCATTGCCCAAGCAGGCAATGCTTTAGTCTGGTTCGTTATTTCCTGGCTAGGAAGGCTCCACACATTCTATCTGTCTATCCATTGGTATTTGATCTTTTTGACTAGTTTGAATTTGCTCGTTATCACTCTTCCAGACCCTAATTCTACATAAAATGTTTATTGGACATTCTGTGGCCAACCAATGTTTGCACATTCAGCAAGAGTGGAATTAAGCCTCAGGCTCAGTGAAATACCAAAAATGGATAGTCAAAGGAGGAAGCCTGGATTCCAAGATGTCAAAGAAACTTGACAACTGTTTGTCAGAATCTCGTAAATAAAGCTGCACTCTTTGGGTAGTGGACTATTGTCTCCTTGGCCTCTAATACTGTTATTTCATGGTAGCTCCTATATAAAAGTTTAACAAAAATTATGGCTAATAAATATGATAGTAGGAGAAAATAGTGATTATGGACCATTCTATAAATGTGACTTTTCTTTATTTTTTGAAACATAAAAACTACTGCCCAGAAACAGAATCATAGAGGTTTATCTAAATATTGTATTTCTTATTATCATTGAATTTTAGAACTCGCAGAAGTTCAGTCCAATTACAATTCAGTTCCAATTTCCATAAGGAAACTGAGATTTAGAAAAATTAAGTGTGACTAAGCTCATATAGCTGGTCCCTACTTCGTATTCTTTTAATGCAAGGGATTTGTCCTAGAAGGGAGTATCAATTAAATACACAATTTCAACTTCAGAATTGAAATCATCATAGACAAACTACTTTCAGCTAATAATATTTGTCCAAAAGGACAAAAAGGATGTCAAACCTATAAACAGGTTAAAAATTTACAGATATACCTTTGAAATAAATCACATTTCACAAAGTAAAAATAAAATCTAACAACAGGTATTTCTTACTGGATATATCAAATGTGGTTGAAATTGGTTTATCTCTAGACAGACACAATGAAATAACTACGATGGAAACCTGTAATCAAAAGTCATTCTGTGGGTGACATCCAAAGTAACTCAACTAGCAATACATTGTCAGAATGAATGAAACAGATTTGTTCACAGAAAAAGAGAAATTTATAATAGTGACTCTGGATCATGTCATTGCCAATGGCAATGGAAGCTACAGTAAGGCTATCTTTAATAATCCCAGATTTTTTGAGTAATGCAAATTATTGAAATGAAATGATGACTATTGTCTCTTTGGCCTCTAATACAATGATTTCATGGCAGCTCCTAAATAAAAATTTAACAAAAATTATGGCTAATAAATATGACACTAGGAAAAAATAGTGATTATGGACCATTCTATAAATGTGACTTTTCTTTATTTTTGAAACATAAAAACATCAATTGAGCTGAAACATTTTAGCATCTTCTGGATATCTAGAAAGATAAGATTATGTAACTAGGGTTATACACCAGCAGTTCAGTATCCTTTATTAACTAACTGATGATAAATCATTGCACTGTAAATACAAACTCCTAATAGCCTTGAAAATTCAACCAGAGCATTATTAGAGACAGAATCCTTGCCATTAATTGTCCAGACATACCATTGATCCATAAAAATTTAAAAAAACATTTTAATCAGATGTCATTTGGTGGGAGTCTAATGCCATGAGGTACTCATAAATCATTCAGTGGTTAACAAAAAAAAGTTTGCTTTGTCTTAATATAGTTCATTCCCAAGCCCAGGCCTATCTTGGTCACTATTTGGGTTCTGATGGCTCAGCGTAAATATAAATAGTGGCTAGAAGCTCTGAAGGTCTTCCCCTCTCAGATTGAATTTTTTTTTTAACTAAGTAAAAGAGGTCATATTTTTTTGCCTCATTTCTTACCTTGCCTTAATTGCTGAATAGGTATTGCCTCAAACAAACTGAGATCTGAGTAAGACCTAGTTTAAAAAATCCAAAAGCTTTACAAAAGGTCTCCCACTGCATCCAGAGCCATTTCCAGTAGTCCTGATCAATAATTTGCTTCTGGACCCAAGTGGCTTAGGAGGAGAAAATGAGGGTGCACCCTCACTTAAATCCAATTCATTTGAGGGTCATGATTTCACCCTAAGGCTTAATCAGAAAACTGTCAAAGAAGGCAAAGGGCCATTCTAGGACTAGGGACAGCCCCTTTTAGAGAAAACTGACTCTTCTTGTAGGGAAAAGGGATATCCTGATCCTATCCCAGATGTCATCACCCAGAATATTTATAATCTGGAAACTACATGGAGTGAAAAGATTTTTAAATTATAGTGACAGAAGAAGGAAATAAAATCATATGGCCACAGGACAAGATGAATGCCATCCCTATTATCTTGTCTGCTATTGGAATTGTCCCCAAAATGTTTTCAGTCACTCTACAGAAGGTGAGTTCTCATCCCAATATTCTTAGTCAATGACAAAAGCAATAATTCTTATCCACTTTCATCCTAGACCATAGATCATTTAATATAAAAGAATAATAGTACTATATAGTAAGTTGTCCTCAGACCATTTCTCTCAATGCCACATGAGAACAAGAGAATTATAATAACTACAACAAACCCTGATATTATTATATAGTGTCTTTAGGTTTGCAAAGAATTCCACAAAACTCTGAAGTAGCTACTACAAGTATTATTATCTCTGTTTTATAGATGAGAAAAATAAGGCTTAAAACGATTCAGGAATTTATTCATGGTCATATTGGGAATAATGGAAGGTGGAATTTATACTTTCTGGTTGTGTGACCCTGGGCAAGTCACTTAACCCCAATTGCCTCAGAAAAAAAAAGTCTACACCTACATGAGTATGTTCTTGGAAAGATAAAATGGACCATTACAAAGCAGTATAACAGTAACAGAAATATTTTTACTCTTAATCATTTTTTGATCTTCAATAAGTTCATTCATTAATTAGCTGGTTTGTTCATTCATTTAACAAGTAATTATTATGTATCTACTATGTGCACAGGACCATCTGGCAATGTCCTACATTTCTAACTTTATCTCCCCCACCTCCTTATTTTATATGCTAGGCTCAACCAAACTGGGCTACTTGACATTTTGTGTGCACATTCCTACACATGCTTGACTCTGTGCCTTTGATTTCACCGTTTCCTAAGCCTAGAATATCACCTCCCTCAGAATTAAAATTATTTGTATGTGGATCACATATCTCTCCTCCCAGGTAGTAAGCTCCAAGAGCAGAAAAGTGATCTCATTTTTCCTCGGATCTGCTACAATGTCTACGACAGTTCTTTGCACGTGATAAATGAATTAATAAATGAATGAATTCTGGTAGTAATATTAATTAGTACCAATGCTTGCAAGAGCCTCATTCATTAGTTGTGTGACTCTGGGCAGGTCACTTTACCTCTTCTGATATTTCCTCAGATGGCAAAATGGAAATGATTATGGTACAGAGCTGTTGGGAGGATAAATGAAGTAATATTTTGTGAAGCACTATGAGACCTTAAAACATTACATAAATGCTGGTTATTATTATTATATAATATTTAAAGCACTATATCAATAATCATGTATTATCATTAATCTTATTAACCAATAATTGTGCTTCTAGGCCCTGTGGCTATCTATGTGTGAGCCTCATGGTCAATATGCTTTCACTCAATCTCAGGGCATCCATCACTGATAACTCTGCTGTCTATACCTCTGGTAACTAAATGCCAGTGTAATCTGCCTGCTGATGCGAAATCTGAAGCATTAGATTTAAAGTGCCATGCTCCAAGGCAATTTCTTCAGCCTGTCTCACCCATGATTGATTTCCTCCCCTCACTTTGCCAAACTGTTTCCATTCCAAGTGTCATCTATTCTCATCACTTGATGAGCCAGCTCAGTACATCTGGCTTGCAATGAGCATGCCAGTCATTAAGTGCTTAAAACATCAGACTTTATTTGACCACCTGATGTGAGCTGGAACAGAGCTCCTGCAGGTGAAACTTGTTTGGGAGGCCAGTGAAATCTTGGCGGCAGGCCTGGGTGTAAATATCGAATAGGTAGATATGGTATTAATAACAATGACACCTGCTGACATTTATATAGCTTTTTTAAGGTTTGCAAAGCACTTATATTATCTCATTTGATCCTCCCATAACCCTATGTGGGGCAGGTACTATTATTATCGCTTCCACTTCATGAAAGGGAGGAATCTGAGGATCAGGAAATGAATGAGGTGGGCTTTGTGGGATTCCATTTTAGCACTCTGTTCATCATATCAAGCTGCCTCTGCATAATTCCTAGTTTCAGTAATGCTCATTTGAGTTGTTCAAACAAAGGCTAGATAACTATTTGCAAGATATGTTGTAGAGGGGAATCCAGTAATAGTGGTACTAGCTGGTCTCTAAGCTCCTTTCATACTCTGATATTCTCTGATTCCATTAGCAGTGTCTCAAAGGAGATCAGGGAAAGGCACTTTTCAGTGATTTCTCTAAGAGGGCTAATGAATTTGCACAGAGCTATGCTCATATATTTAGTATGAAGACCAGTGACATGCAGTTATCCAGACTGGACATATTGGGACAGAATTCTCTGATTGAAGAATTACTTGAAAAAATAACAACATTCATATTTTCATATGAAAATGAAAAGCATTACTTTGGTTTCATTCTCACACTACTTGAGGAAGAAACTAAAGAAAAACCAAAAATACCTCAATTCATATCTTCAATTTACTAGGACAAAGTACTTTTTTGTTTTTTATGCTAATAATTAAAAAGCAAGGTTAAGGAACCAAATCAGCTTAGACTTCACATTTAGGATATTTTTCAATCAATCAATTAATCCCTCCAACCATCAGTCAACAAACATTTATTAAGTGACAATTATGTGTCAGGAAATATGCATAAAAATTCAAAAAATGAATCCCTACTCTCAAGGAGCTAGTGTATTAAGAAATTGCCTAAGTAACCATCCTTAGTATTATTGTTATAAAAAAACTAACTCTTTATTACTTTTTAGTTATTTGAAATGGACATAATAGCTGGCTTTTCCCTCATTCACTTCCAGCCAAAAGAAAAGAATAAGAGAACAATGAATCATTAAACTGGATTAAGGAACTAGCTTTCTATTCTTAGCTGGGCCTAACCTTCTTGAGTGAAGGCTTATTCTTTGAAAAGATGTGGCACTTTCAATGAATTTCAGGGTTGGCATAAAACTCAAAATACAAAGATATGATGTTGCCTCCATTCTTTGGGTGATGGTAAAAAGAAAGCTATAGAGATTCTACAAAGAAGGAAGATAACTTTTGGTCAAATTGCTGTGTCTGATTCTTTGTGACCCCCATCTGGGGTTTTCTTTGCAGAGATATTGGAGTGGGTAGCCATTTCCTTCTCCAGCTCATTTTACAGATGAGAAAACTGAGACACACAGGGTTAAATGACTTAAACAGGATTATATAACTGATAAGTATCTGAGGTCACCTTTGAATTCAGGTCCTTCTGTCCAGTGGGACATGTAGCTAGCTACCCCAGATTATTAATTATATATAACTTGAATAGACCAGAAGCAAGTATATAAAGAAATAGATCCTAGGAATGATGGGATTTAGCAGTGAAAGGGGATTTTGAGATAATCTATTACATTCTCTTCAATTTATGGATGAAGAAACTGAGTATCAGTGAGAAGTGATTTGATAAAGATCAAGCAGGGAATGAGTAGCCAAGTTTTCTTAGCTTTTCTTTGGATTCTTCTCTGGTGCTTTCATTAGAGGTCTGCCAGAGTTGGGATAGGTCTTAGTTGATGACCTAGTTCCACCCCTTTTGTTGGAATACTTGTCTGTTATGGTTACTATCAAGAACTATATTCTTACTTATAGAAGCTGCTTTTTATGGATTTGTCTATTTGTTTAGTGAGAAATTGAGCTAGAAATTTCCCTGAAAATCTATAGACTTTTAAATCTTCAAGAGCTAGTTCTCAAGTTCTCAAGCAAAATTGTTAATTCTGGAGGGTTCAGTCAATTAAGTCTTCTAGTATCTACTGCTTAAAAATCCAATATTATTAGCTAGGAAGGAGAGGTCAATTTTGGCTCCAAATTCATCTGTGGGGCTTTAATACATTAAAATGAAGCACAGAGTAGAGAAATATTACTTTTTAAAGTCATTTTGATTCATATGCAGTGAGGAGTTATGCATAAATATTTTTAGGAACAAGGAATTATGTGGAAGAAATGTGTCCATTTCATACATGGGGAAAATCTAAAATGCCAAGCACTACTTCTGTGTAATGTAGCGAACATGCTCTTTATGTAAAAAAGGAAGGTGCATAAATTAGGAAAGAAATGGTGTAGAAGGCATATGGCTGAATAAACACAATGACTCTCAAAACCAAGTATAAACTCATCATTGTTATACCTGGGACTCTGTTAGAAGTGAGATAAGGCATGATAGATGAGCCAGGACAGAAGGACTAACTAAACATGCTCATTGGGGTAAGGCAGGGAATTGAAGGAGGTCCAAGTAGCAGGCAGTGAAGGAGGTGGTCAAGTTAAGTGGATCAGTGTGAGGGTGCTAATAGGAAGCCAGTTAGTAGGATTGTAGATGAATTAGGATTCTGAACTGGTTTAAAAAAAGAAAAAAAATAGGGATTCAGACACAGGGAACAAGTCAATATGGTTGGGTGGAAAGAATCTGACTACATCATTCCCTTTTGCCTTTAAGACAACACAGAAAATAGGGGCTTTCCATTACTTTTAAGATAATACACAAATTACTCTTTTGGGCATGTGAAACTACATTCTGGCTTTAACTTATCTTTCCAAACCATTTACACATTACTAACCTTCTAGGTGCAAGAACACCTGAATTTAAATTTAGCCTCATACACTTATCTGTGTGACCCTTGGCAAATCATTTAAACTCTGTCTGTCTCAGTTTCCTCAACTGTAAAACGGGGGGTGGGGTGGGGGGATAATGACATAACCTATCTGTTAGGATCCTTGTAACTTTGAAATGGGATGTTGTTTCTAAAGTACTTAACTGGTGCTTGGCATACAGCAAGTGCTATATAAATGTTTACTCAGAATAATGCTTGGAATATAATAAGTGCTATATAAGTGTTTATTCCTTTTCCTTTTTCCTTTCCCTCCTAGTCAAATATTTTACACCTTAGCCAAATTAGCCTACCTGCTGTTCTTCAGGCACAATATTCCAATTTTCACTTACACTTTTGCATCAACTGTTCCCCCATGCCTCTTCATCGCTATATCTTGGAACCCCCAACTCCCTTCAGTCTAAGTGAAAGTGTTCCCTACTATAAGAAACCTTTCCTCACTCCCCTGCCCTGGTTGGTAACATTATCCCCAAATTTGCATTTATATGGTGTATATTTTGTATTTATATGTTTTTTCCTTTAGAATGTGAGTTCCTTTAGGGTAGGAATTTAAGAAAAAATTGTCTCCCCAGTACTTAGCATATTGTAGATACCTGATAAACGTAGAACTCAGTAACCAGGGATATTTGGTTACTGCTATGGGTTTAGAGTGCTTTCTATTCCTCCTGATTGGAGACAGCATCAGCAAAGAAGCTTTAGCATTGCTGGAGGCAGTGCTGACCCTAAGGGTCAGGCTTAAATGATTCTATCTCTACTTTAGAGCAGGAGTTATTCTAGACCTCTCTGATATCCTCTTAAAGTCTATGAACCCCTTTCCTAGAATACTTTTTTAAAGTAAAGCCTTTGTATGTCTTTAAATTAAAAAAAAAAAAATTTGGAGTCCAAATGCTCTTCTTCCCTGCAGCCTCTTCTTCAGCCTTTGAGAAATTAAGCAATATGTGAAGTCATGTAAATAATTTTCATATCGGCCATATTGCAAAAAAAAAAAAAAAAAAAAAAAAGGAGGCAAGAAAAAATAGAGTGGGAAAATATCCTTCAGTTCTGCCCTCAGAGTTCAGTAGTTTTCTCTTTGAAGCTGGATAACATTTTTCATCATGAATTCTTTGGAATAGTGGATTATTGTTTTGATCAGAATAGCTTGTCTTTCACAGCTGATCATTGTTAAAGTATTGTTACTGTTCTCCTAGTTCAGAATACATTTTTTAAAAAATCCTAATTGAAGGAAATACTAAACCAGTTTTAACTGGAAGGGAAGTGGATAGTCACAAAGGAACAAAACAAGAGCCCAATAGCAGATTATATAGTATCATATATATTAGCAGATTATATAACATCAGATAAGACTAATAGACTAAAGGAAAACTAGAGAGAGAAATAGAAGGAAGAAATATAATTTTCAATATGTTTTTTCCCCACCCAAGTTGATAGACACTCTGTAATCTATCCATCTACCCTTTGGGGTCTATGATCTCTAAGCAGAGCTTTACAGTAAAAGCACAGAATTTACAGCACCAGTATCTGATTCATAAGCTACAATATGATATCATTACAACAGGCCTTTAGTCCCCCACTACATTTTGAAGGCCCTTAGCATTATGAGTATAGTATAGATGTGCATTTTGGGAAAAAGTGCTTTGGGTTACAGTCCAAGAACTGAGCTGGTTCTACTGTTTTTTTTTACAAAGGTGGAGCAAATTTTTAATCTCTCAGTGTCTGAGTTTCCCCTTCTGTAAAATAAAGGGATTAAACTAAATCATATCAAAATTTTCTTCTATTATTAAATTTTAATACTTCACATACTTTTTGAAATTTTACTTTTAAAATTCTTAATACAAATACCAAAAAAAGGAGAAGGGAAAGAAAGGAAAAAAGCATTTATATAGCACCTATTACATGTCAGGCATGATACTAAATGCTTTTTACAAGTTTACCTCTTTTGATCTTCACAGCAATCCTGTGAAGTAGGTGCTGTTACTGTTCCCATTTTATAGTTGAAGAAGCTAGAGTAAAGAAAAGTTAAGTGACTTTTCCAGAATCTTATAGCTAGTTACTGTCTGAAGCAAGTTTTAAAACTCAGATCTTTCTGTTTCTAGGCTTAGTGCTCTATCCACTGTACCACCTTCAATGCCCCAGAAAGAATATTTTCACACTTTGAAGACCAAAACAGGACTCTAAAAGCTGTGAACCTCCATTTCACACTATTTTAAAAAATACAACAAATTCTACATGCCATCTTATATGCCACAACAAATTCTACATGTCCTAAGGACTGCCAAAACTGCCCCTGCTTCCTTCTGAACATCCTTCTGTCTTTAAATATTCTGTATTTAAATATTCCTCTTTTTTCGTAAGGGGAATGGCATGTTTATTTCTAAACCCCTTGACCTTGAGTCCCACTCCAAATTATCTTAGAAAGAGAAAGGAGGGGAAAGCCTTTATGACAAAATGGCACATTTAAGCAAAAAATCTACATAGAAATTATATTAAAAATATTGTCTCTTGGCACTTTGTATCCATCACCTTTCTGTCAGGAAGTGAGTACCAGGTTTCCTCTGAAATCATGGTTTGTTGCTTTGATCAAAGTTCTGAGAGATTTCATTTTTTTTCTTTACAAGGTTATTATTCCTGAATAAATTGACTCCGTCATAATTCTGTTCCCAAAATAAGATAGTCAAGCAGCCTACTGAAGGGAGATATTTACACATTCATTCTATGTTTCCTTGACAGATCTTAACAACCAAAGTTTGCTTTACAAATCTCCAGACTCTGAAGAAGCCCATCAAGTATTTCTCAGTTAGATTTCTGTGCAGAACCCTTTTGATGTTTTTATGTTTACTTCTCCATCTTTGTTATGGATACTCCTGGCTTACTTTATTAAGTGATCCTATGATTTAAAAGAGGAAAGAAACTTGGAAATCATCCCCTCATTTTACATACAATTAAGCATAGAACTAGAGAGGAAAACATTTGTCCAAAGTCGCTCAGATATTAGAATCGTGAAACCAGTATTGGAATCCAAATCTTTTGACTCTAAATTCAATGCTTATTCTATGGTACCAAGATTAGAAGCGCTATGAAAAGCATTATGTCAAGTTTTTTGCTTCACTCCTTTCAGAACATCATCAAACTCCATTTTAATTGATTCTTTTACTTATACGGCAAATGCCAAGAACTATAGTGTGGGTCAAGTTTGTTTTTTGAATCAAATTGGTTTGAAGCCAACAAAATTGCTATATATAATGCAGAATAACACTTTGGATAAGTTGTAAATTCGATTGAAAAATGCAAGAGGTTGGGGGAAAGTGAGATAGTGGAGATGAACCATAGTGAGGAAAACTATTTGAGAAAAACTTTTGTCAAGATTAAAAATGTTTTGACTTTGAAGGTGTCTATCTATGAAAGGTGTAGCTATCACCACTGATAATTTCTTTGTGGATCTGATTTTTTTTCCATGGAAGTAGTTAATAAGTACCCTAGTCCTATATGCTTATTTGCTTACTGGGACTGGTTGCCTGAGTCACAGCTATTGTAGACCTGAGTACTTTCGAAAAAAAAAAATAAAACATAGTCAATCTGAGAGAAGGACCATACATAGGAAATTAATTTGGATCCCTGGGGAACAGTTAACTCCAGGTTCTCACAGAACTCTCCAGGAAACCTCATGGCTGCAGAGATGGCAGCTATGAATCAGCAAGAGTTGAATCTTTCCTAATTTCAGCCCAGAAATGGTACATTCAGAGATTTAATGGCATTTAGCTCAACAAATGGATGTAAATAGGGGCACTGGTGACATATAAAGAATTCTTGAACCTAATCTCTTAAAGAAAGGGGAAGGGTATCTGTAGCAAGGCATGATATTAAGAAACAAGACACTGATATGAATGTAAACAAACATGAATCATGCCTTTTATCAGTACCTTTGAATTGTTCAGATTGTAAAGGTAAAATGAGAAAGGCGTTCATTCTCCAGTAATCCCCTTCTAAGAGAATCCTCAAGCATAGCTTTTTTCCCTCTACATCTGGAGGGTTATATAGGACTCTATGTTGGAGGTACTGTAAGTCTGGAAACTCTCAAAAGAGAATTTTCACAGTTAGTTATGCTTTAGAATACAGAGAGTTCTAGCATACTTTTGTGAGATGAACTAAAGGCTATCTTGTCTTCATCAAGAATAACAGAATTAGCTGAAAATGACCTCAAAGACCATCTAGCTAGTCCAATCAATTTCTCAACAATAATCTCCTACACATCACCTCTATCAAGAGATCAACTAGTCTTTACTTGATGGTCTATAGTGATGGCATATGCAACTAATTCTCAAAGCACTTTATTTTACATTTGGACAACTCTAATTAAGATGAATTTTTTAATCTCAAATCTGAAATTGTTCCTCTCAAAATTTACCTATTATTTCTAATCCTTCCCTCTGGGATGAAGCAGAATGATTTGCCTCTACAACCCTTCACATATGTGAATAGAACAACATGTTCTCTCTAAATCTTCTCATCTTCAATTTAAAAATTTCCAGTCTTTCAATTAATTTTCATACCATATGTTCTTTAGTTCTTTGCATATCCAGGTACTTCTCTATTGGATGTACCTCAGATTATCTATGTCTTCACAAAAATATGGTGCTACATGTGCAAAAATGTAGCAGACATTTTTGTAGTGGCAGGGAATTAGAAATTGAGTGGATGTGCATCAGTTGGGGAATGGCTGAATAAATTATGGTATATGAATGCAATGGAATATTATTATTCTATAACAAATGACCAGCAGGATGATTTCAGAAAAGCCTGGAAAAACTTTTATGAACTGATGCTAAGCAAAGTGATCAGAACCAAGAGAACATTGTATGTAGTAACAAGAAGATTATGTGATAATCAACTGGGATGGACTTGGCTCTTTTTAACAATAAAGCAACTCAAGGCAATTTCAATAGATTATGATAGAAAGTGCTACCCATAACCAGAAAGAGAACTATACAGACTGAATATGGGTCAAAGCATAGTATTTTCAACTTTTTGTTGTTATTTGTTTTTTTTCCTCATTTTTTTCTTTTGATCTGTTTTTTTTTTTGCTTAGCATGATGAATATGGAAATATGCTTAGAAAAATTTCATGTAACCTATGTTGGGTTGCTTGCTATCTTAGTGAGGGGAGAAGGGAAGGAGAGGGGAAAAATTGGAACATAAGACTTTGTTAAGGTGAATGCTGAAAACTATCTTTGCATGTATTTGGAAAAATAAAATGCTATTAAAAACAAAAAAATTGGTAGAACTGAATATAATATTTCACATGTCATCTACCCAGGGCAGAGTATAGTGAGACTTTTATATACCTTGCTTTGGACACTATTTTCTTTAATGCAACCTGGGAAAGCATTAACGTTCTTTGCTAATATGTTACAATGTTGACTGATATTGAGCTTGTGGTCTACATATATCTTCAGATCTTCATCATAGGAACTTTTGTTTACTCATGCCCCCATCCTGTAGTTGCAAATTGATTTTTGCATCTCAAATATATAGCTTCACATTTATTGTTATTAAATTTCATCCTACTCAATTTGGTCCAGAGTTTTAGCCTGTCAACTTCAATTATGTGGAAACTTGCAGGAGTGATGTGTTTGTCTTGTTTAACCCAAGTGCTTGCACTGAAGACTAAGACCTCTTTTATCTTTTACAGAGAGCAAGACATAATCCAAATGCTGATATTTTCAAAAAGAGATTCTATATGGGGATAAATATGAATGAAATATAAAGATTTTTAGGGGATACCTTGCATGGGGACATCAATTAAAGAATTGATCAATTAATCAGAAAATCAATCAATTAATCATTAAAATTTTTTTCAGCACTTTCTATGTACCTGACACTGTGTTAAGTGCCGGGGTATCTGTGAGAAGATCCCTCTAGAATCAACTAAATCTATATTGTGAACCTATAGCTGAGGTTCTCAGATACAAATTTAATATTCCACAAAAACTTCACTTTTATTTTATTCCTCCTCTCTCAATCCAAACTTAATTTCTAACAGTATGGCCCAATTTCCCCAGAAGCTTGAGTACAATTTCCTTTTTGGAAGCTAGAGATCTTCAATCTAGTATAACAGCGGATGTGCAGCTCTGGTGTGCTATATTTTGATTGTTTACTCCTTCTTTCAAGTGATACTTCAATGTAATCAAGCACTTCATGCATTAATTATTTTCCCAGCTCAAAATAGACAAGGAAAGATATTTAAATAAAACTATCCAGCTTCGGTTTTGTGCCATCATTTTCTCCCCCTTTCCCACACTAAGATGTTTTGATTTCTTAATCCATCAGTAGGGAATATACATTTATAGTATTTGCAGATTCCTTGATTTATCTAATTAAGAAAAAATTTGGTTCTCCAAAATAGAAAAAAAGACAGAGGGAGGAAATCTCTTCCGTAATTTTCAAGCAGAGAAAGTGATATATTTTCCCACAAATGGAAACAGAAGAATTTTCCAAGTACATTCACCAAAAATACCAATGACTGAATAAATGGTGGGTAGAATGGGGAGCAAGCCACTTACTTTTTTATATTTAAAGAGTACTGGCTTTGGAGTTGGAGGACCTGTGTTCAAAACCGAGCTCTATCACTTATTCCTTGTGTCATTGGAGAAGTCACATTCCCTTTCAGTGCTTCATTTCATCATCTATAAAATGAGGGTATTGCACCCAGGGAAAGATCACTGGGAAATGAGTGTGGACCACAACATAGCATTTTCTGTTATTGTTTGCTTGCATTTTTGTTTTTCTTCCCAGGTTATTTTTACCTTCTTTTTAAATACAATTTTTCTTGTGTAGCAAGAACTGTATAAATATGTATACATATATTGTATTTAACATATACTTTTACATATTTAACATGTACCTGCCATCTAGGGAAAGGGGTGAGGGGAAAGAGGGGAAGAGTTGAAACAGAAGTTTTTGCAAAGGTCAATGTTAAAAAGTACCCATGCATATGTTTTGTCAATAAAAAGCTATAATAATTTTAAAAATCATATCATCTTGCTCAAAAAAATGAGGGTATTGGACTGGATGGCATCTGGTCCCTTACATCTTTAAGTTTATTACCTCTATAAGTATTTATAGGTAACATTTGGTTTGTACTGTCTAGTAGCATATATCAGAGCTGGTTCATTCTTAGTAAAATGTCCTCCCCATTCTATTCTGTATTCTCCAACTCAGATATGGAACTCTCAGTTAAGTATTGAAAGACTGGTTGTTCAATGTATAGAATAAGGAAAATATTTCTGTGTACCCAGAATGAAAAGATTTCTAAACCATTCTTTGAAATTCCTATTTATTAACAAATATTTCTTGAGACCTTCATCAAAGTTCTCTTTGATGGCATATAACACAGAGATGACTCTGAGTTGAATATATGGATAGATTAAATAAGCATTTATTAAGCACTAGGAACTGTGCTAAGCACGTTATAGAGAGTTCCCAAGACTATACCAATGAAGCACAAGGTTCCTCATGTCCTTTAAAGGTGAAAAAGGCTAAGAAACTTGTCTGGTACTGGACAGTGCACCTGTCAATCAAGAAAAACCTTGGCTAAATTTGGAGGGTTTGGGCATTTGGTTGATCACAAATTGATGTGACTATTATTCTCAGCAATTCTGAGGCCATCTATCCTGCCACCAATTAGGAGTGTCCTCACAATGACAAAGCCACAAATCTTTGAAATATGGAAATATTTACAGAAGAAACTCTGGGAAAAAACCATAACAGTCAGGTCATGGCTGAAAGCATAAATAATCCCTTCAATTAAGTAGCAGTAGTATATTATGCTGGAGTTGGAGCTAGTACAGGAGACATCCCTAGAAAAGAATATGGAGAAGCTGCAAAGAAAACCCTCTGAATGACTTCTCCCAAAGTCTTAAAAGGGGATCTTACCAGAGCCCTCAGACTTCTTACTGTTCTGTCCCTTGGGACCTCCTGTTTCCTTTTCTTTCCCCTCACTCCAAATCATTAGAGAGACATGCAGAATTTTAACAACTGGCATAGTGGCATGCACAACACCTCTTGTAGCAGCATAAGGAACCACTGAGATTGTTGCCATCATTATCCTGTGTTAGTGGGAGATAGATAGAGAAACTGAAGCTTAATGAGTTTAGAAGGCTTGTTTAGAAGGGAAACCCTCTGAATACTTCTCCCAAAGTCTTAAAAAGGGGATCTTACCAGAGCCCTCAGACTTCTTACTGTTCTGTCCCTTGGGACCTCCTGTTTCCTTTTCTTTCCCCTCACCCCAAATCATTAGAGAGAGTTAGGAATAGACAGTTGCAAGGCTAGAATTAGATCTCAGCTCTCCTGATTCCCAAATTCAGTATTATTTCTCCTATACCATAGGAAGAACCATAGGAAACAGTTTATATGGTAGCATTTATAAGCTTCCTTCCAACTCTCAAATTTAAAGTTATTACTAATTATTATAAGATGTAACATGATATTAAAATAGAAGTGATGTCCTATTGGACATAGCAATTTATTAATAATTATATCTACTTAATAATATAATTAATAATAACTAGTATTTATATAGTGCTTCAAGGTTTGAAAAGCAATTAACATAAATTATTTCATTTGGTTCCCATAGTGTTGTTATTCATCTTTTGTAATCAAAAAGAACAAATAACACCACATATTTGGAACATCCCAGTGTGCTCAACTGACCAGTCAGTTCAGTATAATCTCAGGAGGCTCTATCACACATTGGGTACCAGTAGTTCATTATGACATTTGGAATGGAGAGGTCTCTGAATTTGTGCAGCCCATGTTTCCTTTGTGCTACTGTGTTCTGTTCATAGAGCACAGGACCTTTTTTGATGAGGGCTTGCTATGCTGGGCAATGCTGTGCCAGTGTCTCCCATGTTTCACAATTGATATTAACGTTCTTCAGAGAGACTTTGAGAGTATTCTTGTACCACTCCTTCTAACCACCATGTGAGCGTTTGTCTTGTGCAAATTATCCAAAAATGAGACTTTTAGACAAACTTATGTTTAACATTTGAACAATATAACCAGTCTATCGGAGTTTTGCTTTCTGTAGTAGAGTTTGAGTGCTTGGCAGTTCAACTCAGGAAAATACTTTGGTGTTCAGTACTTTATCCTGTCAAGTAAATGTTAGAATCTTCTAAAACAATTCAAATGACAGTGATCCATTTTCATGGATGACACTGGTATATTGTCCAGGTTCTATTGTCTAAGTTATACAGTGAGGTCAGCGCAATGCCTCTGTAGACCTTCAGTCTGGTAGGCAGACTAATATCTTTCTCTCTCACACTTTTTTCAGAGGTTCCCAAACACTGAGCTAGTTCTGGCAATGCATGCATCAATATCAACACCTGTGTGGACATCCCTGGAAAATATACAGTCAAGGTAAGAGAGCATTCAAAATTTCTCCCTTTTCTGTCACCAATGGTTTCACGAACGGATAGTGAAGTGTTCTCTGGTGGAGAACCTTTGCTTTCTTGGTGTTGGTTGTCGGGCCAAAATTAGCACAAGCAGCAGAGAATCTCAGCCTTATAGGATACATTGAACAAGCTACCATCTATGCAAAAATATCTCACATCAATTCTCCCTCCATCTTAAACTTGGCTTATACATAGTCTTTTCAGATTAGTTTGCCATCCGTGCGATAGTTGATCATGATGACATTTTCATTCTCATTGAAAAAAATCATGCTGAAATACAGGGAAACAAACATATAGCACTGCTTTACTCTATTAGTGACTGTGAAAGTATTAGAACACAGTCCTTTATCCAGAACCTATATAAGTATGTAATCATGGAATTTCCCTACAATAATAATGAAATTCTCTGAGAGACCAGATTTTGCCATTATCTTCCACAAGTCCTCATAACTGATAGCATCAAAGGCCTTAGTCAAGTGGACATATGCTGTATCCATGTCTGCATTTCTTCTGAAGTTGTCAGGCAGCAAAAACCATGTTGACTATTCCTCAGGTCTTTCTCACAGTCATCCTGGGAGGTGAGTATTATTATTAATCCCAATTTTATAGATAAGGAGGTCTAGAGAAGTTAAGTGACTCACTTGTTCAGGGTTACATAGCTAGTAAAATGATTGAGGTGGAATTAAAACTCAGATTTTTCTTACTAGAGTGGGGTTGGAATGGAATTGAGTTACTAGGAAGAAAATTAAAGTCAAATGTATTGGATGAGAAACACTAATGGTGATTTTTGCACACAAAAAAAGGGCAAGTTAATGCTACCAGAATGTTTAAACATGAATTTCTCCCTCATGTAACTCAGTCCCACTACTTCAAAAACACAGCCACCTTTTTAACACAAATTTTCTTGTAGGAGATTGTTTTTTGTAAAACAAAAAATATGGCATTACTTCAATAATAATAGAACTTATATTCATTGCTACCAGACAATTTAGATATTACTTACAAAAAATGTGTTGACTCCATTCTACCTGAAAATCTAACCCAAAAAGCCACCACCACTGTGAATTTTCTATTAAAGGACTGGGGAAAAACCCCACCCACCTTTTCCTCATGAATATTTGACTATGAAGAACATAAAAGCCTGTTAATGTTGAACTGAACCATATTCTTTGCCAAGCAATGAAAGAATTGTCTGTCTCTTCCAGACATAATAGGTTAGTGTAATCTACAGGGCTTGGCACATAGAAAGTATTCAGTAAATACTCTAAAATACTCTTGGTTAATACCCTGATAATGAAGTATGTGCATAGAAATAGAACTTAATTGGCTAAAGTACCATTTGCTTGTTATTTGTGACTGGTTGGCTTAGCTGAATAAAGAGTAAAGTTAACAAGGATTAGGTTAGTCCAGTATGGAACAGTTATTTATATAGATTCCATGACTACAGAACATCCATATATGGGAAAGACCCAAGGAAATTGGGTGAGAAGTGGGTCAGCTGCAACTTAAATTCATTATCAACACAAGAAGAGCTTAGTCCACATGCCTTCCTGACAGTGGGTGGGAAGGTCTGTCTGCATTCTAAAGGATAGTTCAGAGCCAACTATATTCTCCTTAATCTAATGTTTCTTTTCCCAGGGTTTAATAATTTGTAATAAAGTTGTTAGCCTTAAATTGCATGAGAAGTGCAAGAATGGCTAAAATTTCTTTGTATTTCTACTTCAGAGTAGGTAAGAAGCACTGATAATCCAAAACACTTTCATATTCTAAAGAAGAAAAGGGAAAAGTTAGAAAGGAGTAGAGTTAGTGATAAGACTAGACTAGAAAGAGGATGAACTCATGGGAGTAGACAAAAGGAAAATTAAAACATGTAGTAAAACATCACTGGAATCAGATTTTATTTTTCCATATTTAGGAGATTTAAAAATACACGGATTGAGGTAGGTAAGCCCAAGAATCTTTGATATCTTTAAACTGGTCTTAATGTGCTCTGTCCTAATATGATTGACATTATGTCACATCTTCATCATCTTGTATTAAAGGCATAACTGCTACCTTAAAAATGGTTTATAAAATCTTAGCCTTTCACAATCATACTATGAAGAAAATGGAATGTGAATATAGCAGTTTAGATGTACCTACTGTGAAGGCACATAAAGATTCACTTTCTGGTAATCAAGCAAGATAACCTGAAAATTCTGCAAAATCTAAAGTGAGAGAATATAGTAAGAGCAGGATGCCCAAGGGCAACTGCTGGGAAAATTTACGCTGACAGAATTCCTGAGTAGAGTTTTTTTGTTTGTTTTATTTTGTTTTGTTTTAACCAGACTTGGAGTTTTGACATAACAACTCTTATTGAAAAAAAATCCTAAGCTACTTATAAATAACTTAATTACTTTGGGAAAGTTTCATGCAGAATATAATACCTTTATAACTTCTGTGAAAACTCTGCTGGCAAAGAAAGGTAGTCCTGAAGGAGAAAAGTTACCTGTTGAGTCACCGATTTTAGATAGGCATTGCTGGCAGCAGCAATATATTGCCTGACTCACGTTACCTCATAGTTTTGCAAAAGAACAGTCTATTCTTGACTACTTCTTATGCTCATGAACAATTGGGACCAAGGAAAGAAATAATGTAACAATTAGTTAAAATTCTAAACTGGAGTATAGTTTTAAATGAGAGGTAGAAATACTAGTAGCGTGAACAATGAACTTTATTGAGTAATATCTCTTCTCATAGTTTTTCATTTGGAAAGTTTGTCAGAATTCCAAAGGATAGTTCAGAGTTCACTATATTTTCTTAAATCTGTTTCTAATCTAATTTAATCTAATTTTGTTTCTAGGTCATAGGCTGATCCACAGTTTTTCATTTTATATATAATCCTATACCTTCAGTAATTTGACTATATCTCCTCAAAATGAGTCATTTTTTTTCTTTTTAAAATATTAGGTCTTTTTATTTTTTCCAGGCTAGAAATTAAGTGATTTTTACTTATGCTACCCCAATAGTGATCAACATAGAAGTTCTAACCTGTTCTGGATTTTCTGTGCATAAAGCACTTACGGATCTTTTGTTCTCGGGGACTCACCCTGTTAGTGATTGACTTAGTATAGACACGTTGGCTTAAGCCCTAAACTCTGTTATAGTTTAGAATTTCCAAACTCAAGCAATTCACCAGCTTCAGACCTCCCAACAGCAGGAATTGCAGGAGTGCACCATCATACCTGGTGTCAACAAACAGTTATCATAAAATCAAATAAAGAGAGAAAGCAGTTAAACTTAAATTCTTATTTAATCACTGAGCTAATATGAATGTACTTTATTAGTTCCTGAATAAAAGTCAGGGTATTCTAAACAAGGTCAGAAGATGAAAGAAAAGATCTAATGCTTCCAGGGCCTTTCAGGATACATAAAGGAACAGCACAAAATAAAGCATGAAGGAACAGACAGTGAACATATCTTACCTTATTATCATCTTCAGAGTCACCATAGCCACAGGCACTTAAGAAATTTGGAAAGATCTCTGACCATCCCTTACTAGTACAGTTTTTGCTGATATTTCCTGTAATACAAAATTCAGCCATTTAATCTATAGGTTTGTCAAAGGGTATCCATTAGTAATACTTCAATCAGCTGCAGACAAATGATGGATTCTTGGTGAGCTTTGAAGACTGTACTGATCATAATCCGAAACACATCTATAGCTGCCTTCTGATTATTCAGGAGCCAATTAAGAAGCTGGCCTATTATTCTGGCTCCTGGCAGTTACTTTTTCTCACTCCTACTGCCTGAATCCTACCCATTATGCTTCTCATTAGAACCAGAAAGTGGGAAGGGCAAGCTAGAAGGGGAAAAAAGCATAGCAGGAGAGAGGATGTTCAGATTATTATTATCTTGCTCCAGTCCCCTGAATAATTCTCTTAATTCTTCCCTGGGCATGATGAACATAAAAAAGCTACCCCAAAATAGAATGAATATCCTTGGCAAATATTGGGTTCTTTCCTCTTAGAGATCTCCAGGCAAACTGACAGTTTGTCAGTTATTTTGTAGAAAGGATTCTTGTTCAGGTGTAGATTGCAGTAGGTGGCCTCTGAGGCTCCTTCCAATTTTGAGAGCCTGAATTTGTGACAGAGAAAACCCCAGAATTTTCTTCTAAGTCAAGTATTAGAAAACTTTAATGTGTGATTATGAGCCTCTTCATGTATTCTCATTAGGTGTACTTTCCCTTCTTAATTGGACTCAGTGGAAACTTGCTTCTCAGTTCCCATTGTCTATTCACAAAGAAATAGTCTGGGTCCATCCCTTCCTTCCCTTCTTAGAAAACAAAGAGGTGCGCTATTGCTTTTGGGACCTAGCATCCATTGTACAGGTTCCACAGAAAGTATACTGATACGTGAATGAACAAGTAAAGGGTTCATAATACCATAGATATGAAAGTGTCTAATGTCCATTATTTGATAGAGATGCCTCTGAAAGACTGCACCATAATCCTGGAAAAATAACTTGTCCCTACACCCTTAGATATGGTGGATGTTTGATTGATTTAGCTTAACTTTTTCCTTTATTCCTATGGTGTGTGTGTGTGTGTGTGTGTGTGTGTGTGTGTGTGTGTGTGTGATTGTCATATTGGAAAACAACTATGGTGTAAAAAGAAAAAGCATCAACAAAATGCTTCCCTTTCTCACCTCACGGTTCACCAACAAAGCAGAGAACTAATAGTAGCATTTGATACTATGTAATGTACAAGGAAATATGGGACACAGTTGTAACTAGGAATCCTAGTGCTTGAGGAAAATTCAGTCTATTCAGATGCAGTTTTTCCAAGAGTGGACAGCCCCATGCATACCTGCCTCCAATTTGTAGGTAGATGGAGAATAGTGGGCCCTAGGACAGTTATCTGGGCAATAGTAGTCTAGGGAAAGGTGGCCCAGAAATTATGCAGGTCGTAGACAACCACAAGGCGAGATGACAGATGCCTGGAGAAGCACCTTGGAGAGCACTTAAGTACACTGTAGCCTCCCTCTCTAGATGTGTACACATTAAGAGAAAGCTCCAGTCATTCTGCTTAGTAACAGCTTCAGTCTAGAATTACCAAACACACTCAATAAAACCTATAAATAGGCATGTTTTATGCATGCGAGCTTAAACTAGTCAGGTGTGTATAATGTTGAGTGACCCCAGCCTAAAACATTTAGTGACCAGATCACTGATCTTAAAGTTAGAAAACCTCACATTGTCCCAATTTGGGTGTTTAATAGCTTTGGTACTATATAAAAACCCCTTTAACTTCTCTGAGCCTCAGCTTTCCCATATGTAAAATTTGCCATATGTAAAAACATTTCACTTGTTTACCCCACCAGGTTGTTCTAAGGAAAGTGCAATATAAATTGTAAAGAATGGTACAAGACACTATTGGTCATCTCTTCATTTCCCACCAACCTTCACTCCATCATGCCCTCTGAACTGGCTAACATGATCTCCTGTCCTTAGTTTTTTACCTTCCTTGTATAAATTGCTTTTTTCCCTTTCTATTGTAAGTTCCTTGAAAACAGGATAAGTATATGGTAGTGCTTAAAAATGTTTATTGACTATTAAAAGACCAAAAATTCTCTAAAAGCCTTAAAAATCAAGGAATAATCTCAAAAAGAATAGATTAAAATAAGTCTTTTTATTTAATTCTTTCCACCTTATAGACCTGGTTAGACTTTGCTTTCTGTTGTCACAGCCTTTGAAGACCAAGTGTTAGTCTTCTTGCTTGAAGAAGGCTTGGTGGAAGGATTTTGTGAAAAAAGAGCCTGCTGACTTGATATGCCTTTATGAGTCCAAAACTTTTTTTGTGAAAAAGTGATAGTAAATAGATCATCCTAGGGTTTGTGGGATGGATTCTTCCCTCCTTGCCCTGATTTGGTACTCTTAGATTCAGAGAATATTTGTCTTTAGAGAGCTTAGCATCTAACCCCCTCATATTGAAGAGACAGCTGACATGAAGAAAAGGGAAGCGATTATGGAAGATCATACATAGTGTTAATGACCTGTATAACAATCTCCTTGTTCTATTGCCATTTGCACTGCTCTGAGCCATAACAGGTTCTCTCTTTTGGATTTGAGACCTTGACCTATCCATCTGTAACTAGTGTAGCTAGTCTCAAGGCATGAGACTTGTGGGAGAAAATGGGTGGGTCTGCTAGTTAAGATTTTGTTGTTGTTCATTTACTTTTCAATTGTGTCTGGTACTTTGTGACCCCAAATTGGGGTTTTCTTGGCAAAGATGCTAGAGTGGTTTGCCATATTTTTTTTCTCCAACCCTTTTTGAAGATGAGGAAATTGAGGCAAACAGAGTTAAGTGACTTGCCCAGAGTTGCACAGGTAGTAAAGGTCTGAAGCCAGATTTGAACATAGAAAAATGCTTCTTCTTGATGCCAAACCTGGAACTCTTATCTGTTGTTTGGGATATCCCCCCCCCCCATCTTATAGCCATCTCCCTTTATATATCTTGTCCCAGGTAACTCTCTAAAATAATAAGTTGTAGAAAAGATAGTGATTTGCATTGGTAAAGAATTTTCTTATATGAGAGTTTGGTATATCCAGTTCTATCCCTATTTCATATATATTTTACAATCTTTATTTTGGAAAGATACCTTGGCAGAATAGGTCATTATGCATTAATTTTGTTAGAGAGATTCAAAAAGTTTTGCTGTTCTAAAGCTCTTCCCCCTTAATCCATTCCATTCCCCTAATAGCAATAGAGATAATTTATTGCCATATTTTTTTGTTTTAAAACAAAAAGCATTGAATATATTATATTTGATTAGAATACTGATAATATTTCAAAACATATTCAGATTGATAGCTGTAGCATTTTAAAGTTTCCCATCTTTAATTGTTTTAAAACTGTGAGTTCCTGGAAAGCAGGAACTATTTTTGCCTTTCTTTTATTCCCAGAACCTAACTCAGAGCCTGACAAATAGTAGATATTTCATTAATGCTTGTTGACTAGTTGACAAAGCCATGTATGTCAATTTTATGAGATCAATATTAAGAATATTATTATTAAAAACCAAAGGCTTGTTATTTAAAATGACAACTAAGGTCTCAGAGGTTTCATGAGGTTCCTTGGAACCCCAGCCTGCTTCTGCCTAGATGCTTGCAAAAGACTACCATAGCACCTATTATTTTGGTATGAGCCAATTTGAAAATCACTGGACTGCTTTTGAATCCTTGTAACAGCCTTTTAATGCCACAAAACAATATTAGAAAGAGTCCAGGTGATGCCAAATAATAAAAAAAATATTAGAACAATAATCTTCAGCCTAAATTGTTCAATAGGATTATTATTGATTTGATGGGGATTCATAAAAACTCAGCTACTCTCAGGTTCTCAGACCTGGAAAATGATCATTGATCTTAATGTAGATAGATACAACAACTCAGCATACACTTAACATACTTATGATTTCCTAAGTCCTTTAAATGCTGATTTGGCAATAGACAGATGTGCTGTAATGAAGATTTACTCTAATGGATGTTGGAAGCAAGAAAAATAGTGAGATATGGTTGCTATCTTCTTCAAACTTTCCCTACAAGCCCTCTTACTTATCCTACCTACTTCCTTTCATCCTCGAACCAAATCATCCTTATCAACCTCTATTCAGCCTGAAGCAGCATTATTGAACCTACAAAAATATTTCCTTTCATCATTTACCTAAAATAAAAATTAATTGCATCTCTGTCTTTTCTAGTAGTGCTAAAGACCTCAGGATTTGCCTTTTATTTCCCCAGGCAGTCTTCTGTCTGTTATAGATACTGAAAGCCTAAGGTAAGGATAGGGACGTGAGCTAGAATAATACACAAGCAGAAATAAAGACAGAGAAAAAGAAATAGATGATGTGCTCATTTGAAACTCACTGCTTAGGGATGCTCAATTTGCTACAAAACCCAAGAAGGCAGTTCTTTTACCTGATCATAATAACACTTTGAGAATTTCTACAGAAGGCCAGAGAAAAAAATACAATTTCAACTAAAGTAAGGTGTGAAATGGGGGGCTAAGGGTGGACATTAAACTAGCTGATAAGTGGTAGCCTACATTCTGGGCAGCTAGGTAGCCTAGGGGATAGAGTTCTGACCATGGAGTCAGGAAAACCTGAGTTCAAATGTGACCTCAGATATTTACCATCTGTGACCTTGGGCAAGTCATTTAATCCTGTTTTCTTCAGTTTCCTTATCTGTGAAATGACTTGGAGAAAGAAATATCTTTGTCAAGAAAACCCCAAATGGGTTCATGAAGAGTTGGACAACAAGTAATCAACCAAACAATATGTCTGCATTCTAGAAAATGACAAATTCTCCTAATCACTAATATTTAGGAGTCAGTCCATCCATATATTACCACTGATTCCATAATACTGACATTGAAGGTGACTAAAATTTTGCACTCTCATTCCACTCTCATGTAAAGTCAACTGAAGGACTTCCCTCTGGGATCTCATGATATCTCTAACTCCACTATTTTGTCTGATCAGAGAAATGGACTGACAAGCTCTTATTTAAGATCAGTGGTTGTACATCAAAGTCAAGTTCACATTCTTATTGTGGTTGCCTTCTGCTCTACTGGAAGCTATCCTGGTATAGTGCAAAGAGCCCTGAATTTGCAGTCAGAAAACTAAGAATTGAATAATGACTTTACTACTTACTAAGAATACCATTTGAGTTCTGAGGCTGTTTCCTCATCAGAAAAAATGAGGATAATAATACCTACAGTATCTATTTCACATCTAGGGCAATATTGAACCACTAAATATATTTAAAATATATAAAATAAATATATTTAAAACTCTTTGTAAATCTGAAAATGCTATATAAAGTTTAGCTATTGCTATCCACTGGCAGTGTTGTCTCTATTTCCATGTATAAACATATAAATATGAATTTTTATATAGATACATTTATATATACATATTTCTTCAATGTATATGCATAAATAATTGGGTATATGTACATATATACATATATATGCACACACATACCATAAATTATAAATATACATATACATACACACATATACCTTATAGGTAAACAGATATAAATATATAGAATTAGATATTTAGCCTTGATTGTAAAGGGATGCTACTCAAATACCATCTCCTCCTGGACAATGTTTTTTTGTGTCTTCCTCTGATTTGTATGAGGTGAATGATCCCAAGCAGCAAGCTTTGTGTTCTCTCTAGAACTAACATTTATAAAAATACAGGTGAAAGCTGATCCTCATTTTAACTTGGTGTAATAAATACCCAAAGGGTCTGGCATTCTGGTTTCTTTTTGCCTTTCCAGGATCCACAGTATCTACAGAAAATAGCACTCTGGAAAGCCCCAAGAATTCTCAACAAAAACATACTCTACCTGGTTTGTTGTTTGAACTCGTGAATATTTTTGGACATGGAACTGTGACGGTCTCTCCAATATCAGCAGGGTGCCAGCATGTAATGTTGTCCCAGACTCCACTACATGCTGTAAAAAATTTAAAAAGAGATAAAGGAAGTGAGGAGGTGGTTGCTCACTCAAGCAAATAAAAAACAGTTTAAATGAGTGAAGTCATAAAGAGAGAGTCAAGATATAAATGTTAAAATGATTTGCAAAAACACTGTATGAATAAAAAAAATCATCATATCATAGTTATTTCTCAAATTCTTTCTCAAAAGAAAACCAACAGCAATGATTTTATGGAAATTATATCACTTTATTTTTTCGGTTCCATTTAATTTTGGAGTATTAAAAATAAGAATCAAGAGTAGAAACATGTCTGAAGAAGTAAATTTAGGTTTGCAAATACCTGCATTTTAATTTTTTGAGTTGTTTCCTGATTCATAAAAGAGTGCCCTCCCCTTATAAGATACTTGGTGCAGTGAACTAGAAAGTCTGGTCCTGATATATTAATAATGACAATTGACCAACTGATTCTTGTATCTGGCTAACTCCTTGTTGAGCTATGGTCCTGAGTCTGAATCCACTAGCACTGCCAGATCAGGTCCCAGGATTAAGGATGCCATACTATGGAGAGCCCAGTACAGTGATTTTACTATCTTTATTCCTTTCTTGAGAAGAGATCTGAAATATTGCTTTCCTACACGTAACCCAGGGACACGTAACCCAGGGAATTGACTTAAGGGCATAAATATCTTTCTGTCCCCTAACATTCAAAGTGGCTATCATTCTATCTATGATTAATATTATGGGTCAGTTGACTTTGCCGGAGCTGTAGACTAGGTTCAATTAAAGGCTTGAATTGCTGGATCTGTCAGTGCCCTATCCTATGCTCCCTAGCAACAACAATACTCATGATAGCATTTATAAAAGCCCTTTAAGATTTGCAAAAAAAAGCTCTATAAATATTATCTCTTTTCTTTAATCCTTGGATAAAGATGCTAATATTATTCCTATTTTGTAGATGAGGACACTAGTAGCGAGAAATTGAAGTGATTTGCCCGAGATCATACAGTCAGTAAGTATCTAAGGCCAAATTTGAATCTGGAGTTGAGTATTCTAACCATTGTGCCATCCAGATCTTTTCTATCTCAGGAGCTACAGGTCATCTTCTTTGCCATCATTTTCTTAAAGGGTTGATCTGTTAGGTTGCCTAAGTACTGAGGGTTTTGGCTACCTACACTGAAATAGAGTTCTCTTGCCATCTCAAAAGCTCCTGATCATTGAATTGAACCATAATATCAGCAGATAAGTTCTTTCGGTCAGATATGGGCTTTTGGAGGACAGAGATTATTTTTAAATTTTATCTCTGTATCTTTAGTACCCACCACAATGCCTTAGACATAGTAGGTTCTTAATATATTTGTGCTGACTTGATATTCAATAAGAAACTTATTTGCTTTGGTCAGCCAGAATGCTTCAAGGTAAACAACATTTGTGATTATAATGGACTTCATCATCTTCATCCAATAAGAGCATCATCAATGTCATCATCAATAAGAGCACTGGGTTTACAGACAAAGACATGGATTCAAATCTTGACCATCTCTTAATACCTGGATAATTCATTTAATCTTTCTGGGCCTCAGTTTTCTCATCAGCAAAATGAAGGGAACTGAGTAGCTTATCTTTTGAAGGACCTTCATTTCTAGAATTATGATTCTACTGATTTCATACATATGTATACAATGTGTTAGCCAAGGTTAAAAACAAATTAAATAGACATAATGGCTGACCTTCAGGAGTTTACAAACTAAAATAGACTGAATCCAGTTGGAAAAAAGCCACAGTAGAACCACATAAAAATAAAGAATTACAAAGGAAAATATTACCTGGCAACATGTAATAAATATATAATATGTGGTTTGAATACAGAGTGTCTTGTTTCAAAAAACCCAAACAGATGTGCCACTGAAGAGTTGGATGTAAACCAAGTTTAGCAAATCAAGATTTGTTTTCTTACACATTACAATTACACAAATGAAAACATATTCTCATCAAATCCAAGTTATGATGCAAAGTACACTGGGCTTAGTATCTAGTTTGCATCCCAACTGTGCTCCGTAGGCAACTTCAGTGTAATCTTGAGGAAATTACTTTATATCTCTAGTTTTCAGTTTCTTTATCTTTAAAATGAAGATTTCTTTCCAGATCAGTCCTATGATCCTAAAAGTAAGACTCGGCTTAGTATAACTCAATCATAAATCATTCTTATATGAATGCTGTAAACTTTTTAAAAATCTATTTAAAGGTTAAAAAAAAATCTATTTAAAGGAAGATAATTTTCTTCAATATTACTCTGAGACTCAAAAGAGGAATATTGCATTAAGAAATCAAATTCTCTTGAAGTTAGTATTATATGAGCACCTATAGTGAGGGCATCTATATTCCAAACACATATTTCCTATTAATATTCCAAGTTTATAAGAAAGAAATGCTTGAAAATAGCATGTATCTTGAAGTCAACAATGGGAATCCTTAATTAAGGAGGGGTCAGAGCATCTGCTTAAATTAATCCAAATATAGGGTGCCCACGGGCACCTAGAGAAGAATTTTGAAGGGGAAGGTAAGGTTAAATACTTTTCCACTTTTACTAAGAATGATGAAGCAATCTAGTCATGCTTAAGAAATAGAGCAAAATGGGAGACAATATGAAGAAGCAAATGCACATAGTAATCTAAATTTTGATAAACCCAAAAATCCCAGACACTAGGGCAAGAACTTTCTATTTGATAAGAACTGCTGGGAAACCTAGAAAGTAGTCTGGTTGAAACTAGGCATAGACTAATAGTTCACTGTGTACCAAGACAAGCCCCAAATGGCTATATAATTTAAACATACCGATTGATGCCATAATTAAATTAGGGGATCCTGGAAAAAATACTTTTCAGATCTATGAATAAGGAAAAGTTCACCTACAAACATGTTAGAGAAACTCACAGGAAGCAAAATTGATAATTTTGATAACATGAAATTAAAAAGGATTTGAAAAACAAAATCAATTCAGCCCAAATTAGAAGGAATAGAGGGAAATTTTTATATTAAGTTTCTCTGACAAAGGCCTCATTACTCAAATATGTAGAAAATGGAGCCAAATTTATAAAATAAGAGCCTTTCCTCGAGTGATAAACAAAGACTATGACTAGACAATTTTTAGAAGAAATCAAAGTTATCAACAATTATATGGGGGAAAAAAACCCACTCCAAATTGCCATTAATTGGAGAAATGCAAATTAAAAAACTCTATGGTACTACTTTTCGCTTATCAAACTGTCTAACATGAGCAAAAAAAAATGAATGGGAAAGATAAGATCTCTACAAGAAAATCAGAGGTATCAAGAGAACATTTCATGTAAAAATTGGCATGATTAAAGACAAAAAGATAGGGACTTAACAGAAGTAGAAGAGCTTAAGAAGAAGTGACAAGAATACACAGAAAAGCTATGCAAGAAAGTTCTGACAACACAGATAATGGCTGTGGTATACTGATCTGGAGAATGAAGTCAAGAGGGTCTTGGGAAGCATTACTATCAGTAAGACTAGTGAATCAGAAGACTAGAAGACTAGATAGAATTCTGAATTATTTAAACTCCTAAAAGGTGATACTGTTAAAGTGCTGCACCAATATACTAACAAATTGGAAAACTCAATTTATGTCATAATCCCAAAGAAGGACAATGCCAAAGAATGTTCAAATTACTGAACAATTGTACTTATCTCATGTGCCAGGAAGATTAATTATGCTTAAGATTCTGCAACAGCAGTTCAGCAATATATGCCCCAAGAATTATCAGAAGAGAAGGCTGGTTTTCAAACAGACAGAAGAACTAGAGACCAAATTGCCAGCATTTACTGGATAAAGGAAAAAGCAAGGAAGTTCAAAAATTACTTCTGCTTTTCATTCATTACACTAAAACTTTTACTGTATGGACCACCACAAAATTAGAAAAGTCCTCAAAGAGATGGAAATGCCAGTCAGGTCATCTTACTTGTCTCCTGAGGAATCTATGCGTGGGTCAAGAAGCAACAGTTAGAACCAAATATGGAACAATTAATTGGTTTAAGATTGGGAAAGGAATACAAGGGTGTATATTGTCACCTTATTTATTTAATTTATATGCAGAGTATTCATGTATGGTTGCTGTAAAGGATTAGAGTATGAATTGGAGAATGACTGGACAAATTATGGTATATGATTATGACAGAACACTACTATGCTGTAAGAAATGATGAAGGGGATGATTTTAGAAAAAACCTTGGAAGACTCATATGAGTTGATACAAAATAAAGTAAACAGAATTGGGAAAACATTGTATACAGTAGCAGCAATATTGTAAGGATAATCAACTGTGAAGACTTAGATATTTGATTAATACAATGATCCAAGACAATTTCAAAGCACTCATGATTGAAAAAACCCACCTCTGCAGAGAGCATTAATGTGCATAGTAAAGCATTTTCCCCACTTAATTTTTCTTGTTTTTTTTTCCTTTTGCTAACATGATTAATGTGGACACTTTTTTGCATGACTTCATATGTATGATAGTTATTATTTTAATTGTCTTCTCAGTGGTTGGGGAAGGGGCAAAAGGGGGGAGAGAATTTGGAATTAAAAAAAAAAGATTTTTATTTTTTGTGTAAGCAGTTTTGAAGGATTGAACCTCCAAGACCTTAGGGAATGTGCTTTAAAAAAAAAAAAGATGTACTGCAGGGCTCACTTATATTAATGTTGTCTTGACATTCAAATGGCTTTATCTCTACTATGGCACAAAACTCTAGAGCTTAAGAGATCTACCAGTCTTAGCCTCCCTTACAGAGATTAATTACAAATATGTGTCACCAAACTTTGCAATATAATTTTAATAGTTTTCAATAGTTTTCTAGTGCTGTTATTTTATTCATTTATAATTCATTAAATATTGATTGAATGTTTCCTGTATTTGCAAGGAGCTATGTTATGGATTATAAGTAGAGCACAAAGATATATAGAGCAGGTATCTATGCTCAAGAATTTTTTTAATCTAATGAAAGAAATAATGCACACAGAATTATCTCCAGACAAAACAGTTTGAATAAAGTGTCATTGACTTTGCTTGGAAAAAGGAACAGTATATAGATTAGGGTCATGCTGAAAGGATTTATAGAACTATCTACTAAAAAAATAAGGCAAGATATGGATAAAGTTAAGATAACTATGAGTGGATTCTGAGGAAAGAGTGTATGTAACAGGTAGTAGGAATGGCTTAAATGGTTATGGTGGTTGTTATTTGCTCTTCAAAGAGGACCATTGTTAGGATTACTAAGTGAGAACTGAGGTTGTCTGGACAGTGAGAAGGTGAGAATTCAGGTTTTCTGGACAATTACAAGGTGAGAACTCAGGTTGACTTGATAGAGGGGGCAAGCTCATTGGCTGGGGTGGTTCTTCCCAGAAGCCCTTGCATTATCCCACGCCCATTCTCTGGGAGAATAAAAGAGAGCTCTCAGAGAAAGAAAAAGACTCTCTGCATTACATCAGGCTTGACGGGGCTCTCTGCAGGAAGGGAAGTCATTTCTAAGGACAAGAGTTAACAGCAACTACCTGGAGACAACGGTTCGTTACAGGAAGAAGAATCTGTCTGAGAGATTTGAGAAGACACAGCAGATCTCTTCCCAGAGAGTGATCCGGCAGCTTCTAGAGACCACAGCTCGCTACATTTGGCGTCCACACGTGGGGCAAGGACTTTTGCTTATCCTGACAAGAAGAGCTAGACCAGACCTTTGCAATTTGGCGCCCGAACAGGGACAGACACAGTCCTGATTCCAGTGGAAAAGCTTCCAATCTAGATCTCAGTCTCTCTGACCCAGAACCGTGAGTAACGAGGAAACTTTGTTAAAGATTAAGTGAGCGTGCTAATAGATAAATAAGGAACTTAACTTGTTAAGGGCTAAACCAGGAATCTCTTATAGCTGAAATGGGGCAGATGTTAGCTATATTCAATCCCTGGACCTCAGCCGACTCAACCTCAGCCCCAGACGCAACCTCAGCTCCATTCAGGAGTGGTACTATAGAGAGTATAATCAAGATAATTGAGGAGCAGAGTTTACTTGTAACCTGGGTACAGATTGCTAAACTCTTGGCTGCATTAAGACGCACATCCCCTTGGTTCTTAGAGGAAGAAAAGATAGATGTAGATAAATGGAAGCTAGTGGGATATGAAATGAAAGAATTTCAAGCAAAAAATGGGCCTCGTTCAATTTCTGCAGAAGTATTTTATATCTACAACATAGTTCAATTAGCCTTAAACTATCAAGCAAGTTGTAGGAGAAGGAAAAGTTTTAAAAATGAACAGAGGAGGAAGTGTGAGGAAAAAAGGAAAGATCAAGATCTTTCCCTAGAGCAAGAGGATTTAAATGAGGAATTATGGTATGATTCTCTTGAAGAAGCTTCAACCCTGCCTAGAGAACAGATTATTGACAGGCCCGCATCAACCCCACCTTCAGAAATGGAGGAAGAAAGAGGGGAAGAGGCAGAAACACAAACAGAATTGCCTGTGAAGAAACCTAAGCCTATGACAAGATTAGAAAAAGCATTAGTTAAAGCTAAGAGAGAAGGACAGGATATAAGTGATTTTATACATGCATATCCTGTGATTGAAGAGATTGATTCTGTAGGTAAAAAAAGGAGAAGATATGCACCTTTAGATTTGAATAAAATTAAGGATTTGAAAAAAGGTTGTACCCTTTATGGGGCTACATCAGCTTATGTCAAAATGTTACTAGATGGTTTGTCTTATGAAGTCCTAACCCCGAATGATTGGAAATCCATAGCAAGGACATGTCTGGAACCTGGAGAAAATTTATTATGGCTTGCGGAATTTCATGAATTATGTAAAATTCAAGTCAGATGCAATTTGGAAATAGGAGTTAACACACAATTCACTTTTGAGCATTTAGCTGGTGAAGGTCAGTATGGAGAGAATTCGGAACAGATTAATTATACCATGACAATATATGAACAAATTGCTAAGGCTGCAATAAAAGCTTGGGGTGTCCTTCCTGGACAGAAAGATCGTGGAGAGGCTTTCACTAAAATACAGCAAGGTCCCAATGAACCTTTTGCAGATTTTGTGGGACGTTTGCAAACTGCTGTCAAAAGAACTATTGGAGAAAATTCAGCTACAGAAATAATGACCAGACATCTGGCTAAGGAAAATGCCAATGAGATTTGCAAAAGAATTATATGGGGATTAGACAAAGATGCTCCTTTAGAGGAGATCATAAGACGCTGTGCTACAGTGGGAACAAATGCTTTTTACACCCGGACAATGATGAATGTGGAAAGACAGGGTCCCTCCTGTCAAGGGACTTCTAGAGAAACTCGGCGATGTTTTCAATGTGGAAAAATTGGACATCTAAGAGCTCAGTGTAGGTATAGAGATACAGTGAGAAGACAGGGTGAAAGAAGACCTAAAACCCCATGTCCAAAATGCAACAGAGGACTCCATTGGGCATCAGAGTGTAGAATAATTCAGGGAAATGGGATGAGGGGCCCAGGTCCAGGGCCCCAGGCAAAAAAGACTTGGGGCATGATGGCAGCTGATGTTACACCTAAAGAGCCTTTAGAAGGCCAGGACTCTGATTTAATCAATCAGCAGAGAAGCAATCACATGGCAGAAAGGGATTACCTGATAAGTCAGTCAAAAGGCAATCAGATTGCAAAAATGGATTACACTTGGGGAGAATACAGACCTTTTAAACCAACAGGGCTGTATCCAGTGCAAACAATTCCAATGTAATTGTCAGATGATGAGAAGAGATTTAGAAAGTGGTAAATAGAAGGAAATTAGATAGGTTAACTGCCTGGGAGAGAGGGTTTGCTTGTATTTCTTCAGCAGGAGAAGGAATCAGATGGGTGCCAACGAGTCATATTCGCCTTGTCCATCAGAGAGAGACAGAAAAAGAGAAAGACCTCAAAATAAAGGAGAAGATCTAAGAAACATCTGACACTGAAAGAGCATGGATAATAAGAAGACTGTTAAAGAACTTTAAAACCAGCAGGAATCATTGGACTTCCTCACACAAGATGAGACTAATGGACAATGGACTTATGGACATTTATAAATTTTCAATTTATGATTATGTTATATGCTTCTAGCATGTGTTATGTTACTATGTTACTATATGCTTATGTAATTTATGTAATTATCTGTAATACTTCCCATATTGATGGATTTATGTTTCAAGGTCATTTATGTAATTATCTGTAATACTTCCCATATTGATGGATTTATGTTTCAAGGTCATGACTGTCCTATGTTCTAAATCAAAAGAAAGGGGGAGATGTTAGGATTACTAAGTGAGAACTGAGGTTGTCTGGACAGTGAGAAGGTGAGAATTCAGGTTTTCTGGACAATTACAAGGTGAGAACTCAGGTTGACTTGATAGAGGGGGCAAGCTCATTGGCTGGGGTGGTTCTTCCCAGAAGCCCTTGCATTATCCCACGCCCATTCTCTGGGAGAATAAAAGAGAGCTCTCAGAGAAAGAAAAAGACTCTCTGCATTACATCAGGCTTGACGGGGCTCTCTGCAGGAAGGGAAGTCATTTCTAAGGACAAGAGTTAACAGCAACTACCTGGAGACAACGGTTCGTTACAGGAAGAAGAATCTGTCTGAGAGATTTGAGAAGACACAGCAGATCTCTTCCCAGAGAGTGATCCGGCAGCTTCTAGAGACCACAGCTCGCTACAGACCATGACATCAGAAAGTTGTTGTCATGACTTGCAATTGGATTTAAGTGAGGGAGGGCTGTGCAAAGTCATCAGTCTCACTGCCTCCTTTTTTTTTTTTTTTTCTGAGGCAATTGAGGTTAAAAGTGACTTGCCCAGGGTCGCACAGCTAGGAAATATTGTGTCTGAGGTCACATTTGAACTCAGGTCCTCCTGACTGCAGAGATGGTTCTCTATCGCCACCCTAGCTGCCCCAGTACTTTTCAACTCTAAATCTGTGATCTCATATATGGTTCCTCAGAACAGGAAGAAAAGATACAGGATGATCTCCTCTGGGGATAATAAAATTGAGAAAATTTTTTTTAGGGTTGGAAAGATCTGAAGATATTTAGATAGCAGCAAAGAAATTTGAAGATGAGGGAATGATTAAGATGTCAGATTTTTTTGGTGAGATCCAGGATACAAGTAGAAGGGTTGGTCTCGGTAAGATGAGTTACTGTTTTCTCAGAGATTGGAGAAAATAGAGGGTAATCTAGTAGGCTTTTAATGTGTGGAGTAGTACAGTCCCTTGAAGACAAGGATCACATCTTCCGTGTTTCCACTTCAGAATGTTCCTGAAATTTCTTCAGTTCAATTCAAGAAAAGTCTAAGTACCTACATACAAGGAATTTATATTCTATTTTCTCTGGCACACCACAGGTGCTTAATGCATTTCTGTTAAGTTGAATTTAAGAATGAATTGAGTAATTGAAGTTTACAGCCAAGGTAACTGGGAGAATGCCAGTTATTTTTTTAAGTGGGAAAATTAATTGGAAGAGCTGTTCTCTTCTGTTCTGTTCTGTTTTGTTGGGGAAAGATGATGATTTCAGTTTGGGGCATATTTAATTTGAGTTAATGGCAAATCAATTCCATGAAAATGTATGGCAGATACATAATACTGTAGTTCAGGGAATAGCCACAGATGCAACTCTGGGAGTCTATCCATATATAAAGTTGAAAATATCTGAATGGATCAAATTGCAGAAGGAAAACATAGAGAAGATAATAAAAAGGATTGACATGAAACCTTAGAAAACGCCCCATAAATGAAGGGGGGAAATGGTATAGAATTCCAAAATAGAAGCTGACTTACAAACAAACAATAATAAAAACTATTTCTTATTTATCTTTGACATGTATTATGAAAAATTATAAAATTAAAAACCCAAACACTTTTAAATTATGGTTTTAGGCTAAATTTTAATTAATTTGCATTCTCTGAGCACAATTTGCCAGACTACACAGTGAAACCAAGGTAGAACAAACATTTCAGCTGCAATTATTTTTTGAAAAAGTAACTAGAGTTGACTTTGCATAATTTGCCAGTCTTCTCTGCCTGGGTGATTTCCTTGGTATGTTTCAAAGACACAAATTTTATAAGCTATATATGGTTTAAGAGGCTAGAAAGGACTTTAACTCACCATAGCAATTTCTTCCTTCCTATACCAAGACACAAATGTCTTAAAGGTAGTGCTTCTTTCAGAGATTTTGTTGTTTTGCTTTTATATAATCAATGTCTAGCATTTTACTCTACATGGAGTAGGTGTTTAATAAATATTTATTGAATTGTAAGCTCTTTGAGGACAGGTGCTATATTATATATATATATATATATATATATATATATATATATGGATATAGATATGTGTATGTTGACTAAGAATCCATATAGAAAAAAGAAAGAGAATTGCTTATTTTCCAGACTATGGATTACTATATATATATATATAAAATTAGCAGACATTTCAGAGAGACATTGAATCAGTTCCAGAATTGAAAAGGAGGAAGAGATTAAGCTGTAATATGTCTGGAGAACTGTTGGATAATTTTAATGATCTTGAATTGTTCCCTGATACCAAATGTGTGTGTGTGTATGCATAAACCAACCAATATTTAGCCAGTCCTGCTATATGATTGCTCAACACAACACACTACAATTATTGAAGAGTTAAAATTATGAAAAATCCAAGAGTCTATGGAAATATATAGTTGGCAAAAGTAAACTATTACATGTTCTCAACAACCTCAAAAATCCAAGAAGGGCATCAAATAGGATGTTACAAAAGTCTTATACTTTTAAGACTTAGTAACTTAACAGTATATGAAAAAACAGCAATGATGTTTGTGGTCAGAAAAGAAGATGGGCTGGCAATCATATAATGAGAGAGAAGCTAAACAGATGGATAACCCAAGTACTGCCTTAGAGAGCTCTGGTACTTGGGGCAGATTCTCTGTGTGGGCTTTATGACCTATACAAATATGGTCAACACCTACATAGAATGAATAAGGCTGTATAAATTATGATCTGTTCCAAAGGAAGGGATAGCCATATCAGTGATATGTATCCATTTAAATAACTATTCATATGTGTGTATGTATATGTATATATATGCATATATGTATGTATATCTTATAGCCTCTTATTATTGATTATTGATTATATATTATTGATTATTGATATTATTGATTATGATCAATATTCATTAGATGAGTGAATGAATGAATGGAGAAAGACTGTTCCCTACATTTGCATACTCTATGTAGATTTATAAGCTCCTCATGGACCTTGGATTAATATTACAGTTTACGGATCCTATTCTTTTTAAAAATTTACTAGGCCATTGACCTTTATTTATCTATAACTGGAGATATTTGATCTGATGTCTGCTTAAATGTTTTAAGAGTAGACTGATGCTGAGGTTATTTGTGAAATGACCCCTCTTCAAGTGACCTGGAATTAACCTATTAAATGTCTTTTTGCTAAAGGGAGGAAGAGGCTGGTCTAAACACTGCTCAGGTCTTTGATATTATTCATAATATGTAGAATAAGCAAGTTCAGGATTTATCAAGCACTCAAAGAGTACAGTAGTACAGTAATGACTTCATAAATTTGAGTTCACATTGTACTTTGAAGCCTTTGACCAGCATAAGATTAATTTTCCATTAAATAGGTCATGGTTAATTGGGAAATTCTAAAATAAATGATAGCACATAATACTTATGCAAAATGTTGTAAGTTTGTTTAATGTTATAATTGTTTTGCATTAAATGCCCATGAATATTGAACACACACACAAAAAAAGTCCTTTGTACTTAGTATGCCTTGAGAACACAATATAAATAAAGGGACTTTTCTAGCTTCCTCTCTTCTCACTAGCATGAGGACTCAGAAATTGCCTCAGAACTATTTCTAGAGAGGATTGAAAAGAAAAAAAAAAGCTTGAAAATAAGAAGAAAAATTACTGTTGTTATGGTCTTCCTAACTTCTAAACTGATAGATGATGTAGTCTAGGGGGCAAACTATTATCAAATCCAGTCCCATCCTGTTTTTGTGTAGCCTGAAAACTAAGAATGGTTTTTGTATTTTCCATTCTTAGCTTGCCAGATTGTATAAAAAGTCAGCAGGCTGAATTTGGCTTGTGGCACATATTTGGCTGACCCCTAGTGTAGTTTATCAAAAGGTATGTTCAACAAGATGGGATGGGAAATCTAGATTTCACTAATGTCTTGAAGTATTGAATGAACAGATTTGTTCTCCTTGAATCTGGAAATCAGAGCAAGAAATAATAGAAGTTGCAGGATAGCAGATTTTGGCTTGACAGAAGGAGAATTTCCTAAGGATCAGAACTACTCCCAAGTGTAATGGGCTATCTCAGGAGGGAGTGGGTTCTTCCTTTCACTGAGTAGCCACTGCCTGTCAAGACTTTTGAAAAGGATGTGCTCATTCAGAGGATGCAGTGCACTCGATGACCCAGTAATGTCCTTTCCAGCTCTGAGAGCCTTTGAGATATCTCCTTTTCTCTGCCCCATCTTTTTCCTCCTCCAAGTTGTTGGATTTTTTTTTTTTTGCATTATTGCCTAAAAAACATCTAGTGCTTAGTACAGTACATGACAAATATAATTTAATAATACTTGTTGGGGTGAGGGGAGGGAGATAATACATTTTCTGAATATTATTTTTTTCAGGTAGTTGAAGTATTTGAACTATAAATATTGTTTAATGGCAAAACAAAAGAATTTGTCAAGAGTTCATCATAAGGATTAACTGGCTCATCCTAATTGCCTTCCTTCCTGCCTACAGTAAAAGCATCCCTCAGTCAGGTTCTTTCAATATAAAGAATGACTGCTACATGGATAGAGGCCAAAGAAAGCATTTGTGGTACACAGATATTTTAGAGTTTGTTGTAAGCAGATCAACAAAGCAATTTCCAAGGACCATCTGTCAGAACGTGGAAATAGCTTTGCTATATAAAACTTCTTTTTGTAATGCTATTAGTTATAATGGGATATTACCTATTTAGAATAATGTCTCTTTTGGTAACCTAAAAGGACATCAGTGGTTTTCTCCATGTTTTGAAGTTGAATATTTAGCACTGTACTTTGATTATTACTATGTCCTTGGAATGTTGGAGCTGAAAGGGACCAGGTTCTCTGGCCTTATCTATCTTTTAGTGTTCCCGGCTTTTTTGAAGACTTAGCTCCAATTCCATTTTCCATAGGAAGCCTCTGATTTTCTCTCCCTGCATCCTCCTTAGAGATTATCTTTTTTTGTATATATATATATATATATCATGTATGTATGTAGTTTTATTTATATATTGCCTTCCCCATTTGAATGTAAACTCCTTGAAAGCAAGCATTTTTGGAGTGTCTGGAACACAGCAAGCAATTAATAAATGTTTGTTGACTGAATGACCGCTACTGAAAGGGACCAGGGAGTTCACTTTGTCCAATCCCTTCAATTTACTGCTGGAAAAAAAAACAAAGTTCAGAGGAACCAAGTGAGTTTCCAAGATAACATAAATATAGACTTTTACGATGATCATGGATTTTAAGCTATAAGAAATATCTGAGAGTAATCCAAATGCCTCATTTGACATTTGAAAGAACTGAAATATGAGGAGGTTAAGTGACTTGCCCGAAGATCATAGAAGTAGTATGAGGCAGAGCTGAGATTGAGATCCGTGTCCCAGGTCCTTTGATTCTAAATCCAGCACTTTTTTTTTTGAAGCTTTCTAACACTTTCATTTTATGGATCTGAGGTTTGACAAGAGGTCATATCATGAACCCAGGGCCCTACAGCTAATTAGCAACAGATCCAACTTACGCCTCAGGTCTCTAGGTGTTCAGTTTAGTGTCCCTTTCTGCATACCATGCTACTATTATATTTTCTTAATAGAATAGAAAATCAAAATGCAAATGCTTAAAAAATTCAGTGAACTTTTAAAAAGTAGAAAAAGGTCAGTAAATAAGCATGTATGACTTTATATGGCAACAGCCAGCTCTGACTAATGAACATTTAGAATTCCTCTGGAGTTAAGTTAGTTGTTGCTGGAGGAAGATGAAGTACTACCAGAAACAGTAGGGCTCATTAGCAGGGAGGTATGGAGAATAAATGGAAAGATGAGAGAGACCACTATTTCAAAAAAAAACTAGCTCTTCTCTGCCCTCCAGACAGAAAAATTTTTGTCAAGTTTGGTTGAAGCCAGAACATATAACCAAAGGTCACAGAGAGGGACAAAAACACTTTGAAAAATTAATTTGATTCCTGCCTGTCCCCAACCTTCCTCTTTCCTGGTTTTATTTACCATTCATTTCATCAGCTTCTCCATCCTTTAAATATGTACAATTCAGTGCCAGAGAAATTTTTAGAAAGATAAAAAGGGAAGGAATAATGATAGAAAGAGGAAAGAAGGAAGGAAGGAAAGAAGGAAGGAAGGAAAAAATAAGGAAGGAAAAGGAAAGAAGAAAGAGATCATAGCCTTTGATAGCCATATAGCAGGAAGTTTTATTTAAAAAAAATAAAACAACAAAGCTATTCTCATCACAGTCTTAGAACTTTAAGGACCCTCAGAAATCAATTCCCTCATTCTATTGAAAAGGAAATTGAAATCCGATTTGAATAAATTGTCCAAAGTCACATGTCTACTTAATGTTAGAGTTAGGATTAGAATCCAGATATATGTATTGCTAAAACAAAGTAATTTTTAATCTAACATAATCATTTCTGAATTCAACCTAATGTAAGATGATGTGAAGCAACAAATATTTACAAAGCACCTAATATGTGCAGAACAGTATGACCATGGACTAGGTAATCAAAGGCATAAACAGAACCAACCCTCTCCTTGAGTAACAAGTTCTACTGGAAGAATGCAACATTTACAAAATATGTATAAACATTTTTAAATCTAAAGTATGTACTTACTGATATAAAAATTATTTTAAGAGGGCCATCTCATTGCTTAATAGGATAATATTGATTCTTCCACAGATTAATTATCTCCTACATGCTGGTACCTCTACTGGGATAAAATCCCCAATTTGTTTGCATCTCATCCTGTGCTATTAGTCTTTCTAATCTTCCCATAAAGTATCTATCCAACAATATGACATCTGACCAAATGAACAGTTTTTAATTCTACACATAAAAGAATAAAATTAGACTCTAATAATGTACAGCATAATGTTCATTGTTACCCAATAAGTGTTTTATTATTAGAGAGAATACTGGTCTTATAGGTAATGGGCAATGTATTCTCACATTTAAAATATCTATTTTAAATCTTCCTTTCTTCTCTCCAAGAAAGCCATCAATTTTTTTTCATATCTTTTTAATTTTTCAACCTACAATTCCTTCCTCTTAAAGGGACGTTTATCCTCTTTATCCTCAATCACAGGTTGTCAGAATAAATTATAGAATGACCTACATAAGTTCTGGAATCTGAAAAAAAGGGTTGAATTTAGAATTAGGAAAGACAGGTTCAAATGTTACTTCTAAATTGTATTACTTGACTTTGAACCACAGTTTTGATATAGAACAGTCCATAGTCAGAACATTAATTCACCCATCCTGTTTCCATTGTCACAGAGTTAAGCCAACTCCTGGGACTGTCTTGATTAGACTATCTAAAGAAAGGCCTGGTCACCTGGTCTATGAGTTCTCCACTGAACTCCTCCTCTAACCCCTCCCCAACTTCTCCCTAATTCTTCCACAACTCCCCAGAATTGGCCCTTACTTTCCTCCCCTTCTTCCTTTTGAATTTAAAAGTCCACCCCAGCAGAAGCATCTTACTTAATCTATAATTCAGCCTTACCTAGTTATAATGGATTTAGCCCATGAGCCATTTCACATAATAAATGGCATCTTTTGTGCCAGTGATAAATGCTCTTCATGATGTGAGTCATTTCCACTTGGTACTTTATTTATCTGATACTTTTTCAAGTTTTTCCATACTGGGGATAAAAAAATGCCTATAGTGTTTATCTGGTAAGGTAGTTTTGAGGGTCAAATGAACATCTGCTATTATTCTCAGGTTGGTGATTGACAACCTACATGAATTTTGATAAGTCTCTTCATATCTTATTAGCACTGTAAAATGCAGGTATTAGGATCAATGATGTGGAAGTCCTTTTCAGACCATCAAGCAATCAAGCAACCAGCATTTATTAACTAGCCAGCCACCTATTATATCCTAGGTGCAGTGCTAGATGCAGGGGATATAATGCCCCAAATGAAACAGTTTGGAACTGAAAATACTTATGCTTTCTACAACTTTTGTAATTTGTCCCCATTTAATGTTTTAGAGAGTAGTGTAAGTGTTGTAAATACTTAATAACATAGTTGTTTACTAAGTAGAAAAGGAGGTCTGGTGAAGGCAAAAAAAAAAAAAACTTGCCATGAGGACATGGGGAGGATTTTTTGGCTTCCATTAAAATGAACTTAGGGACTCTGGGCACCTTTGTTTTTGTAAATCATAACTGAATTGGAATTGTTCTAGCACAGAGTATCTAAGAATTCCAGCTGGTAGGAACTATACTTTGTTGGAGAAATTTAGAACCAGGCAACAAATGTGGTCTGTTACTTATGAGACCAGCCTACAAATACTGACTTGTATATATATATATATATATATATATATATATATATATATATATATATATATATATATATATATATATATATATATATATATATATATATACAAAAACCACCACTTGTCAACTTGCAGACACAACAAGGATGATACATATGTTTTGTCTTTTTGGATCTGTGTTTGTATAAGAGTATGTGTATGTCTTCTTTCCAACAAGGGACCTCAAGAGAACAGGAAGAGTGTTCTTTTTGATAAAGGAAATCAGATAGTTATGGCCATTTATTTTTCCCTTTAGAAAATGAATCAATATTAATTTCCCAGTCTAAGCCCTAGGTAAGGTTATTTGAAAACTGATAAAAATACAGCAAGGATTCTTGATTTGGGGGGTCATGGGTCCCTGTGATGATCTGATAAAGCTTACTAACTCCTACTCTGAATAGTGTTTTTAAATGCCCATGAAATGCATTGAATTATAAAGGAAAGCAATTGCATTGAAATGCTGTTATGTAACATTAAAAAAAATTAGGTCACAGAGTTAGAAATGACTGAAACAATTGAGCAACAACATAAAAAACAAAACAAAACAAAAACATCAGAAACTCATTCAAGATCCTGGGTTAATGGTTTTTTAAAAAAAACCATTTTGCTAGCGGGATTGCTCAAAATAGGAGAATCCTCAGGAACCATGGAATGTCAGCCTTGCTCATATATCATAGGGCATGTGTCAGGCGTGGGTCTGGACAGCCTCTGTCTTGGTATCTTAGTCTAAGTGACCAACTGGATATTAGTAGAGAAATCAAAAAGGGCAAATGTTCAAATAATAACAACTTTGCTATGACTGGGCCCTATTTTTAGACATTTTAATAGCATCTTTGAAATCAACATCTTTTTGCCTTGTGCATTTTTATTCTTTGAAGATTCTCTCTGATTGCATTCCACTTAAAAAAAACACCAAAAAACAAAAAACTAAGGTTCTACAGTAAGTACTTCTGTGTAAAGCAAAGAGGAGCCTGATCCCAATGATGAGGTCAGGGTAGCTATTCCTAGTTTGAAATAAATATGTAACAAATTCACACTGACCATTCTTTTGGCCAAAAGGGACATTTATTTAGGAGAAGAGGTTACAGAAAAAATGAAGAGATAAAATAGGCGCTAGGAGTGGTAAATATGAAATAGAATTGGGAGAGCAATAGAATTACCAAAGAAAAGAGTTTAGAAGATTCCATTAAAGAAATATGCTGTAGAATTAGGAGATCATTGTACACAGCAAAAGCAAGATTATATAGTGATCAATTCTGATGGACATGGCTCTCTTCCACAATGAGATGATCTGGACCACTTCCAGTGATCTTGTGATGGAGAAAGCCATCCAAATCCAGAGAGAGGACTGTGGGGACTCAATATGAATCACTACATAGCATTTTCACTCTTTTTGGTATTGTTTATTTGCATTTTATTTTCTTTCTCATTTCTTTCCTTTTTTGATCTGATTTTTCTTGTATAACATGATATTTGTGAAAATATGTATAGAAGAATTACACATATTTAACATATATTGGATTATTAGGGGAAGGGGTGGAGAAAGAGGGGAGAAATTTGGAATACAAGGTTTTGCGAGGACAAATGTTGAAAATTATCTATGTATATGTTTTGAAAATAAAAAGCTTTCATTAAAAAAAGGAATACACTGTGAGGCCTGAATATGCCACTGAATGACAAATTAAATCCATAGAGGAGTTGAGTTGATGAACCAGAGTTAGTTATAGAAAGAAGATGCCATTAAAGGGAAGATATTGTAAGGAGGGAGAGTACCTCATAGTGGGCTTAGTATTGAAGTATAACTTTGGAGGTTTCTTAGGGGAGGAAGAGAAATACCAGAGAAGGATTGATAGCAGGGATGGAAGGATCAAGGAAAAGCTAGAGAGAATGCATCTGGCAGACCAGATCCCAGAACTGTCTAAAGACACACTAATCAACATCTCAAAAATTGTTTAAAGATGCCCCGGGGCTGAAGGAATAGATAATGGAGGCTGATAAAGAGTTCCAGTTTTACAATCACTTTATACAAACAGAAAGGTCTGGGACTTGGTTCTGCCTGATAATAGCCAGTTGGGCTTCTTCTTAACAAGGGAAGAGAGTAAGTTCCAGGTCCACATCATTAGGATACTTATAAATTAGTAGGCAGGGATGAAACCAGTGCAATATCTGGGCTCCTTCTACTTTAAGAAGGGAGAATTACATGCTTGACATATGTTTTTTATATGTACATATTCCCCAGAAGAAGTTGTTGCTGACATTCTACCATATCCTACTAAGAAGCTTCTGGGCCTCCTCTCTCAATTCCTCTCAAGCTAATTAAGAAGGGTTTTCAACAACTTGATATCAAGCAGCATAAAGGACAGAAAGTGGGGATTGGTGTTTAGATAGACATGGGTGAAAATTCTCCCTCTGACATGTACTTTGTGAGCCTGGGGAAATTATTTAACCTAAGTATGTTCTGAGTAGCTCCAAGATTTATTTACCACTGGAATAATGCAAAGAAGACTGGCTTTAGAAATGGAAATAGAAATCTGGCCTCAAGGCCTGCCCATGTCGCTTTCTACCTTTGTAATCTTAAACCAACCACTTAAGTTCTTTTGACTTTACTTTTCTCCTCCATAAAATGAGGGTGGGTGGGTGAGGGAAGATCAGAGGTTCCTAATTTGGGGAATCTGTGAACTTGTTTTAAAATTTCATTTTAAAAATATTTTGATAATTATGTTTTAATATAATAAATTTCCTTTAAAGTTCTTTGAAAATGTTTTATTTGATGCATTAAAAATTATTGTGAAACAAGTTCCATTATCTTCATTGGCCTGCCAAAGGGGTCCTTGACAGTTGGTAAACATTTATTAAGCATCAACTATGTATAAGGCACAGAGATTATTGCTTGGGATGCAAAAAGAGATGAGAGATATCAAGGAGTTTACAATCTAATGATCACAATCAAGTTCAAAACTCCTTGGATCAGTCTTTCAGCTTTCTAGTGACCCTAAATTTATGGTTCTATCATTCTACTAAATCATAGACAGGTTGAGAACTGAGTTGATGGACAGTTTCATGTCAGGAATTCACCAAGAATATGAAATCACAAATCCTTTGTGTATTTGTACAATATACACACATCATTATAACGAGGGCATGCATATACACATGTAATCTTTGTCTTTGGAACTACATAAATATGATGGTGTTTCTGAGGAAAAAAACTTCTTCCTGCCACCATGAAGTCAGTAGCTGTAGTTACTATTTGCAGGATTTTGATGTTCCTTCCATAGCTCCCTGACTCATCTTTGCTGAAAAACACTCAGTTTCAAAGCAATTTCTCTCCTGATTTTTATGTTCCATTTTGCTCTTCCTACTATTTCCCAACAGCCCACAGCTCAAATCCATCACAATTAAGTTATTCTTTAGAATTTCTTTAAGAGTTCCTTACCTCATCTCATTCACTATGTTGTTCACATTGTTGGAATGAATGAGTGAATGAATCATTAAACATTCAGGAAGTAATTACTACTCTGCTAGAGATACAAAATAACATGAAAATAGTCCCAGTCTTCATGGAGCATGCATTCTGATGGAGGAGGCAATCCAGTAATAATCTATGGCTTCTTCCTTTCATATTAGACTGAGCACATATTCCACTTGGTAGAGCAAAGTTGCAACATATTTTACTTTCAGAGTATCTTGTCTTGCTACTTAATGAGGAATAAGGATCATATCTACCGAAAGTCTTGTTGGATATTTAATGGCATAAAGGTGTCCTTTGATTGTCAAGAAGTGTGTCAGTGACAAGCTTTGGCAGCTCCTACTCAGGAAAGACAGGCTTGGTGGTAGAATAATTATATGGTTGTGGTTTGTCAACTAAATCTAGAGGGGGTTATCAGCAGGCTAGCCATCGGGTGGTATGTTTTTGGCCACAGCAATTTCTGATGACCATCTTCTAATCATTGAGATGCTGTATGTGCCTAAAGTGATGAAATTATGAGTCTATTGTGAGTCTATTAAGGAATATAAACTTCATGGGTAATGCAGACACTCGAGAAAGCAGAAGGAATATCTAGATCTTACAGTCTTAAGAAAAATAAGACACTATCACTGCTTGTTATACCTTCACTTTGATCCTAAACACATTGGTGCTGTGCTTTGTCCTGAAACCTTCCAGAATACATGTTTGCTCTTAGTTTGATTAGAGCTTCAAAGGGACACAGAAATGCTTAGTGTCTGCTAATTGGCCCTTTTTTTGCCTACTTCACTGAGTTTACTGAGAAGGAATGTCTCAGAAATCTACTTCCAAACACACACTAAAGTTACAACACCAAAGGTCTTGTTTCATCAAAGGCAAATTCCTATTGTAATCTATTCCGTGCTTCTTAAATTGTGGGTCACGACTCATCTTCTTCACTCTAAATCCAAGGTTCTTTCCAAAACACAGCCCAAAGGATAAAAATAATCTATTTTGTCTCCACTTGGACTATGTGACTGGTCTTAGATGACCACAAATGATTTCTTAAATAAAACTGTCTTTTATACACTCTTTTCAATCCCTAGGGAGGTACCATGGCATAGTAGATAGAGTTAGTTAAAAAGCCAGGAAGGTCAGCATCCAACTCTTTACCTCTAACACATATAAGTCATTTAACCTTCAAAGTTTGAGAGTTGCAGAGGAGGTGGCAAACCACATTAGTAGGAGTTTCCTTACCTGAGAGTTTCCTATAATAATGAAATTTTAAGTGTAGTTCTTATCCTATTCCTTCTCTTATATAAAAATTTTTAAAAAAGTCTTCCCAGGCTGATGACATATTCCTTGAACATTTGTATTCTTGTTTTTTAATTAATTTTTTTAGAATGAAGATCTTTCTTTTCTTCTCCAACCTTCCCAATAAAGAAAACAAGAAAAGCAAATTCCTATTACAAATATGTACAAACAAAACAAATGCTGCATTGACGATATCAAATATAGATGTATACACATTCAAAGTACATATATATATACATATACATACACACAATGTATATGTATATATTTCATATATATTTATATATGCATATAAATATACATGTATATATTTCATATATATTTATATAAAGTATATGTGTATAAATGTATATATACACATATATGCACATACTTTGAAAGATTTAGGAATTTTGAACACAATCATCACAATTCCAGAGGACCCATGATGAAACATGAAATAATGAAAATATATATATGCATATTTTATGCTCATAAAAATGTGGGTTCTGTTGATCTGAGCTATTGACACCTCCCGTTTTGTGCTATCTATAATACCCAAAGAAATCCCAAATATTCTGAACAACAATGATTTCTTTTCTTCTTTTTAGTCATATGGTTAGTTTTTGTTTTTGTTTTTTTGCAACAGGGTTCGATTTATAATATACATTTTGTCTGTGATATCAGCAGATATTTTTCTATGCATTTGATCTGTATAGAATTTGAAATTTTGATCAGGAAATACCTTAATTAACAATATAATTGCTAAATTTTGCATCATTTACAATGCAAAATGTGGCGCTTTGCACATAGAAGTTTAATACATGTGTATTTATAATTAAATTAGATAAATTCCTAGTCTCAAAGGTGAAGTATTTTAAGAATAATATTTAAGAAAAAGACAACAACAATAACAAATAAGGATCCCTGACAAGTAGTTAGAGTAGTCTGCTAAAGTGTGCATGATAAACAAAAAGAGGAAACAACAACAATCTCAGTTCAGGTGAAAAATGACCACAACAAAAGAAAGGATATTAGTTAGTTGCAAGGATGTGTAGGAAGAAATGATTTCCAAAGGATAAGGAAATCAACATGGTTTAATGAGAGTTGGGATGCACAGAAAGACAGAAAATCTGGACAGAAAGTCACATAAAGTCTCTTAGTTGCTCATCTACAAAAAATAAAATGAATAAAAATGACAATAATAATAATAATAGTGGTGGTTAGGGTGGTAGTAGTACTACTAGTAGTAGCCCTAATCTCACAGAATCGTTTTGAAGGTCAAATGAAACAATGTGTATAAAGCATTTTGTCAACGAAAAATATACAGGGGATCCCAAGAATTTTAATGCATTTTAACACTGGACCAAGACCTTTGGAACACCCAGTGTAAATGTCCATTACTATTTTTAAAAATTTACTGTCAGCAATTAGCAATTGTCATTGATTGGCTGCCTATTATGCATACTATGCATAAGACATCATGGTCATGTGAAAAAGTATAAAATATGAACTCTGGTCTCAAGAAATTTATTATTCTTGTTTTGGGGATGAAGCACATACACACACAGAAGGAACCCCACATTCTGCTCAACATTGTCAGCTAAGTGCCACAGTGTAGGGCCATCAAGGAATGCCTCCAGGTGAAGTGAAATTTAAGCAGAATCATCAGGAATATGTAAGATTTTTTCTAATTTTTTTCTGACTCTGAACTTAACAGATATGAAATAAAATGAGCATTTTCATATATACAAAAAAACCCAGAAAATAAAATGAAGTTGTAGGTTTCTATTATGAATAGCTTATTTTCTATTTATATTTCTATGTTTAATCTATAGCTTTCAAAGCTTTTTCCATTTGTACTTCTTTCCAGTTTTCCTTCTGTTTTCTTTTCTGAATTAAAAAAGTAGATAGCTCTCTTTTCTTTCTAATCCCTATCCCTATTCCCCATTTATCTCTTGTCCCTTCTTTTGGAGAAAAAAAACCCAATAGCAGCCAAGTGATGGCTAATCTTTTTTTAAGATGGAGAAAAAAGAAGGAACATTTTAGAAAGTGGTAGAATAATGACAACTCACATATATATGAAACCTTAACATTTATAAAAAAAGTTTTTCTCACAAATAATCTTTGAGATAAATAGTACAAGAAATAGTAAAGTCTGCTGTTTACACATGATTGCACAATGAAGGAAAAATCAGGACTTGAGTTCAGAACTTTTGACTCTAAATTCATTGTGCTTTCAATTTTTACCATTCTGAATCTCAAAACAGCATGAGTAGGTATAAAGGCAAGACTCCAAAAGAAGAGCTGGAGTTGGGTAAAGATAATTAATAGATTACTTTGCTTGGATGAAATAGAGAGGTTTCATCTGGAAGATTAGTAAGAGATAACCATGGAAAGATGGGTTAACCTTAAATTATTGAAGCCCTTTAATATGAGGCTAGGAATGATAAAAGCAGCATGTCAAAACAATATAATTCCAACTTTGAATAATTTCAGGATGAGATAAATGAAAGAGCTGCTCACTATGAAAGAATAAATGGAGACCTTTGGGGCAGAAGAATAAGGGGTTTATTTTTGCTATGCTAATTCTAAATGACAAACACACTTTCAAGAATGATGTTTCTGGGGCAGCTAGGTGGTGCAGCGGATAGAGCACCACTTCTCAATTCAGGAGGACCTGAGTTCAAATTTGATCTCAGACTCTTAACACTTCCTAGCTGTGTGACCCTGGGCAAGTCACTTAACCCCAATTGCTTCAGGGAAAAAAAAAAAGGAAGAAGAATGTTTCTGTTCCAGCATGCACTCTCCTCTTAGACCTAGCTCTTCTAAATAAACTTCTTTACCTTTTAGATCTTTTTAATAACTTGACTTCTCAGTCTTTACAGGAAATACTTTTTAAAAGCTGATCTAATCAAGAGGAAAAAAAGACTATTTTTTTACCTAACTATCCTCATATTAAAAAAAAAAATCCCTCTCAAAATCTCTCTTTGTTTTCATTTTTTGCTCAGTTCTGTATCTTTTTTCCACAAAAGCCATCCATCTTCATGGCTTTTTAATTTCCCAAGGTTTCATCAATCTCTTTTAAATGACCACCTTGCCTTCTTTCCCAATATCATCTTTAGGCTATTAAGATAGCGCACAGAATGACCTACATAGGTTCTTATAATAGAGAGGGGCCTCAGAGAGAATTTAGACCAAATCCTTCATCTTATACATAAAGAAAACAGATACAAAAAAGATAAGTAAGTTAACTATGGCTATATCATTATTATGACTAAGATGGAACTGAAGCCTTACTAGCTCAGGATTCTTTTCTTGGAAAGATGCAATAAGTTATATGTACCTAGTTGACACAGGCACACATATATTCAAACTTGAACTGAACCTTATGATTTGGGATACAAAAAGGAGAAATTTTATGGTGTGAACTGAAGCTACCAGGCCAAGTCTTACCTCTAGCTAATTATCTTTGTTCATAGATCTTCTGATGATTTTATTCTCGATTATATATAGGAAAAATACACAAGCCATAGGAAATGGGGGAAAAATCCATTATCAAGACATTGCCACAAGATGGCGCTTTGCAATTGGATTCCAATAGAACAGGTGAGGGATCTTTTTGCATCATTAGGCTAAAAATTGCTTCAAGAATTTCAATTCGGTTCAGTTCAGTTCAATTTAACAGATCTTTATCACCCTCCATAATGTTGAAAACTATTGTGGACAATGTAAATCTCTTTGCATTTCTTCCTTAATACAGACATGCAGAAACAACAAAAAATTCCTATTTTCTCCATACTTATCAATTTTGGTTCTTTGCAAAGAAGCAAGGGAAAGTTAATGGCTATTAAAGAAAAATATTGAAGTTCTTCCTATTTAAAAAAATCACAAAGAGGCAAACAATATTTTTTTTATTGTTGTTAGCGTCTGCTTGGACAAAAAGATAGTAGCAAATTTCTGTAGGGTAGAGATCAATATTCTTTGGAGAATTTTGGTTTATCCATTCAACTTCAGGAATTTCATTGTTAGGGGAAAGCTTTTGTGTTTTTCTGCTTAAAACCATATTAAAATTTAACAGTTCAGGGTAGCTCGGTGGCATGATGGATAGAGTACCAGCCCCAGAGTCAGGAGGACCTGTATTCACTTATTATTAGCTCTGTGACCCTGGGCAATCCACTTAATCCCAATTGCCTCCAAACTATAAAATTTAACAGTTCAAGAAGCACAGGAAAGAATATTAAACTTAAAGTTGAGACCTAGATTTTTGTCCTAAGTTTTATCATGAGCAAGCTGTGTGGTTTTGAACAAAACACTTAAACCTCTCTGAACTTCAATTTTCCTTATCTATAAACCAAGAAGTTGAATTAGTTGATCCCTAAGGTAATTTTTTTTATTATATATATATTTTATAATATTATCCCTTGTATTCATTTTTCCAAATTACCCCCCTCCCTCTATTCCCTCCCCCCGACGACAGGCAATACCATACATTTTACATGTGTTACAATATAGTCTAAGTACAATACATGTGTGTGAATATCATTTTCTTGTTGCACAATAAACATTAGAATCCGAAGGTACATGCAACCTGGGCAGACAGATATTAGTGCTAACAATTTACATTCGCTTCCCAGTGTTCCTTCTCTGGGTATAGCTATTTCTGTCCATCATTGATCAACTGGAAGTGAGTTGGATCTTCTTTATGTTGAAGATTTCCACTTCCATCAGAATACATCCTCACACAGTATTGTTGTTGAAGTATACAGTGATCTTCTGGTTCTGCTCATTTCACTCAGCATCAGTTGATTTAAGTCTCTCCAACCCTCTCTGTATTCCTCCTGCTGGCCACCTCCCACAGAGCAATAATATTCCATAACCTTCATATACCACAACCTACCCAACCATTCTCCAACTGATGGACATCCATTCATCTTCCAGCCTCTAGCTACAACAAAAAGAGCTGCCACAAACATTTTGGCACATATATGTTTCTTTCCGCTCTTTAGTATTTCTTTGGGATATAATCCCAGTAGTAGCGCTGCTGGGTCAAAGGGTATGCACAGTTTGATAACTTTTTGGGCATAATTCCAGATTGCTCTCCAGAATGGCTGGATTCTTTCACAACTCCACCAGCAATGTATTAGTGTCCCAATTTCCCCACATCCCCTCCAACATTTATCATTATTTGTTCCTGTCATCTTAGCCAATCTGACAGGTGTGTAGTGGTATCTCAGAGTGGTCTTAATTTGCATTTCTCTGATCAGTAGTGATTTGGAACACTCTTTCATGTGAGTGGATATAGTTTCAATTTCTTCCTCTGAGAATTGTCTGTTCATATCCTTTGACCATTTATCAATTGGAGAATGGTTCGGTTTCTTATAAATTATGGTCAGTTCTCTATATATTTTGGAAATGAGACCCCTAAGGTAATTTCTAATTCTTACATGTTATATCATGGAATCAGATGAGCTGGGTTTAATTTATGGGTTCACCTTTTATGCTTCCTACATATATGATCTTAATTGCAATATAACCTATCTGGTCTTTGATTTCTTCATTGATAAAATGAGGGGGCTCATCTATCAGGCACCTAGAATCTGAGTTGGTAACAAACTTCAGAAGCAAGGATTCCTAATCTGGACCCCTTTGAAAGTCTAATGACATAATAAACCTTCCTTTTCAGAATAATGTTTTTAAATACATCAAATAAATTAAGTTTAAAATAAAACTAATTATGTTGAAAGAGATGTATTTTCTTCCCCTTCAAGTTCATGGACTCCCTGAAATCTATCCATAGATCCTTAAGAACCCAGGTTGAGAATCTCTGTTCTAGTTCAACTCTATCAATGTAGGTAGTTCATCAGAAAATAATTCCGCTTTGGAAATCAAGCTTAAATTTGCCTTTTGGCAGCTTTTAAACATTGTTACTAGTTTTGCCCTATTGGCCCAAGCCAACCAAATCTTCCCCCTTTTTTATGTGATAATACCTTTCAAGAAAGTTGTTACACTATGAGCCTTCCTGACTATCATATTTACTTTGTGAAATTACTGGTGAAAATGCTTTTTTTTTTTTTTTTTTTTAGTTCTATCTCTTTCTCTCCATTCTTTGCCTCAATTGCTACTTCCCTTGAAGCACAGAATGTTTGTTGCCTCAGTCAAACTGAGACCTGTTAAAGACCTTAGTGTAAATAGGTCATGGTCTCCCACTGCAAGCAGGGTTCTCTCCAGCCCACTGGACCCAGATGGCCCTGGAGGAGAAAGTGATCCAGAAGTCTTTGCACAGCCCTCCCATATTTAAATCCAATTCATTTGCATGTCATGGGATCAGCTCCCTAATATCATGGTCCTTTTTGAGAATGAAGGACAAGAAACAGTAATATGTCTCCTATTGTTAGAAAAGAAAAATCAATTAAAATGGGCTATGATTGGAGAATTAAGTGTCTATCCCAAAAGAACTATGGGTTTTTTATGAAGGGAAATAGTGTAAAATAAACTAGGAAAGTAAAATAAAGCCAGATTGTGGAAGGCCTTGAAAATGAAGTTGAGTTAGATGGCAAAATGGATAGAGTACTGGATCTGAAGTCAGGAAGACCTGACATCAAATCTTGCCTCAAACATTGATTAGTTATGTGACTCGATAAATCCTTTATTCTCTGCTTCAGTTCCCTAATCTATAAAAGGGGGATAATATAACATCTACCAACCAGGACTGTTGGGAGGATAAAATTATAAAGCAAGCACTTTGCAAACCTTAAAGTGCTATATAAATGGTAACCTTTAATATTGTTATTATTGTTATAGACCACTGAAAATATATTTGGGTATTTCTTGGGAAAGAAAAAGTTCATAATGATAGGTTTAAAACCATGCTTTAGGATTAAAAGCACTTACCATAATGCTTAGCACACAGTAAGCACTTAATGAAAATTTAGTGATTCACATTATCTGGGCAGCAAGTTGTGGTTCTGATAGCTTGGAGGTGGAGAGTTGGGAATTGAAGAAAGGGAGCCTAGTTAGGAGATTGATGCCATGATCAGTAGAGAAATGGAGAGGCTCTGGACTAAGTTGTTGATAATGGGAATGTTAAATAAGGGACAGATAAGAGAAATATGATGAAATCAATTGGATTTAGCAAGTGACTGGATTATCAAAAGACATAATTTAGCTTTCACCTTGCAGGGAAAGGATTGTGAGAGAAAACTGCACCCAGATTCAGGGACTTTAATCAAATGCAAACCATGAAGCCAAAATGACTCTACTCTATTAGAAATAAAAGAATGAAAAACAATCAAACGAACACTTTGGGAACAAGCTCAAATCTATCTATAGTTTCTCAAACTGCTTAATCAAAAAAAGTCCAAGAATCAAAATATTCTATAAACGTAAACCAATCTTCTATTTCATTTAGACTCAGACTCTCTTAAAAATTGGAAAATAGGAAGCATGACTCAGTGGAGAGATTGCTGGACTACAAGACAGAAGTCCTGGGAGAATTCAAAAAGGAATCTGAAAAGGGAATACCTGGCATTCCAGTGAAGTTTAAGATAAGCTGAGTGGTTGTTGGAAAATGGGGTTATCTGAACAGTTGTGAGCCCTTTATAAGGGAAGACTTTGGAGGAGTTTAACACTTTGTCCTCCAGCCCCCAAATTAGAAGGGACTACGTTCTTTAAGCTCTCAAGTTCGCTATTTAAGAGATATTACTATTGTCTCCAACTTTCTTGGTTTCACCAAAGCTTCAAGTTTGGGAGAGAGAGAGCTCTCTGGGTTGCTTCCCACTAAAAGCCTTATCTAGGAAGGCCTTTTAATTTGAAGTAATTTAATCTAGGGAAAATGAACACTCTAGGAATCCAGAGGTGAGCTATTCCTAGGACACACCACTTTGGGATTGGAGCCATGTTATTCCAAAGGTAATCTCCCAATGATTTATGGCTAGGACTTGGGTGACTTCCCAGTACTGTTCCAAATCATACATCTACTATTGTTATGATATCTTGTGACAAATAGATTTTTCACACACAAAATAGCAGAAGAAAAGGAGAGTCCCTGCACTATTTTTCTAGGTGACCTGATACTCCTCTGAACTTGCAGGTAAAATGATCCTCCATCAGAAAAAAATACCATGTTATCAGTATTACTTCTTCCAGGTCTCAAAACAATTTCCTTGTTCTAATACCTCCTCTTTCCTCCAAGGATTCTAGAATTTGTCATTATAATGCTGAGGTATCCTTGGCTGAAGAAGACCTAGAAAGTTGGGTCTTAAGAGTTCAGATTTAATGCTATTAGAAGTAAGACATTATTATGGGGAACTAAGCAATAGAATGATAAAATAAAAATGAAGCAAAGGAGATTTGTATACATACAGTATGTATAAATTATATCCAAATAACACAATGTATATGAACATGTTTATATGGGCATGTATGCCCATCCAATTAGCAGAATGCATCTCTAGGATTTTTTTAATCCCAAGTCCTGTGATGTTAAATAGGAGCATTGTAAAAATAATTGAGCATTTAGGAGTGCCTGCTATGTGTCAGGTGGAGAGATTACAAAGTCAAAAAGGAAACAATAAGTTCCTTCCTCAAAAAAGCATATATTCTGTCAATCAGAGGAGAAAATAAGTAGACATAGAAATATAAACAAAATACAAGCAAAATAAATATGTGGGGTTGGGGAGGGCAGTACTTGCAGCTTGGAGAAACATGGAGGATCTTATATAAGAGAAGGCATTTATGCTGCCTTTGAAACAGAACAGCTAAGATGTCAGTAGGCAATTCGTTGTAGGCATGTAACACAGTCTATATGTATAAAGACATGGCAATAAGTAAAGGAATCTTTTGTGAAAGAAATTTTAAGAAAGTAATTTTTTATCTAGGTAAGGGAAGTAATACATAATAATCCTGAAAAGGTAAGTCAGAGCCAGATTTTGAAGGACAATAGATGCTACATAGAGTAGTTTGTATTTGAGTCTTAGAGGTAAGAGGAGTCACTGGAATTTATTGATCAAGTAAATATCAGGTTATACATGGTGATTTAGAATTTGTTAACCATATGAAATAATGGAGAGGGAAAAGGCATGAAGCAAGTAGACCAACTCATTGTAAAATATAGGCAAGGGGAGATGAAGATTTGAACCAATGGTGAACATGATGAACAACATCTCTAGGTGTTGCTGGAGGTAAAATCAACAAGATTTGGAAGCTGGGTAGATGAAGATGGAGAGAGGGGGCGGGGTCAGTGACAAGAGTCAAGAATTACCATGTGGTTTTCATACTTTAAATCATGGGTAGGGACCAATTTGGAATATATAGTTTTGATATCTAAGGAAAGCTTCACTAAGTTCCCCTGGAGTATGAAACTCCTCTCCCACTCAACTTTTTTAAAGACAAATTCAGGAATCACATTCTGGGGGGAGGGGGAAAAGGGGCCCATGGTGTGAGAGGCTCCATAAAAACACCTGGGGAATGGAGGTCCAGAATTCAGTGGAAAAGAATTCAATGTGGGCAAAGATCACAGGATACTCAGAGACTGTTGTCAGGGGACCCCACTAAAAGGTATAGGAAGAATTAATGGGGAATAGAAGAACTCAATAATGGAGAGGTTATTCACCTAGAGTGGTATATCTGGTAACTTCTCATTTTAACTGAATATTCGTGCTAATTAAATGCTAAGTTCATTTGTTTCTCTGCAGAGGGAACATTATCAGTATTCTTTAAATTTTGTTTCCCTGGGGCAAAGGCCTGATCATTCTACCCTGGTAATGGATCTGGACTGTAGAATGATGGAAAAGGCAATTGTGGGAATTGGTGAATTAGAGAAAAAGTTAAAGGAAGAAAAAAAGATGCTGTTATAATGGGGAGAGCTGAAGGGCTCTTAAAAAGTACCTTAACTCCCTGCCATTTTGTATGTCACTCGTTCCATATTCTGCCCATCCTTGAGCTACAGGGAAAAAATAAGAAAATGAGGAACTCATCTTTAAAACAAATCAGCATCTATGTAACATAAATAGTAATTGTTTTTTCTCTTGAAGTATATCACATTGCTATTTTTTGTTTTAATAGATTCCTCTCAAACCAAATTGGTTTTCACTGAAGTCTTTTTAGTGATATTGCTATTTTACTAGATTAAGATTCATCTCTTTTCCATTATGCTTTTTATGATTCATAATATCTGAATCCACATTTTGCTGCTATGCTGTTTCTTAGAGCAAGAATTCCCAATAATCTCTTAGATTTAGAACTGAAAGAAACCTTAAAAATACTTTATTCAATCTTCTCATTTTATAGATGAGGAAAGATTAAATGTCTTGCCTAAAGTCAAACAATTAATAATACAGTAGCAGGCTAGAATGCCAGGCTTTTAATCAGGGATACTCATCTTTGTGAGTTCAAATCTGGCTTCAGACACATACTTGATGTGTGATACCAGGCAAGTCACTTAACCCTGTTTGTCTCAGTTTCCTCATCTATAAAATGAACTGGTGAAGAAAATGGCAACTCACTCCAGTATCTTTGATGGGAAAACTCCAAATGAGGTCACAAAGAGTCAGACATGACTGAAAGTGACTCACCAACAGTATTCTATCCTGGGGATGCAAAGAATGGAAAAAAAAACAGCCTTCTAGAAATTCACATTTTTAATGGGGAAAACAAAAAGCAAATACTCACATAAACTATATATACTTATCTATATATATAATATACATATGCAGGTTAAAATATAAATAATCCCAGAAGAAATATGATACCATAGAGAGTTGAGGTAGGATGGAAGGCAGGGTGGGTTTGAAGTTGAGTTCTGGAAAAGAAAAACAAAAAAAGCGGGAGATGATGAGGATGAACAGAGACTAGCTAGCAAGCAATTATGGTAGTCCAAGTTTGGGGTGATAAGGATTTGCTTGAAGTTGGCAGCCATATCAAAGGAAAGAAGGGGAAAGATACAAGAATTCAATTCAACAGATATTTTTCTTTCAATATCTATTATGAGCCAAGCACACTTCAGAAAGTCTAATTGTATCCTCCCAAAGACAAGGACCAAAGTTGAAGAGGATGTGGGAAAACTGGGACACTGATACATTGTTGTTGAACCTGTGAATGGATGCAACCATTCTGGAGAACAATTTGGAACTGTACTCAAAAATTTGTCAAATTGTGCATATCCTTTGACCCAGCAGGTGTTATTACTGGGCTTATATCCCAAAGAGATCTTAAAGAAAGGAAAGGAACCCACATGTGCAAGAATGTTTGTGGCAGCCCTCTTTGTAGTGGCCAGAAACTGGAAACTGAGTGGATGCCCATCAATTGGAGAATGGCTAAATAAATTGTGGTATATGAATATTATGGAATATTATTGTTCTGTAAGAAATGACCAAGAAGATGATTTCAGAAAGGCCTGGAGAGACTTACATGAACTGATGCTGAGTGAAAAGAGCAGAACCAGATCATTATACACAGCAACAACATTACTATATGATGATCAATTCTGATGGACATGGCTCTCTTCAACAATGAGATGATTCAGGACAGTTCGAATTCTTCAGTGATGAAGAAAGCCATCTAAACCCAGAGAGAGGACTGTGGGAACTGAATGTGGTTCACAACATAATATTCTCACTCTTTTTGTTGTTGTTTGTTTGCATTTTGTTTTCTTACTTTCTTTTTTTGATCTGATTTTTTTTTACGCAGCAAAAGAATTGTATAAATGTTTTTATATATTGGATTTAACTTATATTTTAACATATTTAACATAAATTGGATTGCTTGCCATCTCGGGGAGGGAATGGGGGGAAGAAGAAAATCTGAAACAAAAGGATGTGCGAAGGCCAATGTAAAATTATCCATGCTTATATTTTGAAAATAAAAACCTTTATAAGAGTGAAAAAATTTTAATTAAATTAAAAAATAATTGTATCCTCCTATAAAATATAAACTTCTTGAGTATAGTGACTGTTTCATTTTTTTTATTTGTGTTTCTGGTGCCTAGCATAGTGCATACATAGTACATTGCAAGTGTTTGATAAATGATTATTGTTTGAAGGGGGAGAATTTAGTTTGGAAAAAAATAATCCCTCAATTAAGCATAATCCTTGAGGTCTTTTGCATCATAAGTCAATCAATAGAATTATTAATTGGATACTTGATACATGTTAGATGCTGGACATACGACAAAAAATGGAAGAGAAAAAAAAATCTGTGTTCTTAAGGTGCTTACATTCTATCAAAGGCTTCTACAGCCTACTTTAGCACTAGATTGTGGCAGAGAGTGAAGTTGTGTTTCTGTAAGGATCCTCTCTAGCTGGCAGTCTTGAATTGTGGCCCATCCAGATCTAAAAAATTATAAGCTCTGGGCAATAATCCAGCTAGGTTTGTGGAAAATCAACACTTAGATCAATTTCCCTCTTAGATCAATGTAATTCCCCTTTGTCACCAAGGCACACCAAGGGTAAAAAGGAGAAACAAGAAATGTAAATTATTTTTTCTCAAGACTTGTATTCCCCACATATTATTAGTCAGAAAACTATTCAGTTTTAAATTTTACTCCCTTCCAGGAACTCTGCAAACCAGTGACATTGGTGTCCTTTCTGTTTCTCACATATGATTGTCATCCCAACTTGAGGTGTTTTTTCAGGCGCTCTCCTGGAACTCTCTCCCTCCTAATTTTCACTTCCTGATTTCCCTGACTTCCTTCAGTCTCAGATAAAATATCACTTTATGCAAGAAGCCTTTTTTTATCCTCCCTATTTCAATGTCTTTGCTCTGCTCTTATTTCCAACTTATCCTGTATATTTGTTATTTGAATGTTGTCTCCTCCATTAGACTGTGAACTCCTTGAGAGTAGGATCTGGGTTTTGCCTTTCTTTGTATCTCAAAATTTATCATAATGCCTGACATAATGGGGAATTGATAAATGCTTCTTGACTTGAAAACTGAGGAGATCACAATCCTGTCAGTATTGCTTAGTGGAAGATCAGTTCAAAATAGAATCATTATGTCAATTCAGAGGTTAAGCTATGCTCTGTAAGGACTGATACTGGTCCAGAGAGACATTAGGCTTTTTGTGGATGGTGATGTGGATGATAGAAGAGAGCATGCTCATTAAATCTGCAAAAAATACAATTTTGAGGGGAATGACTTATAATATATAAAGATTATAACAAATTAAATTGGGAAAATGGTCAAGTACAAATGGATTGTTTTTCATCTGGGACAAATGTAGAATTGGGCTCTCTCCATTACACTACCTGGCTGTCCAAGAATACTAATGGAGAGAGGTTGGAAAAATGCTATTATTGAACCCACAAAAGAAAAAGCTGAAGAATGACTTAGTTCTATGCTACTCTGAGATTCTAGGTATGTACTAGTCTGAAGGATTTCTTCATTTGTAAAAATGCCTTGAATTCACTAGATCATTTTTCAGATTATAAAATTCTCCATTTTAAAAATTCTGTGAAGTTGAATGTCAATTTCCTCCTTTATTTATATATATATATATATATATATGAAATTCCTACTTGGAAGCCATGATAACATAAGCAAAATATTGTCCTGTGTTGGAATCTAACACTCTTGTCACAATGCCACTCTGACTTTTACAGTAGAAAGGAGATAACAGCCACTGTCCTATTTACCCCCATTTTAAAGTACCTTGAAAAATATAAAGTGCTGTCTGCATGTACATGGTAGTTTATTATCACTGGAGAGATGTCATAACCATGGCTTATTAGGGAGTAAGGTTATTGATTGAAAAAATAAACATTCATATGCAATCTCAGTTCAAATTGGGAGTAAGTAGCAGTAGAGAAATCTACTGCAGTGTCTCTTCTCACATCACTGTCTTTAATGCTGGAGAGGTGGATGGGTGAAGACCAAACTAAGATTGTGAGATTTAGAGTGCCTCTCACAAACATTGGCAAGATTAAGTCAAAGTCAGCAAAAAACAGCAACAATATTAAATCAAAATGCCCCATGTACCCAGTAAGCCTTTCTTTTTTTTTTTTTTTTTTTTTTTTTTTTTTTTTTTTTTTAATAAAAGATTCCCTTTAGATGATTTGTAATTGTTATTCTTTTTTTACTCAAAATAGAGCCAAGGGAACAAGGATGCACCTAACTAAAAATTGCTTCCTCTCTTATAACTTATAATAGGCATAATTTCCTCCTCTGCCTTCCCAAATAATTTTTTAGACTTGTGCTATTTAGTTGACTATCCCTGAGAGATCTCTTTGGTTTGAAAAATACTCCATTCTGTTTTTATTCAAGCTCATACACATGCAAATACTAAAAGAGTAATTATATACACACACACACACACACACACACACACACACACACACACACATATATATATATATATATATATATATTTTGTACTTCTTCTCCCTCTCCCCCTTTCCCAATAACAATTAGAGTTCTTTGACTCATCTTTGTCAGTTCTGCTTTACAACATCTTTACTCTGATATCTTCATATCCTATTTTTATCCCTGGCATTTGTGCTGCACCAATTTCAAATAAAAAAAATTAATCTAAAACAAGAGTTGGTTCCCCTTAGAAAAAGCACAGCAGTGGCCACTCTTAACTTACCATCAGGTTTAAAGAAGCATTGCTTTTGTCTTGTTAAGCAACAAACAAAAGTTTGTTACCAGGCATTTTGAACAGATCCAAAGGTCAGTGGAATCAAATGCAGATTTTTTTTTCTATAGTTCTAATAGTGGAAATTAAAGCACTATGTATAGCAAATGGAATACTGGAACTTATTATTACTAAGCAACTGATTAGTAGTTTTGTTTTCAAAACACTTCTTGTCCAGAGTTAGTTGCCCTAAGCAAAGGAAGTTGTTTTATAGACTATAGCTAAAAACATCACATTCTGTCCTTTCCCAGTTGATAACAAAGAGGATGTGAAGGAGATAGGAGTTTGGGAATTTTTGTAGAAGAAAGATCATAGATTTTAACTCATAATGCAAAATTAGAAGGGACTCAAGAAGTCATTTAGTTCAATCTCATTTTACAGGTAAGAAAACTAAACTACTGGGTTGCCGGGGGGAGGGGGGGAGGGGGGAGGAAGAGGCCTAACTGATTATTTTCAAGATCACAAAGGTGGTAAATGATAGAGCCAGATTTAAAATTGGTCCTCTGACTCAACATCCAATATTCTACCCAATGTACCACAAAGATTGAAAGATTAAAAATGAATGAAGAGCCATCATTGGATGAGAAGGTGACTATATTGCTCCGTTATTCTCTGTATTCACACTGTAATAAAGATAGATTTTCCCCTCATCATCCATATGCTTCACTTGGATTCTTTTCTGACTGATAGCCTGTACGTATGAGGTGGCTGGACAGAATGAGAATACTAAATCTGTGGCCGTGAAACTTAGTAAAGTCAACTGCCCCAAGAAGGGAATGAACAAAACAAGCTCATTATTACCTAGCCAACTGAGATATTGTTGTTTGGTTATTGCAGTTCAAACTGACACTTCATGATCCCATTTTTAAAAGATCCTGGAATGGCTTGCCATTTCCCTCTCCAGCTCATTTTTACAAATGATAAATTGAGCCTAATTGGGGTAAGTGACCTGCCCAGGGTCACACAGCTAGTAAGTATTAACTCAAGGAGACAAGTCTTCCTGACTCCAGGCCTAGTGTTTTATCTACTGCAGCACCTAGCAACCGAGATAACCAACCACGATCATTTTAGAAAGGAACTAAAGAAAGGAAAAATGGAGCATGAATCATAAAACAATATTTCATAAGTTTACCTACTAGGCTTAGTCATACACTTAGTCTTATACTGTCCATTCCTATTAACTCCTTTGTTGTAAACTGAAATCTCCCACCCCAGAATCTGACCATATTTCATGTTCAACACATGATTATTTGAATGTGGATTTTTCTCAAATAGGGATATTGCATTGCCAGAGCCCTGTTCTTTGGGGAGAAGGGTGGATATCCTCTATAACTAAGTTGGTCAGGGCTAGAGGGTAGATCATTTGGGTTTTTCTATTTTTCTTTTCCCCCCCCACTTGTATCAAATACCCCAGAATGGATATTGTCCTCTGGTCTAATCTTTACTTAAAACATGAATTTTAATAGGCTATGTTTGAACATTCCCAGTTACAGGGAATTCACTACCTTATTAGGCAGCTCTTTCCATATCTGGGCAGTTCTAGTGGTTAGAAAGTTCTTTCTTACATTGATTCTGAGGAATCCTAGTTCTTTCCTTTTTTATATTTAAATGTTTTAAGACAGTGAACTCTGTGTCCCCTAATATGAATATAGAGAGTAAAGAAGTGGTTGTGTATCCCATCTACAACTCTAAAACTTCAATTATCATTGCTTTCTACTCTGTAAAGTTCTAGATCTACCAAATAATATTTTTGTAAAATGCTTAGCACAGTGTTCGGCACATATACTAAATTAATGCTTATTTTCTTTGTTTTTCTCTGTGTATTGTATCATCTTAGTGTATTCCCAAGGTATTTCTGAGCAAAGGTGAAACACATGAATCAGAATATTTCTCTACTTGGCACTTTTTTTAAAAAATTTTTTTTGTGGGAGGGAGTAGGAGAGAAGACAGGATCATAGCAAAATTTTAAGGAACTTAAGTTTTATTATTTTCAAACATAATATAACTTCTTCACAGTTTTCTTTCCTTTGAAGAAGTGGCAGATATAGGAGAAAATGCTATCTCCCAACAGGAAAATTTGTTGCCTCTGACATCTATGACCTGTGCTAAGCAAAAAACAGCTTTCACATGGGTTTCTGATTTGTACCAATAGAGGGAATTTCCATACTACTATTTCCTACTCCAATAAAATTATTGTTAACTCCTTAATTTTCTCTCCTAAAGTCTTTTCTATGACAGGGATGAGATTATCTACTGTATACTGTATACCTAGTAGATCAACAGTATGGCACCACATTATGGGGGGAAAAACAGACATTTAATGAAGTCATTTTCATGAATCATTAACTTACAAGCTATGTGATCTTGGGGAAGTCATTTAAATCTTCCAAGTTCTCTAGCTTTCCCTCAATTCAGTTTTCTCATCTATTAAATGAGGAGGTTGGAATAGGTTCTATGACTTTTAAATTTTTTTCCTACTTTAAATTTATTATCCTATGAATCCCTTTAGATGGGCACCAGATAAATTGCTTTAATATTAATGGCATTATTACAAGGTTCCTCTGTGTTTATATGATATTTCTCTCTGTTTCTCCCTCTTTCTCTCTGTGTCTCTATATCTGTCTCTATTTGTCTCTCACAAAAACACACACATCTATCTATATATTTGTATGTGTGTGCTATGTATGCACAAATATGATAACTTCCATGTTGGCTCATCTATCTCAATAATCTGTCTTTGATGGAACAACTAGTACAATACAATAGATAACAGAATCCCAGCATTCCATAAATTAGTGGAAAGAGCCCTGGATTTGGAATTTAAAAGATTAGGATCACTATTACTAGTGAGTAACTATATGACTTTAGAACATTTTTCTTGGAGCTTGGGTTTTTTCTTATCTTTAAAATAAAAGGATTAGAGGGGAGGCTAAGGTCCTTTTCATTTCTAAAATTCTATGATCCTAAATAGAAATTAAAAGGAATAAATGTGAAGTTCTCTAAGTTTTTGAAAAATCAACTGTACACTACAAGATAAAAATACATGATATAACTAGAAAAAAGTCAGAGATGAATATGCAATGACTTATTAATATTAACCAATCTTGTAGTATTGCTTCTAAAATATGATTTTGATCTTAGGCCCTATTGATAGAAATAAAGCATCTTGATTATTAAAAACTATAGAAAGTCCCATGGTGCTTTGTACTGTTTGAACAATGTCTCAAATATTGTGTTCAACTCTAGGTATCACATTTTAAGTTGGACACCAATAATTTACATTGTATCAATAAAACAGATTTAGAAATGTAGCTTTAAGACAGGATAACCCAAGTCCAAATTTTGCCTCCGACACTAGCATTGTGACTCTGAACAAGTCACTGACCTCCCTGACCCTCGGTTTCTTCATCTGTAAAATGTATATAAAAATAGATCAATGCAATAATATATGCAAAATGCTTTGTAAAACTGAAAATTCTAGTAAACACTAGCTAAAATATAATCATTATAATTATTAATAAAATATTTTTCAAATATTTTCAGGGCTGTCATTCAGAAGAGGATATAGACATGGTTTCTAATGCTTTAGGAAGCAGAACTAAGAACAGTGTTTGTATATTAAAAGGAGGCAGATGAATTCAAAATAACAAATATATTTTAAACAGTGAAAACAGTCAGATAGTGAGATAGACTTAGAAAACTCTGCATTCCTGGAGGTATACAGGCAGATTCCTGAACTAGGTGAGAAGTTGGAATACATAACATTTCAAATTCTATAATTTGAGCAATAGTGTGTTCTTTTATTTATTTTAATCTTAATGGAGATTCTATCATTAAATAATATTGAATTAGATTAATATGTCATGCAAACCAAGGTTATTAGCTTAAATATCACTCTCCATTTCCCTTATTCTATCTCTGTCTCTGTCCCTTTCTATTTCTATCTCTCTGTCTGTCTTTGTCTCTTTCTGTTTCTGTGTCTGTCTTTCTGTCTGTCTATATATGCACATGTATATGCATGCATATGTATGTATGCACTCACATACATATAACCTCTTGCCAAGGGCTCTAGATTTTACCTTCATAACATTTTTCATATATGACCTGACGTTATTTCCTGACATTATTCTAGTACATACCCTCATCACCTTCTGCTTGTTTGGCTTCTCTGCTATGAATATCTCTTCCTTCCAGTCCATTTTTATGTACAACTTTCAAATTTATTTTCTTAAAGCACAGATCTGACTGTACCATTCCCTACCTGTTCAAATTCAATAAACGCTAACCTCACTATGACTTCCACAATCAAGTATAAAATTCTTTATTTGATGTTCAAAGTCCTCCATAACTTTCTCTTTCCCTCTTCCATTCTTTTTACACATTATATGCCATCATGTACTATTATTATTAAATGAGATGCACAAACAAGAAAATGATATTCACACACATGTATTGTACTTAGACTATATTGTAACACATGTAAAATGTATGGTATTGCCTGTCGTCGGGGGGAGGGAATAAGGGAGGGGGGGTAATTTGGAAAAATGAATACAAGGGATAATATTATAAAATATATATATATATAAAATTAAAAAAATTATAAAAAAAAAAAAGAAAAATTACCCATGTATATGTTTTACATATAAAAACCTATAATAAAAATAAAATAAAAAAAAAAATGAGATGCACACTGCTTTCAAGTTTGCGAGGGACAATAATAATAATAATAATTTGAGGGCTTAGGCAAATTGGTTCTAAAGGTTATCATGAAACCTTTTCTAGTCATTTAATAAGAATAACTGATATATATGTACATTATATATGTATATATACAGTGCTTTGAAGTTTTCAAAACATGTTAATAACAATGATGACGATAATAATAAAATGGATCCTTATACCAGTAGCTTCTATGGCTCAGTGGAATTTGTTTCCTTGTTTCTAGTAACTGAGCTTGAGACAAAGTACCTACTTTATAGCCTTATTCTAATAACTAGACCATTTTATTTTTACTCTGGACCCACATCCCTTCCTTTGCTCCTTGACCAATATCCCCAATTCTTCTGTCTCATTTACCTACATTCTCAATCTTTCCAAGTATTAGAATCCTCCATCTTCTCAGACCCTGTGGTTGTTTTCCTACTATATGAATTATAAAACTTCTTTGACAATCACTGCCCAAGAGGCAAACTACTGATTGATTCTCCTGACATCTTTTACCTACCTAATGACAACTTCCTGCCTTCTGGCCTTCATCCTATTACCAACTATTTGGGTTCCCTTTTATTTTCCCCAATGAATGCATAGGTCTCTGGATCTTATTAATCCTTTTATCTGGTCTGTCATCAACTGTGCTCTACACATGTCATATAGGCCTGGACAATATCTTTTTTTAAAATCTAAATTCTACCCCATTTTGTAAATAAGGAAACTGAGAGAAATTGTGCCTTACCTAAGGTTATAGAGCTAATTAGCAACAAACTTATACCAGAACCCAACTGAAATTCTTTCCAACTAGAATTGGAAAGGATCTTAGAAATTATCTACAAATGAGGAAATTAAGACCCAGCTAAGTAGTGATTTGTCTCAGACCATATGAATAATTAGTAAAACTCCAAAATATTTAGGAAATATATTTTATATGTAATAGATATATAGATATAAATATATATACACAGATAGATATGATTCAATGAATCTGTTATCTCATTAATGTGATACTCCCTCCAGTGGGGGAAAATTGTAACCCATCTATACTTTATTTATTCTGTGGAGCTTAGACCCATATTCTGTTATATATCCTCCATAAAGGATCCAAACCATATGGTTAGTCTCATTGAATAATTGTGAAGCACATAGGCATCCTTCAGTCTTGTTACTGAAGCACCCTCTATAGGGGTTTCTTTCGTATTGGAGGGTTCCTTAACCATAAAGGACAAAGCCAAAACAAAATAGTCAAATCAGTTCTGACTTTTGTCCTGTCCAGTACATTGAGATCTAGAAGAGACTTGAAAGATCTCGGTGAAATTTTTCATTTGATAGATAAGCAAATTGAGTTCTAATAGGGTTTAAATGACTTCCCCAAGATTGGATGTCTAATAAGTGGAAGAGGCAAGATGTTTATAAATGTCATGTGTGATCCTTCCTCAATTTGTATCTGTGTTTTCTGAGTATGTTTTTTGTTTATTTGAACTAGAAAATTCTAACACAACACAAAAGTATATTTATTTTAGCTTTAGTTGAGTCCGTGCTCCCTATTTGCATCCTGATAAGCTTTCCATTTACTTGAACTTAAAAATAAAACAAGTAATACAGTACCCCAAATGCAAAGAATGTAAAAACATTTTCCCTTCATGCAATATGTGGACTATTTTTTCTTCTCCTTGCAATTACCATGTAATTATTTTAGTAACTATTGCTATCAGTGCAAGCCAGCAAGGCTGTGTTACTATTGAGGATTAAAGCTTACTTTTAATTGACTGGAATGTCAAAACTGCTCAAACTATTCTCAACACTATTTACTTTTCCTGGGGCTCATAAAAGAGAAAAAGAAATTTTAATTGAAACTGCAGTCTTAAATAATACATTCACTGAGACAGAATTAAGATATACTTAGGCAATGGAATTACCTATTCATTGTTTTAGGGCAGTTGGGGGGCAAAGTGGATAGAACCCCTCAGTCCTAAAGTCAGGAATATCTGAGTTCAACCCAGCCACAGGCACTTATTAGCTATGTGGTATACAGTAAGTCACTTCATCATGTTTGCCTCAGTTTCTTCAACTGTAAAATGAGCTGGAGAAGAAATGGCAAACTAGCATCTTGCCAAAAAAATCCCAAATGGGGTCATGAAGAGTTGGAAATGACTGAATAACAACAGCAACAACTATACATACATTTGGGTATTGACTTCTCATTCAATCCCAAGGTGACTATGACTAATTCATGCCATTCAGCTACATCTAGTTGCTATTTCTCTGTCTGTCTCTGTCTCTGTCTCTCTCTGTGTCTCTGTCTCTGTCTCTGTCTCTCTCTCTCTCTCTCTCTCTCTCTCTCTCTCTCTCTCTCTCTCTCTCTCTGTCTCTCTCTCTCCCCCCTCTCTCTGTCTCTCTCTTTCTCTCTCTCTCTCTCTTTTCTCTCTCTCTCTTCATTGGCAGTGTTTTCTGGTGAAATATTCTTCTTTTTGTCCAATTTGTTAAGAACTCTTAAAAAAACACACACATTAATACAACTGTTGATAATGTGGTATACATCACTTCCACATATTATAACAGGCAAGTGAACAGTGATGATAACCAGATTTAAAACCCTTGACCAGCTCACATTCACTGCATTAATTAAATTGTAGCTTGAATTAAACGTGATCCCATATCAGTTCATCATTTACAATCTCTAAATTTAATCTTGTTGTAATTGAACTTGGCATTAATCATGATCTAGCAAGCTATTCCTTCTCATGTGTAGTTAGAATATGTGATGGTTTTGCTTCACCTTTTGGGGGGGGTTTGGTGGGATTTTTTTGTAATAAGAGAAGCTCTAATCTAGATTGGGAGTCCCAGAAATGATTGTAAAGACAAAAGGCACAAAATATTAAAATAATAAATTTTTTCAATGACATGTACAAACAATGGAAGCAAAAAATGGATAACCAAAGATTAAGGTGATAGAATAATATAAAGATTGTGTCAGGGATGATAAAGAACAGAATGGGATGAGTCTGCTAAAGACAAAAAAGTGAACTTAAAGCTAAACTGGGAGAAATAGGAAGATCAAAGAAGGTATGGGAATAGTACTTAGGATAGATGAGGCAATGCTGACTAGAGAGAAGGCAAACCTGCTTGTCTCATTTTGCTTGTTTTCTTTTCCAACAAGGCTGACCTTTGATTAGTTAGAAAAGTTAGAACAAAGATAATTAATAGGGAACTGATAACCAAGAGAGGTAAAAAATTCTGACAGAGCTTATAGCTTAAGGTTCTTTGGCCCAGAAAAACCTCATCAGTTAGGGAAAGAACTGGTAAATATAATAGTTGAACACTTTGCTATATGAAAGATTGTGGTGAATAGAAATATCACAAGATTGAAAAAGAGCAAATATATTGACTTGATTTTTTAGAAATGTGGCACCAGGGACAGCTAGGTGGTACAAGAGGATAGAGCACCCACCCTGAAGTCAAGGGAGGACCTGAGTTCAAATGTGGCCTCAGACACAACACTGCCTAGCCGTGTGACCCTGGGTAAGTCATTTAACCTCAATTTCCAAGAAAGAAAGAAAGAAAGAAATGTGGCATCATTTTTAAAACTTTCATTTCAGTTTCTCCAGAAATTTTAAGAAACACTTTAGTTGTTTTTTAATGAAATTTTAAAACATATTTTAAACATTTTTAAAGATATTGGGTCTGAAAACTATTTTGTCTTTAGGTGGGTTTTCTTAAGGAAACAGAGTGAAGGTGAATCTAAACTTTTGAAATATATTTTATTTTCTTATTGCCAATTATATGTAAAACCAATTTTGAACATTGATTTAAAATTTTTTTGAGTTCCAAATTCTCTCTCCTTTCCCTGAGATAGTAAGCAACTTGATACATGTTACACAGGTATAATCATGAACATTATATCTGAGGCCATCTCCAGTCATCCTGAACTATATTTTGCCATTGGACTTAGATGGCACCAGAAGAAAGACAGACTGGTGAGTTGACATAGCCCTCATTTACTTAAAATCCAATTCTCTTGGAAAATAAAGAACAAACAATAATAGAAACAGCTGGGCAATCTTGGTAGGTCACTCAGTTTCCTCATCTGTAAAATGAGCTGGAGAAGGAAATTACAAAACACTTCATTATCTTTGCCAAGAAAACCTCAAATGGGGTCATGAAGAGTTAAACACAGCAAAACAAAATTAATTCTTTCTGACTTGAAGGAAAGGCCCCTTTTCTCTTACCTTTGTGTTCTGTTTGGGTACTTAGGAAGGCCATACATTTAGTTTCCTCTTCATGGATTTCCATGTACAATCTGCATTCTGGATGAATACCATTTATCTATGAGAAGTTAAAGGAATGTTTCATAAATTATGGTCCTTTCACACAGAGTAGAATCAAACCTATCCCTCATTAAACAAAACAGAACATACATACTCCCATACATTCTCAATTGTTTCAAAATAATACTATTCTAGATCAATCAGTGTTAACCCTCTGGTATTATTGTTTAATGAAGTTCTTTTGTTTGCTTTTAGAAAACATCAGTGTAAAAAGCAAAACTGAATATGGTCTCTCACCTTTAAAGGAAAAATTTATTAACAAATAATATGGTGTATTCAGTTTGCACTAATCTTAGGAACAAAAGAATGCTTTAGTTGAGTATTTATTTGGTACAGAAAATCATAATATCTCATAGTTGATGAGTTAAGTAAATACACTGGTGAGTATTCATAGGGGAGTACTGAATGACACATATACCAGATGCAAGTATGTCAGCGTAGTTTTCTGAAGCACTCTCCACTCTTTTTAAGTTAGCTGCTACCAATCTAAGCAAAAATAGTATAGACATGATTTTAAAATGAATCACAAAATGTGAAATTGTGAGTTTTTTAACTTTAAGTTTTAGAGTAGAGGATGGGAGGAGAAACAGGAAGAGATAGATAATTTTTCACTTTGTAACCAGATGTGTAACCAGATTTAAATATATTACACACATAATGATTTAAGAAAAGCTATCTAGATAGCTACTATCTAGGAAGATAAGGCTACTGAATTTTCTCTATCTTAGAGAATAACATTACTATCAATGTAGAATGCTGATTCTGGATGTTTATGGATGAGAAGGCTCAGTTCCCCAGTCCGTAGGTCTACACCCATTTGTTCAGCTGCATTTCATCAGTTAAGGAATTCAGATTTAGGGGGACTGAATGTATGGCCAAAGAATATTTTTATTAAGGAAGCAGAAAAGCACAGAATCATGTTTCTTTTGTTTTATAAAGTCATATATAATTTCAATACCATTGAAACAGGTTAGATAAAGTTCCTAGTGTAGACGTTTTTATTTTGGAGGGGAAAATATTCACAGAATATATAGTACCATGATACATTAGGCAAAGAATTTAAACAGCAGGAGGTGTACCTTACACACACATACACACACACACACACACACACACACACACACACACACACACACACACAAAGAACCAAGGTCTTATTTTTTCACTTTGTTATACAAGTTACAATATGAGAAAACTCCTGATTGTAAATGAAATATTTTGGGGAAATAAGTAATGTTTATAGACTTAAATGTCAAAATAGGGGGAAATCTTATTGATTAAAAACATCCAAATTATTGATGAAAATTGGCTAGGATGGTTAAGAATAAAGACCACTATGGATTAGATATAGAAAATAGTCACAATAATAGTATGACCAAAGTAGCATTAATAAAGAACAGCACCTTGTAATGCCAAAAAGTATGTATTTCAGAAGACTTCTGTAATACTGTAATGTTATCAATTTCTCAGGAAAGGGAGTGATGGAGTCTGTTGTGAATTCATGTATGACAAGAAAGCTCCTCAGAACAAAGTTTAGTAATTCTCATAAGCTTCCCCAAATAGGAAGTATTTTAGAAATTATAACCTTTCCCTACTCAAGCATTCCATTGAAAACATTACATTGTGTTCTCAAACACAAAGATCAATTCTAATAAGTTTCATCATTTTGATCCGGGCCTTAATTTCAACTAATATGCTAGTATTAACAATGCTCATGCTTTATATTTTCCCTTCCCTGAATGTAGGATGTGCACATAGGAAAGTTAGAGTTGAGATTTAACTTCCCCATTCTTTGTTTGGACAATAGTTTCACCTGTGTGGAAAGTCCTTCCTCATCTGGAACTCAGCAGCGGGGTTGCAGTTTATCTTAGAGATGTACAGGGAGCTGAGAGAATAAATGACTTGCCTCTGTTTTCATCAGAGGGATAATTTGAACCCAGATCTTTCCCATGAGAATAAACTCCAGCCCCTGGGGAACACTTTCTTTCATTATCTATTCCGAATTCTATTCACACAAGAAGAATTGATTGTTTTTTTCTCTCTATTGACTTGACTATCCACTACACTTTGGTTTATCTTTTTAAAATCCCTATGCTTGGAAATAGAGAGTTTCAGCTTCAATATTTTCCAGCAACAAATTTACTTAGGATGTTCTGAAGGTTTCTTTCTTCTCTCCTTTCTTGGGAACAAGTTCTAAACAGAAAAGTACTGGACTGTGCATGTGTGTGCAAGGTGGGGATGGGGATGGAGAGGATAAAGGGATTAGACACGGAAAGATGTTTAGTGACCTAGTCAAATACACGGGGCTGCTCTCTGGAGTCGGAAACCTGTGTTAACGACTGCCCAGGCTGACTCTTGCAACAGAAAGCCGAAAGGTCACGGTCAATTCCATCCTCTCAGCTGCGTCTCTGCATTCAGAGGCTCAGGAGCTGGTTTTTATCACTGTATTAATGGTTCGGAATAGACAGCTAGAGCCCATTTCTAGCAAGGGCAGGATGTTGCGGGAGAACTTTGGTGGGAAAGAAGATAAGGCTCTTTCCAAGCCCCAGAGTTGCAATATCTCGCCAGACTGGAGCGATTCTACTTGGAAACATCTGCCTGTGTAGGCTGCGAGCTCCGGAGGAGAACTTGTTTATCTGAAAGCTCGGGAAAAGCAAAGCAAGCCAGCTTGCAACCTACTATGTGTGCTGCACGAAGGAGACGGCAAGTGGGTATCCTCCAAGCACCTAGCGGGCGGGCGGCTGCCCCACGGGGCTCTTTCATAAAAGTCTGACCCCCAAACCCTGCCCGGAGGTTTGTTTTTCCTTTTTCTAAACTTTCTTGACAACTCCCAGCATAGGCGCACCCCTTCTTAGGTTACTCAAAAAGAATCCGTGACAGCTTGGTCTAACAGAACCAACATTTGGCGTGGGGGGCTGTAGAGAGGAGAGACAATATTGCCATTTCACAGCTCCCCCCCCCCCCGCTCACGCCCCATTCCTCCCTAAATCCTGGAGCCCCCGTGGAGGAAGGACGTTACTTACAGATACCGGCAGCAGGCACCAGCAGGTTAGGAGAAGGGGGATCAGCGCAGTGTATGTCCTCATCCCCTCAGACGCCTGGCTCCTAGGTTTGGAGGATGCGGGGAGGATGGGGGTGCACGGATCAGCTGAAAAGAGGGGATCCCGTTTCCGCTGTCTTCTTCCAAAGAGTTCCGTGAACCCGGAGCAGAAACATGAGGTCCGCTCGGCAAAGGGGACAAGAGCTGACCTCTCTTCTCTCACACGCGCACCCCTACTCTACTCCCACTCTACCTAGTCCTTCTCCGACTCGCCTTGCTCCCTACAGGCAGCCGAGGCTCCTGAGCCCTGCCTTGTCGTGTCTTCTCTTTCCGAAGGGGGAGAGTGCCCACCCAAGTGGGGGGACCCACGTCCCACTGCCAGTCCAGCTTGTGTAGCCTCCGTGGCTGCCGCTGCCGGAGCAGCCACCCACGTGCACTCTGGGACAGTAGCTGCGGCTACAGTAGCTCAGCCCCTTCCCCACTCGGGGGAACAAGCAGAGGCTCCCAGGTTCTCAGCTGTACCCCCCTTAATCTTGCCCCTGCGCGGTGCAGTGTGAGCGTCGGGGAAGGTCTCCCAGAATCTTTCCTCCCCTTTTTCTTTCCTCTCTACTGAGCTCTTCCCACTTTCTCCTCCTTTTGTTTCTCTCTCTCTCTTCTCCTCTTCCTCCCCCCACCCCCAATACAACCCTGCTTTCCTCCAGTGCCTGACTTTGCTTCTGGGTGGAGAGAAGTGAAGGGAGAGAGGAAAAAGTAGGAGGGAAAGAAGGGAGTCCTGTTAAAGGCTGATCCTGAGTTTTTCCCACAGGAGGAGGCCCCCCACGTGGGTTGAGGCAGGACAAGAGAGATGTTTCTTGGCTAGGAATGAATACCGAAATTAACTGGAATCCAGAAAGAGGCAAAAAGTGAGTGTATCTACATAAAATCTGAAGATACATTCAATTATACACCATTTATAGAAATTTTTAAATCTCATTAAAAGGGAGGAAGAACCATTAAACTATAATCTTGGGCTGAGGATTTCGGTTGGAATCCCAGCTCTGTCCCTCATGGGCCTCAGTGTTCCCACCTGTACAATGCTGTTGTTCATCCTTGGTTCTATGGCTATGACATCAGGGAGGTGACTCCATGACATGCAAGTGAATTGGATTTAAGTGAGGGAGGACTGTGCAAGGTGACCTGCCTCACTTTCCCTTCCAGAGCCATTTGAATCCAGTGGCAAAATACAGATCAAGAGACTGGAGACGGTCCTGAATTAAATTGGAGACCTTGGCACAATGAGGGTGTTAGAGATGCCTTCTGAAGCCCCTTTAAATTCTTGATATTCTCAGACTCTAACCTCACAGTGACCTTTTAGTGGAGAAGGGGAAAACAATAGCTAATGGCTTATGGCTAATATATAGTTTTTTCAGGGTTGTAAATGCCAATTCACCTGATTTTTACAGCCCCGTAAAGGAGGTGATATTAAAAATACTGCCATTTTTACAGATGAGAAAAAACTGAGGCTGGGAAGTTGGGATTTTTCAGAGCTAAACAGCTAGTAAGTATCTAAGTAAAGTTTACACTGGGATCTTTTTATTCTAAGCCCAGCACTTCTATATATGATATCACCAGGATGAGTGTAAACATTTAAGGGGTTTCTTTTTTATGTGAGTAAAGAACTAAGGGAAAATATGAGGGCAACTTTTGGGAAGAACATAAAAACAGTGGAGTAGAGTGAAGTGTAAAGAGTCAGAGGGGCTGGTTTACATCCTGGTTTTTCTATTTACTCCCTGTGTGATCTTGGACAAATTGTCTGCATTGTAGATTCCTCATCCATATCCAGGATATTGCCCCTTTCATGTGGGGAGATTTTTGTTTGCTAAAATGGGCAGAGAAAGGACACTTATATTAGGAAAATAATGAGGTAGAGAAGGAGCAAAACCTCTCAGACAAAACATTGAGTGATAGGCACTGTTCTGACCCTCCTAAACTAAGAGGACCTAGCGAAAAGTAACGTTGGTGGCAGGGCATTGTCATCAAGGCAGCTAAGTAGTGCTGGAGTCAGAAAGAGCAGAAGTCAAATTCTGCTTCAGACATTTATTGTGTGACCTGGACAAATCATGTAATATCTGTTTCAGTTTCTTCATCTGAAAAATGTGAATAATAATAGCAGCCACCTTCCAAGGTAGTTGTGAGGATCAAATGATATTGTATGTAATATAATAAGTTCTTTATATCAAATGATATTAAATACTGAGCATAATTTCTAGCATACAGGGTTATATAGTATTAGGGATTATCATTATCATTTTTTCATTTGCATGGGATTCTTTCGATGTTTTGAGGATTATAACTGAGAAGTGATAAACAATAGAACAAGATTATATGTACATGAATTTTATATACATATATTTATATATGAGAATTATAACTGAGAAATTATAAACAAGATAAGATTATGTATACATGAATTATATATGTGTGTATTTATATATGAGAATTATGACAGAAATGATAAGCAAGATGAGATTATATGTACATAGATTTTATATATATACATATATATATATGTTTACCTATGAGGATTATAATTGAGACATGTTAATCACAATTCAAATGATTGAACCATAACAATATTTAAGGGGTTAAGATTCAGGTAAGGTGACCAATGAAACTAGCAACAGAAGAGAAAGAAGAGCTCTGGTGGAATCAGGAACAGAAGACACAGGATTCAGAAAATAGGATCTAAAAGGATAGCAATTATTTGACTGGCAAACCTGTAAAAGAGGAAAGAAGCATGACTTTATTGGAATATAAAAGGCTAAAGAGTTGAAATGCCCTTTTGTGCCATCTACAGGCTTGTAGATTTTCAGAGTTTGTGTTGTCCTTTATTTCCATCTCTATTCTGAAAGGGAAAAACAGTGGGGAAAGATAGGTTTTGCATCAGCTTTCCTGAGAGGAGATGTGTGGATTGACTGACAACTGATTGAATAAAGCAAAATCCTTTCCTTTTTAAGGACCAGGCTGAATGTCCCTGTAATTTCATATAGTTTGATATGGAGAAACTTCTCAGAGGCCCGGAGCAGATCTTAGAGAACTTGGCAGTTTTCTTCTGGCCTAAAGGAGCCAGATTGTAATTTGTAATATTGTAAACAATTCTAAATTGTAATATTTTCTCAATATCCTGGAAAGGATGGCTTTGTGCTAAAAGAATTTGACACAAGATTATATGTACATATAATGCTTAAACAGCCCGAGGGTAGAAAAGAATCAGCTTTGCCCAACTGGAGAGCTAGGAAGATCAGGTGAGGAAGAGATAGTAGGAAAGTAGTTTTGCTCAAGAAGTTATAGGAATGTTTAAAAGTCTCATTACACAAAAGCCAGAGTTGTGAGTTGCTATTGGCATTTGAGTTTGTAAATGCACTGTTATAGTTGCATTATTCCAACTCTTGCCTCTCTAGAGTGAATGCTATGATCCTTTTTTGGCCTTTAAATATAGTCACCACGATTATTTTTGTTTTTACCTTTTAATGGATAATTGTTGAGTATCCTAACTTTTACCTTCTGACTGATTTTGTATATATGGGAAACAACTAATTAAGGGTTCAGGATCTATGGTGTTAAATAGTAGTATTTTCCTCCTCATCTCTGTCCAACACACATTTTGTGGATTATTCTATGCCTTTCTCCATTGCTTTTTGAGACACTAGCCATTTTGAGTCATTGAAAATTCAATTTTCAAGTAAATACTCAGTAAATAGTGTGTTTGTGTGTGTGTGTGTGTGTGTGTGTGTGTGTGTGTGTGTGTGTATGTAGGTAAGATTCTGTGTGTATTCAATCAATGGACTAACCATATGAATGTATATTATAACTTTGGAAAAGGGTAATTTTCATCCAGTTAGGCTTTCCTATGTGGATTATTAGCTCATTATTTTTTGAATGATTGATTGATCCTGAAGGTGCTTTACAAAGTAGAAAAGGCATTTAGGAAAATTAGGTTGGGAAGAACAGTTGGATCAAAACAAGTATGAATTTGTTGGGAAGCTCTTGGGGATCATTTTGCGAGAAATTTCTTGGAGAATGGAAAAAAATTCAGTACTCCCAGAAAAGACAACCAAAAAGACATAAAGGAAAAAATATATATACATACAAGTATATACATACATATATATGTGTATATATATATATATATATATATATATACACATACATATATACGCTTTGCTTATTCATCTATCCATGATGAAAATATGAGAAAGGAATAAGTAAGCTTTTTGAAATCAATCTCCACACCAAACCATATCTTAACAATCACATGACTGACTGATTGAAAGATACATAGACTATAAAATCCCTTTTTGTTTATTGTTTGTTAACTGAAAAAAAACACATTTCATATGGCAAAACAAAATTAAGGCTCCCTTCCTGCAAGAAGTCTCATATAATATTTTTGATAAGATCATATAAGATTCCTTGACAAATGCAACTTCAAAGATAACTGTTTTGCGACTATCTGATTGCTCATAACAGAAAAGGGAGACATATGTTCACCAAAGATATTCTCTATCATAATGGAAGACATTATTTATTATTTACTATCTACATATAGTCCAAAGGAAAGAAGTATCTCTTATAAATGGTGAACTTCTTCAGATTCTTCTATTTGTGAATATCATACTAATAAACTCATCAAATGTCCTAACATTGTGCTCAGCATTCCTTAATGAGAGTCATGATCACTCCAAAGATATTAACTTTACTATCCAGAAAAATAGTTGCAAAATTTAAAGATTTATATATTTATATATAATCAATTTATATACATATAATATATAAATATATACTATATATTATATAATATATTTATATATTTATTTTTTAAAAGATTATATGTATTTATATATGTGTGTGAGTATATATGTATATATATATAATACTTAGACTGACAAGAGAGAAACAATGTCAACTGCATTTGGAGTTATAGGAGTTTAGGTCAAATACTCGTTCTTCACTTTACTATTTATATGACCTCAGATCAGTCCGTTGACTTGTCAATTGACTAAGTTAGTTAAACCTTTATGCAGTTTTACTTCTTCATCCAAGAAATGATAACCTTGAAGATCCCTCTATGATGCTAGAACTGGAATGCACTTGAAAAAATCCTTGTTTTCCCTCACGATATTTTCAAGTTTCAAGACAACATTGAAGATCAAGTGTGTAAAAACCTTGAACATATTCTTTATTTTAATTTTTTAAACATATTTTAAAATCCCTTGAAAATCCTGTGTAAATAGAGGTTCTTATTGAGAATTTGAGAAATGATCATCCCAATTTTATTTTGTCCTAATCATTTAGGGCATTGTATTCAATTCTGGGCATCACATTATGAGAATGACATTGAGAAGTTAAAGAGCATCCATAATAGAGCAACCAAGATAAGGTGATACCTGAAGTCTACGGCTTAGAAGATTAGTTAAATCAACTGGGAAATTTGGATGGGAGAAGAGAAGACTTAAGGAGGGACATGATAATTCTCTTCAAGTATTTGAAAGATTGCCCTTTAAGAAATAATTTTAAAAACATAATTTTTCTGCTTGGTCCTATAGGTCAGAATATTATTCCTCCTATAAGAGGAAGTGGGCAATGAAAAGAGATAAATTAGGTACCATATAAAGTAAAACTTCCAAACAGCTAAAAAAGTGATTCTTCTAAAGGGCTTGTCTGGTTTTGTCACCCCCTTACTCAATAAAATCTTCTGGTTGCCATCCAAAATCCTGTAAACTCTCCTATCTTTCCGATCTTCTTACACCTCACTCTTCTCCCTTTGATCCAAGGACATTGGTCTGGATATCTAACAAGATTCCACCTCTCAGCTCCCAGCATTGCCTCTGACTCCTCACCACCATTCCCTAAGCCTGGCTTCTTAACACCTCTTAATTACAGTCCCTTTCCTTTGTTAATTATCTCTGAATTGCCCGGATATACTTGTTTGTTTGTGTGTTGTTTCCCTCCATTAGATTGTAACCTCCTTGAAGACAGGGGCTATCTTTTGCCTCTTTTTGTATCCCTATCACTTAGCATAGTACCTGGCACATAGCTGGCACTTAACAAAATTTTATTGATTAATAGGTTGATTCAGTTAGAGCTACCTTCAAGCTACTTCAGAAGGTGGTCAGTTCCTTTCAGGTATGCTAATGGCTGCTTAACAGTAGATAAATGTTTAAGTTTGATACTTGTAAATTTTAATCTGCATTATTAACACTTTCTCTACCACTTAATTATCAAAAGAATAGATCCAGTGCTGATTCGTAATACTGGGAGTGTATAAATTGGGTCCAGAACACCTCTAGGCTTCCCTTTAGTAAATGTCTTTAGGTAGAAGCTGAGCTATCAACTGTTGGGGAAGAGATTACTATTATAAGATGAAGTAGACTAGGTGACTTCTGAGGGATTTTCAAACTGATTTTCTGTAATTTTTAAAAAATCAATTTAATTTTATCAATTTTAATTTAATCAAGAAACAAGCATTTATTAAGCAGCTACTATGTACTAGACACCATGCTTGATGTGGACGGTACACATATAATGAATGAAAGAATCCTTTCAGTGATTTAGATTATCTCTTTAAATCTGGTCTATGCTTTTACACTGAAAACCTGGAAAACAGTTAGACATCCCTTCCTTATAATTTCCTCATCCTGCCTAGGCAGAAAGTAAAAACTCCAAAGTTCTACTCCAAGATTCCCTTTAGCCCCTGGATGGTTCTCTTAGTTTATTGGTCCCATGCCTTCTCTGACATCATTTTTTAACCATCCAGTTCTTCCACACTGAATCTGTACCAAAGGAACTTAAATATCTGGGACAGAGGCAGGTTCTCCAGACATGTCCTAGATAAGAGAGAACAAAGACAACATGAAGGATCATCCTTAACCAGAAAATAGGAGATCCATGGGGAGAGAGGAAGAATCTGTTTTAGTGAATAATCTTGTATTCCTTTATTCAATGGTATTCTGCTCTAAATGCCTCATTGTTGTGGGAGAGATGAACTCCCCAATATGGGGATTATCTGGGGCTGTATTAAGGGATCAGGATTTTTGGTAGATCTAGAAGACCAGAATATCTTTGGGGAGCACTTGTGAGTGATCATGAATAGTTAAACCCAGAGAAACTTGGAGAATTGGCAATAAGGCAATAATGATTCTGTTTTGATCTATGGTTTAGCAACTCATGGAGACCATCTAATAAAAAAATAGACATTTTTGTGTATTAATGGAAATGCTGACACCATTAAGGGACTCAAATAAGTAAATTCTATGGATTAATAAATTCTCACTTCAAACTCTCCCCCTTCCCTCTTCTTTCTTTCTTTCTTTTTTTTTCCAGTAGGAATGAGGACGAGATGGAGAATGCTTTCTCAATTGACAAATGTGGACAGAAGGATTTTCTGTACCTTAAAAAAATCCCATAAAATCCCTGATAGTTAGAACCTTGATGTTTTAGATGTCATGCTCACTGTGCAAAGCTAATAAGTCTAAACTAGCAAGTTTTACAGCTCATAGAACAAAGATCATAGAGGAAGAGAAGATGCTGTTTGAAAACTGGGCAATCCACACTTTTTAAATTTCCTTCCCCCAAAACCTCAAGCTTGGATAGCATCTTTAGGATTAGTACACACTGTATTTTACTTCCAAAAATCTCCCCAAAAAAACAAGAAAGGAGAAGAATGAAGGAGGAAAAAAAAAAGAAAAGCAATTCTTGCAACATCCACCTTCCTATTCCATTTGGTGTTTGCAGCCCCCATTCTGCCATTCTCTATTGAGTTCACTTTGCCTCGAGTTATAAATCATCACTAAATGGCGCAGTTACTGTTCCCAAACAGCTGCTTCTTGTATCCCCTTGGGTGACACTGAAGTTTCTGCCTTAATTTTCAGTAGTGAGCTCTAAAGTGATAGAGACTAAAGAGCTCATAAACACCTTCTTGTCTTAACCGTTATGCGAGATGCACTTCACTCTGGGGGGTGCTGAAGAAACGTTTCACTGCAGCCCAATCAGTTTGAGTACTGAACTTGCTCTTCCCAGGGCCTTGTCTCCTCCACACTTGGAGGAGCTTCAGAAACAATAGTTTTTCCTTTCAGGCCACTAAGCAAGTTGCTTCTTCAGTGATCATCTAGTAATATGGGGGATTCTGATGCTTCTCAGATCTGAATTTTTAGCTAGGCAGCTAGGTGTCAGAGTGGATAAAAGGCTGATCTTGCAGTCAGGAAGACAGAAATGGGAATCCTACCTCACATGCTTACTAGTTGTGTATCCCTGCACATCACTTAATCTCTTACTGCCTCAATTTCCTCATCTGTAAAATGGGGGCAATAATATCACTTACTTGAGGATCAAATGAGATAACATGTAAAATTCTTTGCAAAGTTTAAAGCTCAAAGAATGGGTCATCCCAAGGTCCCTTCCTTTCAAAATCCTTTTTTTCTCCCCATGGTATTCTCTTAAGTCAGCTCAAGGAATCTATTCTGTTTCCTATTCCTACAGGCTTTTGTCCTCATCCTTACCTTCACAGTAACAGTTTATAGAAATGTATTTGGGGCAGCTATATAATTCAGTAAGTTAGAATCAGGAAGACCTGAGTTCAAACATGGCCTCAGATACTTATTGCCATGTGACCCAGGACAAATCACTTAATTCTGTTTGCCTCAGTCTCTTCATCTGTAAAATAAGTTGGAGAAGGAAATGACAAACCAGTCTTTGGCAAGAAAAAAAAAATCCAAATGACCTGAAATGACTAAACACTAAATGCAAATAAGGTATTATTAGATAGTGAAAGGAAGGGGGACAAAATAGAATCCTAATTTAAAGCCTGCCCCATTCCTCGGGGAATTTGCAATCTTGTTGGAATGAGAACTTAGGTACACTGGAAACTTTAAGATAGATATAATCAATGCTGAGTGATTGGTACAGGAGGTAAGTGGTATAGCAGTCCAGAAAAGATAGAATGACAATGGACTTAGTTAAACTTTGAAAAGAAAGCTGGGACTTAATGGGAAAACAGAGTTCAAATAGGCAGCAATATAGCCTAGTGGATAGAGCACTGGGCCCGGAGTTAGAAAGACCAGAATTTAAATCTGACCTCATATCTGAAACAGCTTTCTATCTAGTGTTCTCTGAGCAAGACTCTTAATTCCTGCCTACATAAGATTGGAGAAAAAAATTAGCTAAACCACTCCAGTATCTTTGCCAAGAAAACCCCATAGGGTCATGAAGAGTTGGGACATGACTGAACAACAAAGAGTTCAATTAAACAAGAGAAGAGGGGTGTGTGTGTGTGTGTGTGTGTGTGTGTGTGTGTATGTGTGTTTACACAAGCTCTCTGAATACCAAAGGTATATTTGGGTAATAGTGAATTATTGGATTATGGGAGTACATAGAATTTCAGAGTTGGAAGGGATTTCAAGGTCACTGAGTCGAATCCCCTAATCAGGCATAATTCCTCCTATATTCCTAATAAATGGCCTCCCATCCAGTTCTTGAGTATCCCCAGTGGCATTTTTCCATTTCACTTCCAGAGGGAATAATGATATCAACAAGTTTATATAATGTTTTACGATTGGCAAAGCACATTTCTCAGAACGATTGTTTGAAATGGTTGCTATTATTATTCCCATTTTACAGAGAAAGCATCTGAGAGATAGAAAAATTAAGTGATCTGCCAAAATTGCTCAGCTAGTAAGTGTTGAAGCCCATACTTAATTATCTTCCAATGCCAACAGTTTTCTTTCCTCCTACATTTATAAAAGCTAGGATATTTACCAAAAGTACTACTCTTCACACAGGTATGCATATTTGAAGATGGTTCTCTGTTTTGCAAACTTTAAAGCACTATGTAGATGTTAACTATTCTTTTTATCTATTATATAAAAGTTATAAATGAAATGATGGAATTTTTAGCACTGTGACAAGTATCAAGAAATATTTGAGGGCAGGAACACTTCTAAGAACCTTTCAACTCACACTTAATGAGTGATCATCTATTTTGCCTACTTATGTGGCAGTTCTTATCTAGTAGAATCAATTTCCTCAAATATTTAGGACACAATAAACAGGAGAATAATCAGCACTTGTGGCGATTTTTCTCTTTTTGCCCTTTAATTTCCTGCTCCTTTCCCCAAAATTGTGATAGCAGAGGATAATTACTAACGGGTATCAAGCTGGGGCAGGAAGACATTAAATAAAAAAGAAAGAGGGAGGATTTTTATTGGGGGGGGATTACTCTGCTCCCACCTGTTGTCAGATGGAGCTATAATTTTTCTAATAGCTTTTGATCACTCAGACTAATGGAAGTACTATTCTCAATGATAATCCCATTCCCCTTCTCCATTCCCTCCATCACCCCCTAACTAACCAAAACAAATATACTTCATATTTTCTAAATCCATCTACTTCTCTGTAGGGCTGAATCAGAAAGAAATAATGAGAAATAGAAGACATATTTTTTAAGCATAAATTGGAGTAGCTAAAATCAATTCAAGTTGTATTATTAAATCAGTTAATTCATAGTCTAGGATTTAGCATAGTACTTTGTAATAATAGTAATAGCAAGGAGGGGCATTTATTTAGCATTTTAATAACTTGTCTATTGTGAGCTTGTCAGCTAACCAACCAGAAGCAGAATTTTCACTCAGATCTTCCTAATTCTTCATCCATAGTACAATACTGTACAACAATGGATGAATGAATAGAATGAATGAATGAATATTGTATTTTCATGCATGAACAAAAATAGAAATAACTGAAATCTATATATAGCTCTTGTAAATCATTATAAGTAGGTGGTGTAGTAAGTACATGAACTGCAAGACGAGTTAATGCTTTGCAAAACTTGTTTTTGTTATTCAGTCATTTTAATTATGTGATTCTTTGTCTCACCTTTTCGGGTTTTCTAGTATCTAGTAGAAATACTAGAGTGGTTCGCCATTTCTATGTCCAGTGCATTTTACAGATGAAGAAACTAAGGCAAACAGGTTTAAGTGATTTATCCAGGGTAATCTTCTACTACTACTACTACTACTACTACTACTACTACTACTACTACTACTACTACTACTACTACTACTTCAAAGTAGTAAGAGTCTGAGGCTAGATTTGAACTCAGGAAGATTAATCTTTTTTATTCCAGCATTCTAGCTGCTCAACTAGCTCCAAATCGTAAATCACTATATAAATACTAGCTATTGCTATGATTGTTTTTAATTGTAATTAATTTATTTTTAACATTCATTTTTTTTTAAATTTAGAATTCCAATTTCTCTTTTTCTCTGTAGCCCCTCCTCCACACAGAGAAGATAAATAAAATATCAGATCAAGTATATATGTGAAATCATGCAAAATGTATTTCCATAGTAGGATGTCACCAAAAAAAAGCGAGAAACATACAGGAAGTGAAAAAATTATACTTCAGTGTATATTCAAAATTCAACAGTTTTCTGTCTGATGGTGGATAGCTTTTTTCATCATATATCCTTCAGAATCGTCCTGGATCATTGTCCTGATCACAGTAGTTTAGTATTTCAGTTGATCATCATTAAAATATTGTTATTACTGTGTATAATGTTCTCCTGGTTCTGCTTACTTCACTTTATTTCAATTCATGTAAGTCTTTCCAGTCTTTTTCTGAAATCATTCTGTTTATCATTTTTATAGCACAATAGTCTTCTATTATGATCATATACTTGCTCAGCCATTTCCCATTGATGGGCATTCCCTCAATTTCCAATTGTTTGCCAACACAAAAAGAGCTGCTATAAATATTTTTGTACAAATAGGCCATTTTCACTTTTCTTTGATCTCTTTGCAATTCAGACCCAGGAGATGTATTACTAGATCAAAGGGGTTATAGTCCTTACAACATAATTCCAAATTGTTCTTCAGAATGGCCAGACCAATTCACAACTCCACCAATGTTCCAATTTTTCAACATTTTCATGAGCATTTGCCATTTTCCTTTTCTGTCATGTTAGCCAGGCTGATGGTTGGGGATAGTAACTCAGAATAGTTCTAATGAACATTTCTCTAATCAATGATAATTTAGAAATCTTTTTCATGTGATTATTGTAGCTTTGATTTCTTCTTCTGAAAATTGCCTATTCATATTTTTTAAAAACAATTTATCAATTGGGAAATGGGTTTTATTTTTATAAATTTGACTTAGTTCTCTATATATTTAAAAAATGAAGCCTTTATCAGAGAAACTTGCTGTAAAAGATTCAAATTTCCCCCTTTCTTTCAAAAGGATTAGAATAGGCCATGAAGAAACAAAACTATTATTCTTTGCAGATAGATAATACAATGATATATTTGGAGAACCCTAGAGTATCAACTTAAAAATTAGTTGAAACAATTAACAACTTTAGCAAAATTGTAGGATGTAAATAAGCCAATATATATCATCAGCATTTTTATGTACTACAAACAAAATCCAGAAGAAAGAAACAGAAAGAGAAATTCCATTTAAGATAATGGCATAAAATTCTTGGAAGTCTATTTGATAAGACAATCCCCAAGGACAATGTAAATACAAGTAATAAATATATAAATACAATTACTTCCCTCCTTTTAAATTTCATGTTATCAAAGTCCCATCTATCCCCAAATTTACTTTTTATATCAATCTAAATTAAAAAAATAATTTATCCATTTTATCTTTATTTGGGTATATGGGATAAAATATCTATGCCAAACTATTTTTCAATTTTCCCAAAAAATTTTGTCAAATAACAAGTTCTTGTCCCCAAAGCTTGGATCTTTGGGTTTATCAAATAGTAGATTACAATGATCATTTATAACTGTGTATTATGTATTTTATATGTCCATTGACCTATCAAACTGTTTTTAAACCAATACTATATAGTTTTGATAATTACTGCTTGTAATATAGTTTTAAATCAGAACACCTTCACCTTTTTTTAAATTGATTCCATTGATTTTTCCAGTAGAAATTTGTTATTATTTTTTCTAGCTCTCAAATAATTGTTGGATAGTTTGATTAATATGATACAAAAATATAAATGAACTTAGGTAAAATTGTCATTTTTAATATATTGGCTTAGCCTACCCATGAACAATTAATATTTTTCTAATTGTTTAAATCTGTATTTGGTTAAAGAATGTTTTGTAATTGTATTTATATAGTCCTTGAGTTTGTCTTATCAAATAGCCTCCCAAGTATTTTATGTCATTATCTTAAATGGAATTTCTCTTTCTATCTCTTTCCACTGGGTTTTGGTTTATAGTATATAAAAATGCTGATGACATATATTGGCTTATTTATATCCTACAATTTTGCTAAAGTTGTTAATTGTTTCAACTAATTTTTAAGTTGATACCCTAGGGTATTGTATTATCTGTAAAGAATGATAATTTTTTTTTAACTTTTTATTGACAGAACATATGCATGGGTTACAACATTATCCCTTGCACTCACTTCTGTTCCAACTTTTCCCTTCCTGCCCTCCATCCCCTTGCCTAGATGGCAGGAAGTCTTATACATGGTAAATATGTTATAGTATATCCTAGATACAACATATGTGTGCAGAATCAAACAGTTCTCTTGTTGCACAAGAAGAATTGGATTCAGAAGGTAAAAATAATCTGGGAAGAAAAACAAAAATGCAAACAGTTCACACTTATTTCCCAGTGTTCCTTCTCTGGATGTAGCTGATTCTGTCCATCATTGATCAATTGGAATTGAATTAGATCTTCTTTTTGTCGAAGATATCCACTTCCATCAGAATATATCCTGATACGATATTGTTGTTGCAGTGTATAATCATCTCCTGGTTCTCCTCATTTCACTTAGCATCAATTCATGTAAGTTTCTCCAGGCCTCTCTGTATTAATCCTACTGGTCATTTCTTACAGAAAAATAATATTCCATAACATTCATATACCACAATTTACCCAACCATTCTCCAATTCATGGACATCCATTCATTTTCCAGTTTCTAGCCACTACAGAAAGGGCTGCCACAAACATTTTGGCACATATAGGTCCCTTTCCCTTCTCTAATATCTCTTTGAGATATAAGTCCAGTAGTAACACTGCTGGATCAAAGGATATGCACATTTTGATAATTTTTTGTGCATAATTCCAGATTGCTCTCCAGAATGGTTGGATTCTTTCACAACTCCACCGACAATGCATCAGTGTCCCAGTGTTTCATAATTTTGCTTATATAATTCCTGACTTTACTTTGGTAGATATATTCCCAAATATTTTATACTATCGTCCGTTATTTTGAATGGAATTTCTTTTTGTATTTCTTACTCTTGGATTGTGTTGATAATGTATAAAAATGCTGAGAATTTATGTGGATTTATTTTGTATCCTGCAACTTTGCTAAAGTTGTGACTTATTTCTAATAGCTTTTTAGTAGAATCTCTGAGGTTCTCTAAGTATATCATCATATCATCTGCAAAGAGTGATAATTTGGTTTCCTCATTACCTACTCTAATTCCTTGAATCTTTTTCTCAACTCTTATTGCCGAGGCTAGCTTTTCTAATAAAATATTGTATAATAATGATGATAGTGGGCAACCTTGTTTCACTCCTGATCTTCCTGGGAATGGTTCCAGTTTATCCCCATTACATATGATGCTTACTGACAGTTTTAAATATATGCTCCTGACTATTTTAAGGAAAAGTCCATTTATTCCAATACTCTCAAGTATTTTTATTAGGAATGGATGGTGGATTTTATTAAATGCTTTTTCTGCATCTATTGAGATTATCATATGGTTTTTCTTAGTTTTATGCTAATAGTTTTCCTAATATTGAATCAACCATGCATTCCTAGTATAAATACAACTTGGTCATAATGCATTATCCTGGAGATGATTTTCTGTAATCTTTTTGCTAATATTTTACTTAAGATTTTTGCATCAACATTTATTAAGGAGATTAGTCTATACTTTTCTTTCTCTGTTTTCAACCTACCTGATTTAGGTATCAGTACCATGTCTGTGTCATAAAAGGAATGTGGTAGGACTCTTTCAATCCCTGTTTTTTCAAATAGTTTATATAGCATTGGAGTTAGTTGTTTTTTTCATGTTTGGTAGAATTCACATGTAAATCCATCTGATTCTGGGTATTTTTCTTAGGGAGTTGATTAATAGCTTGTTCTATTTATTTTCTAAGATGGAACTGTTTAACCAATTTACTTCTTCCTCTGTTAATCTGGGCAAGCTATATTTTTGAAGGTATTCTTCCATTTCATTTAAGTTATCGAATGCATTGGCATAAAGTTGGGCAAAGTACCTCCTAATTATTTCTCTAATTTCCTCTTCATTAGTGTTCTCCCTTTTCATTTTTAAAACTAACAATTTGATTTTCCTCATTCCTTTTTAAAATCAGATTTACTAAAGGTTTACCTATTGGTTTTTTCATAGAACCAACTCTTAGTTTTATTAATTCAATAGTTTTTTTTTTTACTTTCAATTTTATTAATCTCTCCTTTTATTTTTAGAATTTCAAGTTTAGTGTTTGGGGATTTTTAATTGTTCCTTTTCTAGCATTTTTACTTGCAAGCCCAATTCATTGACCTTCTCTTTCTCTATTTTATGGACATTCAATAAAATAGATGAATTTTGTCTATTTCTGATGAAAAAACCATAACTAAACAAAAAATTTGATCTCCAAATATACTACTCAAGAGAAATCTAAAAAGGTAAAAAGAAATCTTGGGAACTATATTTCTGTTACAAAGATATATAAAGAACACATGTATAATTTGTTCTAGAAACTAGAGCTGAAAAGGAAAGTGTACAAGAAAAAGGGCAAAGTGGGAGTACTACATCTCACAAAGAGGAAAAGTAAACCTATTATATCTTAGAGAAAGAATTGAGGGGGATAAACATAGTGTATATCTTACTCTCATCAGAATTGGCTTAAAGAGGAAAATATGTCCTAATATATAGTCAATTTTGTACTCCTGTCTGTCTCCATTTAGTTTTCTCCAAAGATCTATCATATATAACTTTTCTAGAATTCTATTTACCTCTTTGACTTCTTTCTTATTTATTTTGTGGTTTGATTTATCTAATTATGAGAGTGCAAGTTTGAAATATTTCACTATTATAGTTTTGCTGTTTATTTCTTCTTGCAGCTCTCTTAATTTCTCTTTTAAGAATTTAGATGCTACACCACTTGGTACATATATGTTTAATATTGATATTGCTTCATTATCTATGCTACCCTTTAGCAAGATATCGTACCCTTCTTTATCTGTTTTAATTAGATCAATTTTTGCTTTTGCTTGATCTGAGATCAGGATGGCTATCATTGCTTTTTTTTTTTTTTTTTTTTTTTAATTTACCTGAAGCATAGTAGATTCTGCTCCAATCTTTTACCTTTACTCTGTATGTATCATCCGGCTTCAAGTATGTTTCCTATGAACAACATATTGTAGGATTCTGGCTTTTAATCCAGTCTGCTAACCGCTTTCCTCTCTATGGGAGAGTTTGCCACATTTACATTTATGGTTAAAATTACTAATTCTGTATTACTTGCCATCTTGTTAACCCTTGCTTATGCTTTTCTCCTTTCCTTCCCCCTTACCTCCCTCCCCAGTGTTAAACTTGTGAGCACTGCTTGCTTCTCATAGCCCTCCCTTTTTAGTATCCCTCCCCCCTACCTTAGAGTTTCTCCCCCTATCTTGCCCCTTTTCCTCACAATTTCTGTATTCCTTTCCACTTAGTTTACCCCTTCCTTTTTCACTTTTTCCCTCCCACTTTTCAATGAGGTGGGAGAAATTTCATCATAAATCAAATATGTCTAATATTTTCCTCTTTAAGCCAATTCTGATGAGAGTTAAGATATACACTATGTTTATCCCCCTCAATTCTTTCTCTCAGATATAATATATTTTCTTTGCCTCTTTGTGAGATGTAGTACTCCCACTTTACCCTTTTTTTTGTACAATTTCCTTTCCACCTCTAGTTTCTAGAACAAATTATACATGTGTTCTTTATATATCTTTGTAACAGAAATATAGTTCCCAAGATTTCCTTTTACCTTTTTAGGTTTTTCTTGAGTCCTATATTTGGAGATCAATTTTTTTGTTTAATTATGGTTTTTTCATCAGAAATAGACAAAATTCATCTATTTCATTGAATGTCCATCTTCTTCCCTGGGAAAAAATGCTCATTTTGGCTGGGTAAATTATTTTTGGCTGCATAACACGTTCCTTAGCCTTTCAGAATATCAGATTCTAGGCCATTCGATCCTTTAATGTGCATGCTGCTAGATCCTGAGTAATCTTTATTTTGGCTCCTCTACATTTGAATTGATTTTTTTCTAGCAACTTATAGTAATTTTTTCCTTGGTCTTATAGTTCTGGAATTTAGCCACAATATTTCTTGGAGTTTTGATTTTAGGGTCCCTTTCAGTAGGTGATAGATGAATTCTTTCATTGTCTATTTTATCCTCTGTTTCTGTAGCATCTGGGCAGTTCTCTTTGATAATTTCCTCAAAAATAGTGTCCAAGCTCTTTATTTCATCATATTTTTCAGGAAGTCCAATATTTCTCAGATTATCTCTCCTAGATTTATTTTCCAGGTCTGTTGTTTTCCCAAGAAGGTATTTGACATTTTTTCCATTGTTTTATTTTTTATTTATTTATTTATTTATTTATTTTTTGGTTTTGCTTGACTGATTCTTGGTGTCTCCTCAAGTCATTCAATTCCATTTGTTCAATTCTGATTTTCAATGAATTATTTTCTTCACTCACTTTTAAAATATCTTTTTCTAATTGTCCAATTGAGTTTTTAAGTGAGTTGTTTTGTTGTATGGAGTTTTTTTTTCCATTTCGCCAATTTTATTTTTTAGAGAGCTATTTTCTTTTTCTAATTTACTGATTCTGTTTTTCTTGAAGTTGTTTACCTTTTCCAATTTACTAATTCTGTTTTTAAGGATGTGATTTCTTTATCCAATCTATCTTTAAATGAGTGGGTTTACTTATCCAGACCCTCTTGCCAAACTTCCCTTTCCAGTTCCCATTTTTCTTCTAGCTCTCTTATGAGAATCTTTTTAATATCTTTTATGAGAATCTTGTGTGTTGAGGACCAGATCATATGCCCCTTTGGGGATTTATCTGGAGACAGTCTGTTTTTAGTCTCCTCAGGGTTTAAAGTCTCCTCACTATCCATATAGATATCCATATCTATCAAGAGTTAGAGCCTGTTTAAATTTTTTTCTCATTTTTTCAAAGAAAATAAACTAACAAAAAAAGAAATGATTTTTTTTGAGGGGGGGTGGGGTGGATGATATTACAGAGCTTCCTCTACAGACTGCAGGGGACAGCAGTGAAGCACTAGCAGGACAGCAATGGCTGCGCTGTGTCTGCACTCTGAGACTCTGAAAGCCTGCTGAGATACTCTGGGTAGAAGTGGCTAGATCCTGAGAGACCCTAGTTTTTTTGGGTTATAGCTTTTACCCTCTATGTTTATAGCTTCTCTGTTGATCTACTGGCTTTCTGCCAGGGCAAAGCAGCCACACTGTGGTAAAGTTCTCTCTGCAGAAACGTCTGAGATCACACCCAACCCCCCTCATGTCTGCTCAGTGTGAGCTGCCTGCCTTCAATCTGTCCCCAATCTAATGGTCCCTGCCCATGAGCAAAAACAGACCTTTTCTGGTGAATTTTGAGGATATCTTCTGTTGGTAATTATTTGTGGGGGGGGGGGGGGGTTTCAGTCAAGCACTAATTCTGAGGCTTGTCATGAAATAAATTATTCTGAGAGCAAAGATGGAGCTTAAATAGATGTGTGTGTCCTCCACCATCTTGGCTGGAAGTCCCTGATAATTTTGTTTCTTAATTGCCTATTCTGATTCCTTTATGTAGCTAATATTTCTGGTACTATATTGAATAATGGAGATAATGAACAGGCTTGCTTCATCCCTGATTTTATCGGGAAGACTTCTTGCTTATCCCCATTATACATAATACTTCCTCTTGGTTTTAGATATATAATGCTTATAATTAAAAAAAAAAACAAACTATCCTTTTATTTTCAATAGGAATGAATGTTAAATTTTATTAAAAGCTTTTTTCCGTATCTATTTTGATAAACATACAATTTTTCTTATTTTTGTTATTGATGTGGTCAATTATATTGATAGCTTTCTTAAACGTTGAACAAAACTTCCATTCCTGATATAAATCTTATCTGGTCATAATGTATAATCTTTGCAATACATTGCTATAATCTCTTTGCTAACATTTTATTTCTAGAAATTTGCATCAATATTCATTATGGAAAGTGGCCTATAATTTTCTTTCTCTGTTTTTGCTCTCCTGGATTTAGGTACCAAGATCATATTTGCATCATAAAATCAACTTGGTAGGAACCCTTATTTACCTATTTCTTCAAAGAGTTTATATAAAATTGAGAGTAATAGTTCTTTAAATGTTGGTAGATTTCATTTGTGAATCCATTTTGTCTTGGGTATTTTTTCTTAGAGAGCTCTTTTCTTAGAGAGCTCATTTATGGTTTGTTCTTTTTTTTTTTCTTCTCCTAAGGTAGGGTTATTTAAGTAACCCATTTTCTCTTCTGTTAACCTGGGCAATTTATATTTTTATTAACATTCATCCATTTTACTTAGAGCATCAGTTTAACTGGTATATAATTGGGCATATTATCTCCTAATAATTGCTTCAATTTCATCTTCAATGGCATTACATTCACCCTTTTCATTTTTCCTGCTATTTTCTTAATTTAAAAAATAAAATAAGCAAATGATTTATCTGCTTTATGGGAGTTTTTTTTTCCCTGTATTGGCTTTTTTCTTTCAATTTTATTAATCGTTCCTTTGATTATCAGGATTTTCATTTTGATATTTAATTGGGGATTTTAAATTTGGGTTTTTAAAGGTTTTTAAAATTACATTATCATTTTATTAAACTGCTTTTGTATCTTTTATTGATGTATGCATTTAGAGATATAAAATTTTCCTTAAGTACTAAGTACTTAGTACTGCTAAGCTACATGCCACAGATTTTGGCATGCTGTTTCTTTGTTGTCATTATCTTTAATGTAATTAGTGATTTTTTTAATTTATTATTTGACTCAATCTTTAGGATTAGGTTATTTAGTTTCCAGTAAAACTTTAATCTGTTTTCACATTCCTATATTGAATGCAATTTTAAAATATTATGGTCTGAAAAGTTTGCATTTAATTTCTGTTTTTCTACATTTGTTTATAAGATTTGTATGCTACAGTACATGATTAATTTTTATGAAGATGCTGTATAGAGCAGTGAAAAAGATATATGCCTTTCTATTCTCATTCAATTTTCTCTAGAAATATATCATATCTAACTTCTATTCAACTCAATTTCTTTCTTATTTATCCTATGTTTAGATATATCTTGTTCTTGGAAGGGAAAGTTAAGGTTTCCCCAGAATATTTTTATTCCTATAACTCCTATAACTAATTTTTCCCTTAAGAATCTGGATGCTCCAGCCATTCTGGAGAATGATTTGGAACTATGCTCAAAAAGTTATCAAACTGTGCATACCCTTTGATCTAGCAGAGTTACTACTGGGTTTATATCCCAAAGAGATTTTAAAGAAGGGAAAGGGACTTGTACGTGCAAGAATGTTTGTGGCAGCCCTCTTTGTAGTGGCCAGAAACTGGAAATTGAGTGGATCCCATCAACTGGAGAATGACTGAATAAATTGTGGTATATGAATATTATGGAATATTATTGTTCTGTAAGAAATGTCCAGCAGGATGATTACATGAACTGATGCTGAATAAAATGAGCAAAACCATAAGATCATTATACACTTCAACAACAATATTGTATGATGATCAATTCTGATGGCCAAGGCCCTCTCCAACAATGAGATGAACCAAATCAGTTCCAATAGAGCAGCAATGAACTGAACCAGCTACACTCAGTGAAAGAACTCTGGGAGTTGACTATGAACTACTACATAGAATTTCCAATCCCGATATTTTTGTCTGCTTGCATTTTTGATTTCCTTCACAAGCTAATTATACACTGTTTCAAAGTCTGATTCTTTTTGTACAGCAAAATAACTGTTTGGATATGTATACATACATTGTATTTAATTTATACTTTAACATATGTAACATGTATTGGTCAACCTGCCATCTGGGGGAAGGGGTGAGGGAAAGGAGGGGAAAAATTGGGACAAAAGGCTTGGCAATTGTCAGTGCTGTAAAATTACCTTACAAATAAAAAGCTATAATAATTAAAAAAAAAAGAATCTGGATGCTATGCCAATTGGTGCATATTTATTTAGTACTTATTATTACTTTATTGTCTATGGTATCTTTTAACAATGTGTAGTTTCCTTAATTATCTCTTTTAATTAGGTCTATTTTTGTTTTTGGTTTGTGTAAAGTACTGCTTGATACCACTGCCTTTTTTTTACTTCATCTGAAACAAAATAAATTCTTCTGTAGCCTTTGATTTTAACTTTCTGTGTCTGTTTCAGGTGTTTTTCTTTCAAACAATATATTGTTTGGACTCTGGTTTTTAATCGGTTCTATTTAAATTTCTTTTTGTGAGTAAATTCATCCCATTCACATTTATAGTTATGATTATTAAGTGTGCATTTCTCTCCATCTTGTTTTCTTTTATTTATTTATCCTCTCTCTCTCCTTCTCTCTCTCTCTCTCTCTCTCTCTCTCTCTCTCTCTCTCTCTCTCTCTCTCTCTCTCTCTCTCTCTCTCTCTCTCTCTATTTCTGCCTCACTTTCTATCTCTGGCTCCGGCTCTCTCTCTTTCCCTCCCTTTCTTTCCCTCTTTTTCTCTGTCCCTCTCCCTCCTCAAAAGTCTTTTTTGCTTCTGACCATTGACTCCTTTTTGGAGGGAGTGCCATCCCATTTTTTAACTCTTTTACCCCTTTTCTTATACCCTTTGCTACCTACTTCCCTACTGAATAAGGTAGATTTCTATATTCAACTCTGTGTGTGTGTGTGTGTGTGTATGTGTGTGTACATTTTCCCTCTTTGAACCAATTCAGATGAGAGTGAAATTCCAACAATGACCTCACTTATTTCCCCTCCATTGTAAATGCTCCATGCTCTTTCATTGTAGGATAATAGATCATCCACCAAGGACAATTTGAAAAATATTCGATCTCCACCTCTACTCCCCTTTTCTCTTCCCTCCCCTTACTTTTCCCTCCTTCCCTTCATCCTCCTTTTTCTCCTTCTTCCCCTCCTCCCTCTCTTCCTTCCTCCCCTCTTCAAGTATCTCTCTTATAAGGGATCCCAGTCCTTAAAATTCTTCCACTAATTATCCCTTTATTAAACTTTCCCATCTTTATGACTCCCTTTTTATTAATTTTATAATTATAACATTTTTTGACAGTACAAATGCATAGGTATTTTTTTTACAACATTATCCCTTGTACTCCCTTCTGTTCTGAGTTTTCCCCTCCTTCCCTCCATCCCCTCCCCAGATGGCAGGCATTCCCATACATATTAAATATCTTATAGCATATCCTAGGTACAATATATATATGTGCAGAACCGAATTTTGTTGCTGTTTTTGCAAAGGAAGAATTGTATTCAGAAGGTAAAAATAATCTGGGAAGAAAAACAAAAAAAAAATGCTCACAGTTTACACTCATTTCCCAGTGTTCCTTTTCTGGGTATAGCTGATTCTGTCCATCATTGATCAATTGGAATTGGATTAGCTCTTCTCTATGTTGAAGATATCTACTTCCATCAGAATACATCCTTATACAGTATCATTGTTGAAGTGTATAATGATCTCCTAGTTCTGCTCGTTTCACTCAGCATCAGTTGATGTAAGTCTCTCCAAGCCTCTCTGTATTCCTCCTGTTGGTCATTTCTTAGAGAACAATAATATTCCATAACATTCATATACCATAATTTGCCCAACCATTCTCCAATTGATGAACATCCATTCATTTTCCAGTTTCTAGACATTACAAAAAGGGCTGCCACAAACATTTTGGCACATACAGGTCCCTTTCCCTTCTTTAGTATTTCCTTGGGATGTAAGCCCAGTAGTAGCACTGCTGGGTCAAAGGGTATGCCCATTTTGATAACTTTTTGGGCATAATTCCAGATTGCTCTCCAGAATGGTTAGATTCTTTCACAACTCCACCAACAATGCATCAGTGTCCCAGTTTTCTCACAGCCCCTCCAACATTCATCATTATTTGTTCCTGTCATCTTAGCCAATCTGACAGGTGTGTAGTGGTATCTCATAGTTGTCTTAATTTGCATCTATCTGATCAATAGTGATTTGGAACTTTAATATGAGTGGAAATAGTTTTAATTTCATCACCTGAAAATTGTCTGCTCATATCTTTGATCATTTATCAATTGGAGAATGGCTTGATTTCTTATAAATTAAAGTCAATTCTCTGTATATTTTGGAGATGAGGCCTTTATCAGAACCTTTAACTGTAAAAATGTTTTCCCAATTTGTTACTTCCCTTCTAATCTTATTTGCATTAGTTTTGTTTGTGCATAAACTTTTTAATTTGATGTAATGAAAATTTTCTATTTTGTGATCAATAATGATCTCTAGTTCTCCTTTGGTTACAAATTCCTTCCTCCTCCACAAGTCTGAGAGGTAAACTATCCTATGTTCTTCTAATTTATTTATGATCTTGTTCTTTATGCCTAAATCTTGGACCCATTTTTATCTTATCTTAGTATGTGGTGTTAAATCTTAGTCCATGCCTAGTTTCTGGCATACTAATTTCCAGTTTTCCCAGTAGTTTTTGTCAAATAATGAATTCTTATCCCAAAAGTTGGGATCTTTGGGTTTGTCAAACACTACATTGCTATTTTTATTCACTATCTTGCCCTATGAACCTAACCTATTTCACTGATCAATTAGTCTATTTCTTAGCCAATACCAAATGGTTTTGGTGACTGTTGCTTTATAATATAGTTCTAGATCAGGTACAACTAGACCACCTTCATCTAATTTTTTTTCATTACTTCCCTTGAAATTCTCGCCCTTTTGTTGTTCCATATGAATTCTGTTGTAAATTTTTCCAGGTCATTAAAATAGTTTCTTGGGAGTCTGATTGGTATAGTACTAAATAAATAGATTAATTGAGGGAGTATTGTCATCTTAATTATATTCGCTCGACCTATCCAAGAGCACTCAATGTCTTTCCAATTATTTAAATCTGACTTTATTTTTGTGGCAAGTGTTTCATAATTTTGCTTATATAATTCCTGACTTTCCTTTGGTAGATATATTCCCGAATATTTTATACTATCGTCCGTTATTTTGAATGGAATTTCTCTTTGTATTTTTTACTCTTGGATTGTGTTGGTAATGTATAAAAATGCTGAGAATTTATGTGGATTTATTTTGTATCCTGCCACTTTGCTAAAGTTCTGAATTATTTCTAATAGCTTTTTAGCAGAGTCTTTAGGGTTCTCTAAGTATACCATCATGTCATCTGCAAAGAGTGATAGTTTGATTTCCTCATTTCCTACTCTAATTCCTTGAATCTCTTTCTCAGCTCTTATTGCTGAGGCTAGCGTTTCTAGTACTTTATTGAATAGTAATGGTGATAGTGGGCAACCTTGTTTCACTCCTGATCTTACAGGGAAAGGTTCCAGTTTATCGCCATTACATATGATGTTTACTGTTGGTTTTAAATATATGCTCATTATTTTAAGGAATAGGCCATTTATTCCTATACTCTCAAGCGTTTTTAGTAGGAATGGATGTTGGATTTTATCAAATGCTTTTTCTGCATCTATTGCGATAATCACATGGTTTTTATTAATTTAATTATTAATATGGTCAATTATACTAATAGTTTTCCTAATATTAAACCAGCCCTGCATTCCTGGTATAAATCCTACTTGATTATAGTGTATTATCCTGGGGATGATTTTCTGAAATGACTCCCTTTTTTAAAAAAGCAAATAGCCTTAGGAGGAATAATATCACATTGAGTTGCTAATACTCTTGTATAAATGAGTTGGTTAGATTTTTTTACTTCATTGGCAAGAAAAGGGCAAATTGGCTATCTTCGAAAGACTTTGGATTAAAGGAAGTGTTTGAAAAAAAAGGGGACGCAATAAGAAATGGAAAGATGCTTATTCTCAGTTTTGACTATGGCCAGCTCTATCTAGGACTACAGTCGTTCCCTGCTATAAACTCCAAAACTAAATGGAATACACTGGTGCAAAAGACAGGTACTTTCAGGGTGCTTTTTTCAGGAAAGAGAGAAAAAAAGAATAAAACCAAAGGGCATCATGACAGGGACCATCTGTTTTTAACTGCTTATTCAGCAGAATTAAGAATCCAATTGAGAGGTAAATTAGTTAATGGAGCTAAGTTTTAAAAGTATGCATTCAAAGTGAACAGTGAAGGATAATTAATTACTCAAGTGGTCCTTTAAATAATTAATAATGTTCTCCAGAGAGCAATTAAAACCCCAAATGAAAGTGAGGAATTTTGTATGCCTAATTGTTCTCAACCTCTTAATTCTTTTTATGAGTGAAAGAAGTGGATTTTTTTTTAAATCAAAAGAATGTTTTGTTTTCAAGATTGGTCACTGAACATAATTCCCTCTCTGGTGGGGGGGCAGTTATTCTCTTGTTTTTTACTTTTAAAGTTTTTGATATGTTCTTTTCATATCTCCATGTTTAGATATATCCCTCCCCCTTTTCTCCAGCCATCCCTTGTAACAAAAAAAAAAAAGAAAGAAAAGTAATTCAACACAATTAAGCAACAAAATAATTAATCTAACCAAATAAATTCAGCATTTCAGGAAACCATTCTAAATATTTACAAAACACTATCCTTTAAAGGCTAGGTGTAACCTGAGGGAGATAAAGCTAAACAAGACATGGACAAAGATGCCTGGACCTCAAGGAACTCACTATTATTTTTCTTTAAAGGGTGGGAGGGAAGATTTTAATTTTCTGAAAAAAACGTATATATGTGGACCAGTTCATTCCCCAGAAATCAGTGAGGAATCAGTGGAATTTCAGAAGAATTAAGAAGTGATATTCATTAGGGAGGTTGAAATACTCTGAATAAAGGAAAGTTTCAAATAACTAATGTATTACAGAAAAAAGAATTTATAATTGAATTATCCAGCAAGGGGATGCAATACTCTTTGGGCTCAGACCATCCCTTGTCATGTCCTTGCTGATTGGTTTCCCAGATGATGTATCAGCTCTTCCATATGATGACATCACTAAGTGTCTCTTAGCAAGGCATATGCTTTGAATTTCCGGCTGGTGCTAAAAGAAATATGGAGTCAGATTGTAAGAAAGTGAAAGGGATCTCAGAACTCATCTAAGTAAATAATCTTTTTGGGAGGCAAGAGAAGTCCAACAGAGGGAAGGGCTTCCCCAAGTGAGGCATCAGAACTAGTATTCAGGGAGCTACTGGATGGTTAGTGTGGAAAAAGTACTGGCCTGGAGTCAGAGGCACCTGAGTTTAAATGTTGTCTTAGTCCATTTGATACTCACTATTTGTCCGACTCTGGATAAGTCACTTAAACCCTTCTCAGGGGGAAAAATAGTATTGTTCAAACCCAGATTTTTGCACTCGAGTTCAGTTTCTTTTCATTTCACTACAATACTGTGGTCTCTCCACTTTGTCTCCTGAGAAATCTCTGGATGAACAGCATGAATTTCATACATGGTTGACTGGGAAATCAATATTCTGTGGAACTGAAGAGCCTCTCGTATCACCTGTTGTAGCTGAAGCTTGAATGAGCTCTTTAGCATTCAGTGGCCTCTTCTGCTGGATTTACTACAGTAAATGAAGGGAAGGAATAAATTGGCAGTGGGAAGAAAAAGAGGAGGAGAAAATAGATATCTGATGCTGGTTTTGCACTTGGACTGCATTTTCTAAAGAAGAATATTGCTACTGATGAGCAGATCTTACAGGAATGCTTCATGGTTGACTCAGGGTAATGAGAGAAATACTGATCCAAGAATGTTTTCTTTTATAGAGGATCCTTATTCCTGAGTGGTGCCCATTTGTGTAGTGGTTGTTGGGGCTAGGGATGCAATCAGTATAAAACTGGCCTTGGTCATTTAAATTGGTAGTTTCCTAATTTTAGCAGTTGAACTAGAAATGGTCAGTGACCAGTTACTGAACAATCATAAAGATGGGCAGTATGCAATTGTGGAAAGAATACAGCACTTGAAATTGGAAAGAGATCCCTGATAATCATGAATTTACAAAAGGCCACTCAGAGAGTACTGACAGCTTTCAAAGTGTTCTGGCCTCTGTTTCCCTACCACAGGGCAGTCTTCACTCTCAGCCCTCTTTTACTTTGAGGCAGAATGTCTCTGATGACTTCTTGGTTACTATTTTCTTTAAAAGGTCTAAGTTCATGTTCAGGCTCTGCCTGTCTCTATGTGACATTGACCAAGTCATGTCTGATCTCTGAGCTCCAATTTCCTAATCTATAAAAACAGGAATATTGATTTCTAAAACTGATTTGTAAAGGTCTCTTTAGGTCTCAACAGTCTATGAAATTGGGCCAGATTTATTCATAAGCAAAGTGAGTGACTTGAATTTAAACAATGTGAATTAAAGGGTAGAGGGAATATGGCCAGGAACCAAATCCTCAATGATTTTATTGGATGATGCCTGAAATTCTAGTTAAAGTTTAGCTTCTGTAATTTAAGGCTTTAATGCTCGTTGAAATGTATATTTTTTTTAGCCAACTCTTGTTTTAATTTTATTGGGTTTTTTTTCTGGTTATAAATGTACTTTAAAAATACACATTTCTTTAAGAATTATGTTGGGAGAGAAAAAGCAGAACAAAAGAAAAAACCCAGGAGATTTAAAAAAAAAAAAAAACCACACAGAAGAAAAAGGGGGGAAAGTGTTGCTTTTCAATTCAGTCTCCATTGAAATGTATTTTCCCTCAGGAAGGGAAGAAGTTAAAGCTGTTAGCAATTACAATTATCAAGACTGACTTTAACTAAAGTTTGGAAAACACCTGAACCCCACAGTATCCCTTTGAAGAAGGTATTTCAAGTTTTATTTCTTTTACAGATAAGGAAATATAATGAGAGAGATTAGGTGATTTTTCTTTTCATGGTCACATGTTAGTAAGCGTCAGAGCAAAATTTTTTTGGGAGGAGCAAGGCAATTGGGGTTAAGTGACTTGCCTAGAGTCACACAGCTAGTTACTATTAAGTATCTTAGAGTAGATTTAAACTCAGATCTCACTGACTGCAGTGCAGGTGCTCTATCCACTGGGCTATAGAGCTGCCCCAAGGGATTTGAAGTGAGATCTGGTTTCCTGATTCCAGGAGGTGCAAAGAGATTTGGATAAAACTTTGGAATGGGAAAGGTTTTGCAACATCTAGCATGTTAGGAGTGAAGATAAGTTGGGGGAGAATGAATAGTGAGGTTCATGGTGGCAAAGATACATGTTGCTAACTAAATAGTTGGTAAAGATAGCTTCACCATCAAACAGAATTTTTTTTTTTTTAGTTATCCACAGTGAATACAACCTAAGGGGTTGAAATGGTGGATTCTGCATCTAAGATACTACTCAAGCATTCATTCTTTTAGTTCATCATTTTATGAGATTTTCAGTCATGCTTCTTGAATATCTCAATTTTTTTAAGAACAAAATGAAATTTACAAGTTTGTAAATTAAACGTCAGTTCTTGTCTTATTTTTAAGAGACCATGATATCATGATTCAAAGCTGGAATTCCTTTCAAAATTCTATAGGTCTATCTAACCCCCTTTTGGAAGAATTTGAAGAGTACCGAGGATAAATCACATTGAGATGGATCCAGAATTTTAAAAAGCACTTAATTACTGCCTTCAAAGACAAGCTTCGAGGGAGGCAAATGCCATGTGAAAGTGGTGGTGGTGAGGTAATTCTATCCATTAACAAAATAGACAGGGAAAACAAACTTGCCTTGTTTAGCTGTAAACCATATGGTGATATATTTTCATGCTCTGTAGTGGTCTCTCTATTGTTTGTGTTAGTACAATGTAGTCAATTTATTCAAATCCAGTTCCTAATTTTGAAAACAGAATAAAATTAAATCTTTTTCCTTTTCTCCCTCTCCCCCACCATTGTGTATGTGTGTGTGTGTGTGTGTGTGTGTGTGAGAGAGAGAGAGAACTAACTACTGCTCTTTGAGTTACATTTCTAATTCATTAATATAATGTTAGATCTTTATATAATTTACTGCGATCCTTTACTATTTTTGCTAACAAGCTCCAACCTCTGACAAGAGCAAGCCAAATTTAATAGTGAAAGCCTCACAAGATACTGTTAGGAACATAGCCACAGTCATTACTGACTTTATTTTATTTTATTTACTTTATTGTGTGTATGTGTATGTATATAGGTGAATGTGTGTGCTGTATATATGCACATGTTTTATATGCAGATATGTATATATTTATGGTATATCTAAATATAGATACATACATTAATTCATTCATACATATACACGCTAGTTATTCATCATTGCCAAGCTCTTCTGTGTTCTGAGCCCAAGGTTTTAGGAATCACACAGCAAGGCTGGCACACAAGATTTCCCAAAGGCGCACTGAAACACGCACACACACACACACATACAGAGGAAACCATTTCAGAATAAGAGATCTTTAAAAGCACCAGTGTTCTGTCACAGAATTATCACTTGTTCTCTTTCCTCATCCTTTCAAAGGTAAGTGGCTCTGCAACTACAACTCAGTAGGTCTGCTTAGAATACCAAGTGAGAAGTCATATCTTTCTCTGCTAATATCTCATTGCTTTTAGGCAGGCTCTGTAAAAGAGAGAAATTGCTGCTCTTTTTTTTTTTTTTTTTTTAGGGTCATTGAAAGTAGTTGGTATCTTATAATCCTTTAGCTCTACTTCTCTTATTTTGTAAGGGCCATCTCCAGTTATTCAGATCTATATTTTGCAACTAGACCCAGATGTTTCCAGAGAAGAAATTCAGGTTGGTCATTTTATATAGCCCTCTCTCTCTTAAATCTAATCCCTTACCACATACGGATCATCTCCTGATGTCCTCTTTGAGAGGACAAACAACATGGCAACACTAGTGTAATTTTTTTTTAAAGATTGCAAAATTTCTCGAATATACTGTAAGCTCCCAGAGTGTGAGGAATGTCACTGTTGCTTCACTGTATTCTTCCGAAATGTCTAGCTTAGGACTTTCCACATGGCATGCATTTGTGTACCACAAAAACAAATATTTATTGAAAGATGAACTTTTACAATTAAACCATGTACTCTTCCCCTTTTCTCCCTTGGTGGCTATGAAATGCAGGAATGCTAAGTGGCTCACTTGGGGGTTGGACTCACAGCCATATTAGCACTCTAACACAAACATGAAGGATTGGGACATTAAGCCAAGCAAATCAAGGCAGTACTGGAGTCCATATTATGAATCCTTCTGCCAGTAACTCTTCCATATATTAATTTCTTGGCTAAAGTGTCTGGATTACATTCTTTGCATCCTTCTCATTGTAAACTGATGAATTATCTTTTCCATCATTCCCACTTTTCCTCTTGTAGCTACCTCCTCTCTGCTTGAATTCTTTGGTTTCTATTTATGCTTTTTGTATCTCCCTTATCAGATACCATTACTCACCAGCCTTTTTTATTTGACTCTCCCTCTAGAGTGTCACATCCCTAGAAGATTCTTGCCTCTATTTGATTGACCCAACACTCAGTAAACTGTATCTCAGCAGAGTGGCTATGGCTCTAATATTTAACTCTAACCAACCCAGTTCACTATCCAGCACCAGGATCAAGATGCCTTTCAGGGTTGATATAACTCTTTAATAGACTAACTTGGACTTATAATGATTGGAAATATCAATTATGATCTGTTAAACATACAATTGCTAAAATAAAACTTTATAGCCTAATAGACTAATTTATTTTGTCCTCTTCATAGCATTATACATTATTTAGGAATCTAAACCTAAAAGGTAGCTCAGAAGCCATTTGAGTCAACCCTTCATTATAAAGGCAAAATAATTAAAGTCTAGAGAGATCAAATTATTTACCCAAATTCATATAAGAAATAACTGACAGATCTGATTTGAACTCAGATTATAAGTTCCATTTCCCTTTGCTACTGTAAACTAGCTATAGAATACGTGGACAGAACAGAACTAATTCTGGCACTTGGCAAAAGCCAGATGAGGTTGGAAAAGGCAGGAGACCTTCTCCAATCTTAGTTTATAATAGCAAAGGGAAATGGAAATAGTCTATTAAAGAATTATATAAATTCTGAAAGACATCTTGATCCTGGTGCTGGTTTGTGAACCAGGCTGGTTAGAGTTAAACATTCCGGCCATGGCCACTCTGCTGGGATACAATTTACTGGGTACTGGGTCAATCAAATAGAAGGCAAGCGTTTTCTAGGAAGGTGACACTCTAGAGGGAGAGGCAAATAAAAAAGGCTGATATGTAATGGTATCTGATAAGGAAGATCCAGAAAGCATAACAGAAACCAAGGTATTCAGACAGAAAGGAGATAGCTGCAAAAGGAAAAATGGAACAATGGAAGAGACAATATCTTAGATCCTCAATTCTCCCCATCTTCTCCTTCTATCTTCTCCTCTCCTTTTCCTTTAGAATGTGTCATTGCTCACACTGAGAATAGGTTAAATTTATTTTTCCATTTTCAGAGGAATTAAAAATATCACATAAAATAGCACTTAAAAAAGGAACATTTCAAGTATAGTACTATAAAAAATAACAATATGGGAACACCTATTTTCTGATTCAAAGGGGAGAAAAAAACAAAGTAGTAACAGTCTACTATCAACAAACTGTTATATTTCTAATTGGTTTCTTCCATCTGCTCAATCTACACTTGATGTATTCTGGCTTTATATCTTGAAATTAGGAAATATTCTACATCCTTGTAGGTATCCATCCACCTTGATAATAAAATGACTGAGAAATGAAATACAAGAGATCCAATGCTGTCCTATTACTTTCTAAAGTACTAAACTAACTAAAAACCCTAAATGTGTATTTTGCCCTTTTTAGGCTAGTATTGGTTTTTCCTCATCTGAACTACTGATGAACTTAATGAAATACAATCATTACTTCTGGACAAATTTATTGGTTACTTTTTTTTTCTTCAGGGAACAAATAGACACTTAATTAAGTAGAACCTCTTTCCAAAGGTGGTAGATTTAGTAGGTGGCTGGACCCATTTAGCTCCCTTCAGAGAACACCTATAGATGGTTAATTAGACAGATGCCCAGATGCTAGATTGCTATCTTCTGCCTCCTGTAATAATAAAGGCAGGGCACTAAGGGTGGGTGAGTAATAAGTAAAGGGCACTAAATAGAATTTCTTAACACTTTCAGTGTCTGAGACACTATTAGGGGTTGGACAATCAAGACTTTAGCCTATAGTTCTGAAGTTTATCTGAGTCATCTCCAATGATTTTCTATCAGTCTGGGAACCAATGCTGCTATATAGTTCTCCATTTATCCTGGAAATGAGGGACACAAGTACCTACATACCATCCTCTCCCTCAAAGACTTTTCTCTTATATGTCACCTATCTTATGGTTTGTGAGGTCAGAGGTTGCTGGACCCACTTCAAGAGGGGCACATGTCAGACACTTGAGTAGGTAGAGCCAATTACACTCAATTACATGAAAATTGTATATCCCAAGGAAGTTAGTTTATGTGTACAAGCTAATATGGGATCCTAAAATCTTTCTTGACTCAAGGGGAAATCCTTTCCTAACCCAAGCCTATACTGTTCTGTTTCTCAGTGACATTCTCCACAGCATTATCCTATTCTCAGCCAGTGGCTAGTATGAGAACACATTCTAAAGGGAAAGAAGAGGAGAAAGTGGGAGGAGGAGATGGGGAGAATCTAGGGTCCAGAGTAGGACATCCATTCAGGGAAGCAAGTTAGAAGGGATGCTAACCCAGAGACAAAAGAAAATGTTTCTAACTTCCTTTGCTGATCTTTCCCCAGAAGTCACACCAAAGTTACATTTGACTCATCCTCACAGAAGACTAGACTCCCTTCCAAAGTGTTATATTGAACTTCACATTTTTTTTCTCACTTTGATTTCTGGTTACTAGCCTTAACTTTTCCATTGAGTACCCCCTAAGCCTATGATTATTTTTAAACATGAACTGGGCTTTAAGTAAAAAATGAAATGCTTTCTACGGCCTTCTATTCACCTCTACTAAAAAAAGTGCCTTTTATGTACTAAATTCTTTTCAAATATCTCATTTGATCCATACAACAGTTCTTTGAGATGGGTACTATTATTATCTCCCTTTATAGTTGAAGAAACTGAAGTTGACAGAGGTTAAGTGATTTGCCTACCATCATGTAACTGAGACCATATTTGAACTCAGATCTGTCCAGTGCTTTTACTCTAGCACCTAATGGGCCTTCACTCCTATCATTCCCAGAATAGAATGAATTGCCTTTTTGCTTTTCTGTTGAGTTTGGCTTTTCCCTCCTCTAAGTTCCTACTTAAGACTCATCCTACTTAAAATCCTCCACTTAGCTAATCCTATCTAGCTCTATTCTAATAGCTACATTTGCTTCTTCATACCATTAATAACTTTTTATGGTCCAAGGGAGATCAATCTGCCCAAGCTACAGTCTAGTTGACCTAGCTGTAGTTTATCAGCTATGATTTTACTAACTTGGTGAGATTCAAAAGGAAATAAAAAGTACCAAAGTTCAGCTTTAGTTAGTAATGCCACTGGACTAAGAAACTCAAGTGATTTATTTATTTATTTTTGTGAATGCATGTGTGTGTATTAGATTTGCCATTTTAACATTTGGTGCTTGCTTCAGCAGACTATATACCATTTTAACATTTACAATTAACTCAAAAATGTATTTTTCAGAATCAATTTCATTTTTAAAAATGTAGTGGGGCCCATCTTCTTAAATGCATTATTTCCCAAACTCCAAATTAAAATTTTTCTTTGAGCTTAGATTTAGGAAAATCGATCTGGAAGATACTCCAAAAATAATCTGGTCTAGCTGTACATTTTACAGTTAAGAAATCTAAGACACAGAGAAATTAAATAATTTCCCCAAGATCACAAAACTAATTAGTAGCCAAATTGAGAAATGAATGTTGATTCTCAATTTTTCCCTCTGCACTCTACTTAAATGTGGACCATCAAATGGTAGTTGGGCCAATGATAGGATGGTTAGGTAGATGTTCTCACTTCAGCCACCAGACCTGCTCAGTGTGTTGACAACAGGCTCTATCTCAATCACATATAGGATCAATAGTAACTTTGTGTTATTGCGGAAGTTCAGAGACACTCCTTTTAGTGAAGTTAACCAAGCAAGGTACTTGAAATGGCCACAGCCATTCTTTTGAGTTAAGGAATCAAAGACCTTAGTGAAATGCACATATCCAGGAAGAGTCAAAAGAATATAATATTAGAGCTGAAAGTGACCTTCTTATTTTAAAAGTTGAGAAATTAGTAACACATTAAATCATTATTACCCATTAACATATTACCCAAATCAGTTTATCCTGTTAGCTAGGTCAATCACTAAATAGAGTTTTAAAGAAAAGGGGACACAGGATAGATACATTTTGTCTGGGTCAGAGTAGCACAATGGAAACAAGTTTTGTAGTCAGAGGTCCTGAGTTCAAACTTCACCTTTCAGTCAGTCAATGAGGCAATAAGCCTATATTGAGTACCTTTTATTATTATATTAATTATTTTAAAAAACATGAGAGAAAATGTGAAATAAATATGAAATAAAGAATGAAAATGAGAAATAAATATGAGAGAAAGCTTTGTCACTTAGAAGGCCCAAGCCTCAATTTTCTTATCTGTATAATGGGAAGTGTTTTAATAGGTGATCTCTTCAGTCCCTGCTTGTTCTAGACTTAAATATAGAGCATCCTAGGAAAAGTCATTGGACAAAGTGGAGGATCCTGGGAGTCTTCTTAGGCAAGAGGCAACCCACAGAGAGGAGATATTGATAAGCCAGATTTGCTGATCCACCATTTAGCCTTAGACTAGTACATGTCAGCTGGATTAGCATTTTTTCTCTTAAACAGATCAGTAGCAGACATTACTCAACTTCTCTCCATTGAAATGGGAAAGATGGTTTCTGGAGTCACAAAAGGAAGAAGAGGCTTTTTTTCATCCTTTTCCCTCATGTCTTTCAGCATTCTTCTCACCTTCACATCTCCCTTCATGCAAATCATTAATTTAAAGAAAGAAGGCCCCTTTTGTGTAACCCAATCATTTTTATCCCCTATATAAAGCATCTTGTGAATTTTCCCTTTCTCCCTAACATGTTTACAGGCTTGAAATCATGATAAAATGCACATCAAGGACAACTTTGAAGGAGAAAAGGCATCATCGATATGCAGCTTCAGGGACTGTATGGACAGGATAAGGAGATGTTATTAGGTAGCCAATCATCCATCCTCTGTGTGTGTGTGTGTGTGTGTTGGGGTGGAGAGAGATGATGTTGTACACTGATTATAGGCAAGTATTTTTAAATATCAGTTGAAACAACTTCCTCTGTCTTCAACAACCAGTTCTTTAAATCACTGGCCAGCTGCTCCATAGCAGTATAGGGTCTCCCTAATACTCAAGAGTCCAGAACAAATGGTTGTCCCGGAACTAATTCTTTCAGAGAGCCTCATGCTAATTTATATCCAGTTTTCAGGTGAGGAAGTAGAGTTTCAAAGAGGGTCAGCTACATAATTGGAAGGTCAGAGGCAAAAATTTGTCCTTTTTACTTGTATTCAGGAGACTGGTCAAATCCTGCTGCCTATTTGAATTATAAGGCTGTTTTTCTCCCCCAAATTCTCAGTCTTTGAGGAAATATGTTTGTGCAAAAGCAGCAAGAAGACTTCTGCAGATGTGAATGGATTGATTTGGGATTTTTTTCCCAGATTCTAAAAGATAGAGAATTTTTTTTCAAGATATGTCCTTTTCTTTTTTCTTTTTTTTCTTTTTTTTTATTTGTCCTTTTATTTTTTTAAAGCAAAAATAAAAAGGGAGGAAAAACTGCTCTTAAAAAAACATTTTAACATTATGCCGAACAGGTGCATTGTCTTTCCACATGCTATTATAGCATTAGCCATCAAATTCAGTTTCAAATTCAAACTCGGACAATGCAGACTTGGACAATCTAGCAATGTTTTGCTATTTGAGCCTAATAATATCAAATCCCTAATAACTTCTAGAAGACAGTGACAGTATCACAATTAGATATTTTCTTGGACTGGTTCCCAAATCAAAGAGGGGCTCTTCTTAGCATAGTAATATTCATAAAGCACTTAGCACAATTCCTGGAATGTAGTCATATATTAAGGGCTTGTTTTCTTCCATCCTTTAATAAATGTTTGTTGACTTGACTAAAGCAATAAAGCCCCAGGACAATATATAGTATCAAAGAGCTTGGACGGAGCGTTGTGGGTATGCTCAAAGAGTAGAAAATAATTTTCTTCCTGTTGTTATCTGTAGACAAAAATCAATTAGGAAACATTTATTAAGCACTAACTATGTACCAGGCACTGAGTACTAAGCATTGGGTATACAAATACATGCAAAAACATGATCCCTTCTTTCTTTTTTATGTTAAAATATATGTTAAATCCAATATATGTATATATAATTATATAGTTATCTTGCTACACAAGAAAAATCAGATCTAGAAAGAAAGAAAAAAAACCTGAGAAGGAAAATAAAAATACAAGCATACAATCACAAAAAGAGTGAAAATGCTACATTGTGGTCTATACTCATTTACCATAATTCTTTCTTTGGGTGTAGCTGATTCTCTTCATTACTGAATAATTAGAATTTGTTTGAATCATCTCATTGTTGAAGAAAGCCACGTCCATCAGAGTTAATCATAGTATAAACTTGTTGCCATGTATAATGATCTCCTGGTTCTGCTTGTTTCACTTAGCATCAATTCATGTAAGTCTCTCCAGGCTTCTCTGAAGTCATCCTGCTCAATGTTTCTTATAGAACAATAATATTCCATAGCATTCACATACCATAATTTATTCAGCCATTCACCAATTGATGGGCATCCATTCAGTTTCCAGTTTCTAGCCACTACAAAAAAGACTGCTACAAACATTTTTGCACATACAGGTCCCTTTCCATCCTTTAAGATCTCTTTGGGATACAGTCCCAGTAAAAACACTGCTGGATCAAAGTGTATGTACAGTTTGATAACTTTTTAAGCATAGTTCCAAATTGCTCTCCGGAATGGTTGGATCCATTCACAATTCCACCAACAATGTATCAGTGGGTGATCCCTTCTTTCAAGGAGCTCACAGTCTAACGGGGAAGACAACATACACATACTATGTACATACAAAACATATACAGTATTCATAGGACATAATCTCAGAAGGAAAGCTTTAGCTCTGGAGGAAGAAAGTAAAGGGGACCTTTGGAAATGTCTCTTGAAGAAGGGTGGATTAGTATTGAACATTGAAGGAAACCAAAAGATAGAAATAAGGAGAAAAGTATTTCAAGCATGGGGATCACTATTGAGAGAACACAGAGTTTTGTGTATGGAAAATTGCAAGAAAGATAACCATTCACTGGCCACAAAGATAATTCTTTATAAGGAAATGGATAGTGTCCATTTTGGTATTTATTCACAGTACTTGCAGTGTTTTGATTATAAATTCTTAAATACTGATGACTAACGTTTTTCATCTTGATGTCTCTGTGTTTTAGAAGGTAATAAACACAGCTGTTTATAGGACTCATGATGCTCTCTCTCTTATAATAATTTCTTGATGCTTACCTGGCCTATGGCCTCCCTGGTTTTGGGGTCCTCACTCCCAATAGGAAGCAGAGTTAGCAGTTCTGTAAATGACTAGGAATCCAAAGTTTCTGTGGCTTTAGGCTCCAAGCATTTCTTCTAACCCCCCCCAGGCCTACATTACTGCCAATACATCAATCAACAAATATTTAGTAAATACCTACTGTGTGCTAGACACTTTGCTAGGAATTAGGAATAAAGAGGCAAAAGTGAAAGAATTCCTTCCCTCAAGGAGCTCATAGCCTATGACGGCAGGGAATGGTGGTAGGAGGACAAATATGTAGGAAATGTCAGGAAAAACTTTACGTAGAAGGTGACTCCTAAATTGAATCTGGAAGAAAAAGAAGGATTTTAAGAGGGAGAAATGAGGAAATTGTGTGCTATGCATATAGGAGACAACCAGTATAAAGTTGTAAGTCAAAATGGGTGGTTCTCAGACAGCAATGGATTCCAATATAACTTCAAAGATATAAATGGAAGACATAAAAAGTCAAAGATGGGGTGGGGAAAGAGATGATACATTGAGAAGCCCAGACTGTTGTAGAATTGAGAGTCAGAAAGAAGTTTAGATATCATATAACTTCTACATCAACCCAAATTTTTGATAAGACTTGTTAAATTTGAAACAAAACAAAAGACAAAAGACAATCTTACACTATATTAAAATCTAGATGCTGAGGAAAGGATTGACACCAAATAATTGACTACCCTGAAGACCGTGATTCATTAAACCTTCTGTACCCTGAGGTTTCATTTTTTTGATGACCACTATGTTAACAAGGTGCTTCCTCCCTTGATTCTCTTCCAGAATAGATAAATAAAGGGGTTCTTTGAATAAAGCTATATAGTAGAATAGAATATAATTTGTCAGAGTAGGAATCCTCTAGCAATCCAGGCCTTTACTTCTTCCTGCTTTCTTTTCAGCACTTTGGCAAGTTTGTACTTGCTTCTGCAAACAACAGGGAAACTTTAACAAGGTCAAAATAAAGCATTGCCCCATGGAAAGTCACAAAAAAATAAGATCTAAAAGAAATCACAGGAATAATTTTTTTAGCTATGTTATTCCTGGATTTACTTATAGGAGATAATAGCATTTGTTTCACAAATTATTCTAATTCTCCATCTCTTTATATTTAATATCATTTTTACATTAAAACATTTTAAAAAATAATTTATTTTGTTTTAATCAGCCAGGATCTATCTTCTCACTGCCCACAGTTTGTGTTCAAGCTGTGTTTTTCTCTGAGACTTTGCTTGTAGATGTTTTTTTAGTATTTGCGTTTTGAATATCCTTACCATCGGCTTCAATCTATTTAATTCATTTTCAGACATATGAATTATATAGAAGATCTAAAATGCAATGGGGAGTACCTAAGCTAGACCAGTTCAAGGCTTGGGTGGTGGTGAGAAGAGCTGAAACTACAAATGGCTTGACTGTAAGGACATATACCACCTAGTAGTCCCCCATCCGTAACTTCTTTAAACAGACCTATGAAATGCACAAAATTTTATCTTGATGGAGAAATCCAGAAAAAAGTCACTGTGAGTCCTTTAGTTTAACCCAGATCAATATAATGACACAGAGAGGTCTGCAGCTACTGGGGACAGCTTAGGGCAGGACCACATGGCAAGTAGAGTACCCTATTGCCTAGGGAAAGGCTCTATATCAGCACAAAAGAAAGTTCTAAGCCTATCCCAGCATTTGCCCAGACCCAGTGTGGGACACTGCAATGGGAAGAGGTGACAAGAAAGAAGTTCAGAAGCCAGCAGATCTTATGCGTTTCATAGGTCTGGTTAGAGGAGCTGTGGTCGGGAACTCAGCTGCACTGCTTCCTTCTATGGCTTCACCCATTGGTCAGAGTTATTTTCACAGGCTGATTCTATCAAAGAGAAAGAAGTGTTGATGTCTTTATTTAATGGTCATTGATTCTTTTGTTTGCCTTCTCACTTCTTCACTCAACAGGCATGTGGTGCATGTATGTGGTGTCTATACTCCATAAAGATTTGCTTGATGATTTTTAAAAATCTGTGGAGCACCTACTATGTGCTCAGCCCAATTAGAATTGTTTTTCATACATCTTAGGCCAAAACAAAATATTCTCATTCATTCTCTCTCTCTCTCTCTCTCTCTCTCTCTCTCTCTCTCTCTCTCTCTCTCTCTCTCTCTCTCTCTCTCTCTCTTCTCATGTTCCTCCCTCCCTCTGTCTCTCTCTCTCCTGTGTGTCTCTATCTCTGTCTTCTTTCTTTCTCCCCTCATCTGTCTCTCAATCTTTGTTTCTGTCTCTTTCTCATCTCTCCTTTTTTTCCTTCCCTTCCTCACTCCCTCTCTTGTCTCTGTCTCTCTCTCTCTCTCTCTCTATGTCTCTGAGTCTCTTTCTTTCTTCCTCTCTCTATATCTCTCTGTCTTTTTCCTTCTCTGAATCTCTCTGTTACTCCTCCCAAAAAAACACCCAAGATTTATATTTTGCTTTTATGCCACAGGCATTTGTGGACATGCCATCCTTCCCTGCCCCAACAGAACAAAGAAATGCAATTGCCCTGAGCCTCTGCCAATCTTGTTACTGTAAAATTTTTAGGTAATTATCCATATAATTCAATCTCAAATTCCCTGTTCCCGATAAAAAGGCCAGAGTTTAAGTTTGGCTTGACCTATTTGGCTGGCAACATATTCACTAAATATTCTGTACTCTGCTTTACTTTACCCAGATGTCAGACTAAATCTATATCCTGACAGAAAATTACTATTGTTCTTCGTTGTAGGGTAAAGAGAATGTTGTTTTTATTGAGGACTTTCTTCCAAAGATCACATTGAACTTTAGATCTAGGATATTCAGTTGAAAGCTTTGAACAGCTTCCCTGTTCTTTTCATTTGATTTCCTATAATGTAACCATAATTTACATGTAAATTTATGATCTAGGAAAATAATTTTCCTTGTTGTATTTTCTACTAGTTATGGAGAGGGAAAAGATGAAAAATTATTAGCAAGCATTCTAAAGACTGATAACTCTCCAGTAAGAATAAAAATAAATGCTTTGAATACAAGTCAAGAGAATATTAAGATATTGGGATGGGAAGGCTGGTGGTATACATTCTCTAATGATAACTATTATTGTCCTGTGTTCACCTTCATCTGAAGTGATGTTGCTGACCCATTAACAATTGGATTGTTATTTCAAGTATATTTCAAGTATAATGTGTAATGTAGTTTATGTAGTTTATGATCATTTATAAGAGGTTTCTTACTTCTAAACTATAACTAGCCAGAGACAATTAGAGCTTTGGTGGAATGAGAAAATATATGATAAAGTGAAGAGCCCACTTTGGCTGGGTAAAGAACATAAAATACAAAATAATATGAGATAAAGCTGCCAAGGTATAGTGGTATCAAATTTTGGAAGACCTCAGATGTCAGGCAAAGTCATTTAAAGTGGACATAATAAGTAGAAGATAATTATTATAAAGTTATAGGTAGAAAGCCACTAGGTAGAAATGCAAAAGGAGATAGCTCTCATTAGAGAAAAGAATGGATTAGAGATAATAGGGAAATTAAGAAACTTATTAGGAGACTAAGATTTAAGCATATGATAATGAAACCCTACTCTTCAGATATAGGACCTTTTTTATGTTCTCATTTTCATTTGGACCTTTGTCAACCCTCAAATTTTTCTTTGTTGAATAACATCAGGATTTACACTCCAATAAATTATTGGAATTATTGAAACTATTATTGGATTATTGGACAAATTATTGGAACTAAGATGTTACTAGATGATATTTGTCATTAAATTGTAGTTCCAAGGCTTTTCAATATCAGGGCCAGTGATTTAGCCTACAGTGATTATTTTAGACAATATGGCTGGCTCATGGCAGAGATACTTTTAGCAAGAGAGCTTTTGGTGACTCATCCTAAACCACTGGCTATATCCAAGAAAAAACCCCAATAGAACCTGAGTTCCCTGAGAGCAGATTTTATTTCTATTTCTATTTCTTTTCCCAACATCTATAACTGAGCTCTATGCCCAGTAGATACTCAATAAATCCATGTCAAATTGAAGTGAAATATTGAAGTAGTTCTCAAGAATTCAGCTGAAAATGTTGGAACTAGATTTCTTTGGAACTCAATTGGTTTTTCCGTCTGTAAATCAAGTAGGCAGGATTGGACATGTGTGTTGTTCCTCCTATCTAATACTCTGGAACTCTGTGATTCTTTCTCACTGCTTGAGCTGTTGGGAGCCCCAGTGTAACAGTGCGTGCCTGGAACATGTGTCTCAGCCAGAAGATCCCGCAAACTAGGCCAGTAAAAGAAAAATTCATGATGCTCCTGAATTTCCTGTGGGAATATGTATAAGATGAGAATTTATAATCTTGTTATAGGAAGACATAGGAAACTAATTTCTTGCTTTCCCCAGATCTTTAGTATAAAAGCACAAGTATACTTTGATTTATGCCAGGGCCCATATCAGGTAAAATTTCAAACCAAGTGCAGTTACTTTTCCTTTCCTCTTTTTTCTCTTTGTTCCATTTTGGCTGTATCTCAAGAAATCATGTCTTCATGTAATGTATCCTGCGATGAGATGCCTGCCTACACAAGTCTGCCTGGTTACTCAGCATCAGTTTCTCTGGATATTTTCTTCTCTCATCTTTTCCTCAAAACCTCCCTATCATATATCTTATTTTGTCTGTTAAATGCCTTTGATAGCTGACCATGCTGAAATACAAATGACTAGTAGTGACTTCATGAATTGGCTTTTACCTAGATCTTAGATAAATGATTCATCCAAAGAAATGCCTCCTCAGACTTGAAGCATTTTGCTTGGTATTTATGGAGGAAGCAAGACAGACTTTCCAGATTGTCCCTTAAATTATACTTATTAACAGCTATCCACTCTACCTGTCCATTTGAAAAATTTGGTAAATGTGTTCATGAAAAAAATATTTTGGGCATCACATTTTGGTCAATTAAATCTCATTTTGCTCTTGACTCATATCATAACTATCCCCATCCTGCTTCTAAAAGTTCAGCTACTTCATCTTAATTTCTGAGTAGTCTTCACTTGGCAAGAGCTCAAAATATTTTCGGGTTTCTCTGCTACTTTTCCTTATCCCAAATTCTTTTCCTCACCAGGTAGTTAATATAAATTAGTTAAACAGAGAGTGAAATGATGGAATTCATTGTTAAAAAATTTTGTATTAAATTCTTTGATGAAGAAAATACATTTTTAGATAATGACAAATGTTAGAATTGATGTGGGAAAACAGGGACACTAATGCATTGTTGGTAGAGTAGTGAAATGATCCAACTATTTTGGACAGCAGTTTGAAACTATATCCAGCAGTATCTTTACTGGGTCTGTATCCCAAAGAGATCATTAAAAAGGGGAAAAGGCCCACATGTGCAGAATTATTTATAGCAGTCCTTTTTGTAGTGGCAAAGAACTAGAAATTGAGTGAATGCTCATCAGTTGGGGAATGGTTAAATAAGTTATGATATGTAAATATAATATTGTTCTATAAGAAACTATGAACAAGCTGATTTCAGAACAATCTGGAAAGAATTACATGAACTAATACTTAATGAAGTGAGCAGAACAGGAGATCATTGTACACAGTAACAATAAAATTATGTGAACAATTATGATGGATTTGACTCACTAACAATGAGGTGATTTAAAGCAAATCAAGTAGACTTATGATGGAAAGTGCTATATGCATCCAGAGAGAGAACTGTGAAGATTGAATATGGATCAAAGCATAGTATACTTTTGTTGTTGTTGTTTGTTAGCTTGTTTTTTTTTCTTTTTCATGTTTTTTTTCCTCTTTTGATTATTTTTTGCACAATGTGACAAATGGGAAAACTTTTTAGAAGAATTGCACATGTTTAATTTATATCAGATTGCTTGCTATCGGGGAGCAGAGAGGAAGGAGAGAGAAAAAATTGAAACACAAGATTTTGCAAAAGTGAATGTTGAAAACTATGTTTGCATATGTATTTGGAAAAATGAAATACTATTTAATATTTTTGTAAAAAAATGTCTTGATTTATTTATTTGGTAAGTCTTACAGACAGAAATTAATCTTGATATGTCTCCTACTTGCATTGAGAAAGAATTACACTTATGGCATCCTAGAAAAATAGTTATATTGTGCTCCATTTTTTCAATGAATCAGCAACATAACAGATTTGCACTCCACAGTGAAGATCAAATAGTAATTCAGATCCTCCCATCTTTTGAAACCCTCAATTATGTCTTGCTGTAAATCCTTCAAATTAGGTGTAGTACAGAAGGAGCAATATTGTAGAAGACCAAGAAACTTCTCTTTTGAAAAAAAATTAGATATAAAGATTTACAAACAGTTCTGAGTAATAATTTTAAGATAATGATAAGCTTTAGTCAGTAATTACACTTAATGTGTGGCCTAAATTTTTCCTTCTTTCATATGAATTTGCTTCATTGAGCATACAATATAGTATCTAGGCCCTGTGAATACACATTTAGAATTTCAGGACAATTACATAATGCAGTAGCTACAGCACTGGTCCTCAGACTTGAGTCAAAATCTAGCATCAGATATACCCTAATTGGACAAGTCGTAACTCTGTCTTAATTTCCTCAATTGTAAAATGAGGTTGATAATTGTGCTTGGATTGTTGTGAGGATCACATGAAATAATATTCATAAAGCACTTAACACAGGGCCTAGCATATAGTAGATGCTATATAATTGCTTATTCCCTCTATCAAAGGATTTTGAGGTAAAATTCTTTCATGATGTTAGAGACTTGAATACTTTTGAGTCTTTGTGGCATTCACTCGAAATAGGGTTTGACCTTCCCCATGTGATAAAATAAGGGGGGATTTTTCTTTATCATGTTTTTTAAAATAGTAAAGCAATAAAAAATTTTTAAGTTTTATATTTTCTCAATTACTTGAAAGCAAAAAAAAAATTAACATTCTTTAAAAAAAACTTTGAGTTTCATATTCTTCCCCTTTTTCTTTTCCCTTGTCCCTCATTAAGAAGGCAAGAAATCAGATATGGATTGTACATATGCAATTACATAAAACATGTCCATGTTAGCCATGCTGCAAAAGAAAAGACTATAACAAAACCAAAAAATCAAATCCAAGAACAATAAAAAAATAAAAATTATGCTTCTGTTTACATTCAGATTCCAGCAGTCTTTTTTCTGAAGGCTTATAGCATTTTTCATCTGAAGTCCTTTGCAATTATCTTGAATCAGTGTATTGCTAAGTCATTCCCAGTTGATTATTGTTACTGTTACTGTTTATAGTATTCTGATTAATTTGTATCAGTTCATGCAAGTCTTCACAAGTTTTTCTGAAAACATTCTGCTAGTTATTTCTTATAACTCAATAGTATCCCATCACAACCATGTATGACAACTTGCTTAACTATTATTATATTAATGAAATGAGTGAAGATTTATCTTCAAGACCTCCATGTTTCTTTTCTCCTTTCAGTGTTTCACTGTTGTTCGTATCTCCCATAGGCACTCTATCTATATCCCTGTTGAGCAAAGTATCCCCTCTATCAAAATCTGCTCTATGGAAAAAAGTGGTGAAGTTATTGATATCAAGATATAAATACTGATAATAAACACCTAAAGGTCCACTTCTCTTAGGAGAAGTCCTAAGTCAAAAGAAATCTATTGTAGAATTCTACATTTAAAAGTGAGCCCAAGTGGATGGAAGGAACTGAGCAGGGCCTTTCTGGTGCCTCTGAAATCTTGGTGACTGAACCAGGGAAGGGAAAACTATTAATTTAAAGGCAGGCCCTAACTATAATCAAGAAATACTGGCAATGAAGCAGCATGGAGTTTCAATTTCTTCATCCAGAGACATATGCCCAGCTCCCTCTGCTGGCCAAAGAATGTACCCTGACTTTTATGGACCCATCAAACCCAAGAGGGAAAGAAACTGGGCCATTTTTTGTTTTAAGTGGTAAAGAATCCAAGACGTCAAGCAGTCCACATGACTGCCTCTTTTAGTAGCATCCATTTTGCAGCTTCTGCTTTCATTCTTCAGAGACATGAAAAAAAGACAGTTCATGCTCTGGACAAACTCTGGATCTTAACTCATAACTTGGGAGTGAGATGGAATAATGGCAATTACTCACTTTCCAAAATGTTTCTTAGTATCGTTTCTTTACTGAATTATTTTAGTGCATTTAAATGTTTTTTTTATTTTCTCCATCACACTCCTATCAAATAAAAGAAATCCATTTCCATTCAGTTTTAGAGGAAACTCCCTATTGTATAAAAAGGATAGTTTTAAGCCTAGTGAGGATTTAGAATAGTTGATTTTTGGAATCTGAGAATGAGAAAGTTATGTTCTAGCCCCCAGCTTCTTAAATTGTGCTTTGTGGCTCTATATGGTAGAGATTGTGAAATTATAATTCATTATCAGTAAATGTTTAATTTTTATATACCTTTTTTATGTGCCTACATAATTAGTGTCATGAAAAATTTCTCAGGAAGGAGTGGAAAAAGTTTAAGATGCTCTGATCTAGCCTACTTTCTTATTTTATAGATGAGGGAATTGAGGTGCAGAGAAAGTGATTTGTCCAATGCCACGTAAGTAGTTAAGGGAAGAGCTGGTGGTTGGTTCTTAGTGCTTCCTCACCTTCTTTCTCATTCCTCTCCTGGTTCTCCGTCCTTCAGAGCTATCCAAGAAAACAAATCCTTTTGGGAACTAGTGAGGCTATCTGAGACATGCGTGAAAAGGAAGGGGTGTACAAAGGGTAGGGAGGGGAAGATCCAAAAATAAACACAGTCTAGTTCAACATTATGCCCTATTTCTTTAATATAATAAGCAATGCAGTGTAGTGGAAAGAATATTTGGAACAGGGATTTAACAGCTCTCTTGTGAGCTGCTTTTGAGAGGAGAAAGGGAGGGAAAAGATGAGAAAGATGAGAGGGCAATAAAAAGCAATGTTGGTGGTGGAGCACACAGGGGCAAAGAGAGCAGTTTTGCCTGCCTTATTAGATAGTTCCTTCTCTCTGGAAATTTTGAAACAGAGGATGGATTATTGAGAATTTATGCAATAGGTTTAATGTTAGACAATATCATATCAAGTTATCAAGTGCCTCCTATGTGCCAGGCTGTGCTGTTCACTGGGGATGTGAAGAAAGGCAAGAATAAAACAAAGCAAATGAATAATCAAACAAACAAACTCATCCCTGCTCTAATCCTAAGAACCAATGATTTTTTATGAGTCAGGAGACCTGGGCTCTAGTACTGATTTTGCCAATGGTTACATCATCTTGTACAATAAACTTGTGGGCTTCATTTTTCTCATTTGTAAAATAGAGCTAATAATACCTTGAAAGCATTTGAAAATGATGAAATGGCATGTAGATATTAGGCATTATGTTACTAACCTATATAAATAATTTTAAAAATAAATCTGATCTGATTAGTCAGGGTCAACCTTCAAAAGTTCCATGTGTAACAAACAACCTTGCCCTGGGTGGATGTGGGACAGTTCTCTGAAGGACAGCTGTAGGATACTACTGGAAGGGAGATGAGACTTCAAAGAGATTGATTGACTGGGAAACCTAGTTCAAGTGAGAAAGGTTTAAGTAGCTAATAGGAACTTATCCTTTGGGGAAAGCTGATTTCCTAACATGTTTCTTGATTTCTATTGCCTGAACCTCCAGAAATGGTTAGGAACAACTCCTTTGATAATGTTCTTCTAGCAGATTTTTATCTTTCTCCAAAGTAGTAGTGCCAATTTACTCTTGTGCATTCTAACATCCACCCTAAATATAACTTTCCAAATTCTATTTTACTGTTTGCTGGCTTTCTGAGAATGCCTTGTGTATACTAAGTTGGGCTGGGGCTAAGGAATGATTCAATCATTGTTGGGTTTGAGGAACATGACAAACTCTACCCATCACACCTGATCACTATTCCTTCATGCTCCTGTCAATTTTGTTAGAGGTTTTTGAAGGCTTAACCAACCAAAAAAGCATTTTGTATGGCTTTCACAAAACGTTCATATGACTGATATGTAACAGATACTAGTAAATGCAAATCCTATGAATAAAGTCGAATGTCTGTCTCTTATACAAAAACTACAGTCAGAAATGGAACACCATCAGAAGCAAGAAGACCAACTTTTATGTTACCTGCTTCTGATATTTACTAGCTATACTCTCTTCTCTCTCAGTTTATTTCTGTAATATAACCTTAACATTGTTTTTTGTAGAGGGATGAAACTCTAAAAAAGGTGTGCTTGAATCAGACAAGAGAGTACTTAAGGCTAATTACCTGTTTGATATAAGATAATGGCTCTATTAACATATATTTAGATGGTGGCTCTCCTCATGATTGTCACCTGCTGAATGAGTGATAGTGAGGTAATCTTAGGAAGGATTGGAGGGTTGGGGAGAGAAGTCAGAGGCACTTGGCAGCAGGATGAGGAGGAGAGAAGCTAGAGACTCTGCACTCCAGAATCCAGGATACATATTTGGCAAGCTGCATGGCATTTGCTTGCCTCTTTCACTTCTCCCCCTAAAGACCAAGGACTTTGATTTATCCTGAATCTGGCTGATCCTGAGGCCCTCCAGGGAGCTAGTCTGGACATTATAGTTTTTTTTTTTTTTTATCCCACTTATCTGACTACTCCAGTTTTCTTTGCTGAATCTAGGATTTTTTTTTTTCAACAATGAGGTGATCCAGGCCAGTTCTAATGATCTTGTGAAAAGGTGAGTCATCTACACCCAGAGAGAGGACTGTGGGAACTGAGTGTGGATCACAACATAGCATTTTCACCCTTGTTGTTTGCTTGCATTTTATTTTTTATTTTCCTTCTCATTTTTCTTCTTTTTGATTTAATTTTTCTTCTGCAGCAAGATAATTGTATAAATATGTATGCATATATTGGGTTTAACATATATTTGTATCATGTATAATATATATTGGATTACTCGCCATTTCGGGGTGGGGTGTGGGAAAGGGGTAAAAATTGTAACACAAGGTTTTGCAAGAGTTGAGGCTGAAAAATTTTCCATACATATGTTTTGAAAATTAAAAAAGCTTTAATAGAAAAACACAGTTCTGAACATGTCACCACCATATAACCAACTCTGTCCACTTCTTATCATCTCTAGGATCAAATAGAAAATTTTCTATTTGGCATTCAAAGCATTTTACAAGTTAGCCCTACAAGTTAGTCTTTTTATACATTGCTCTAATGTATTCTCTTGTCCAATGACACTGGCCTCTGTGCTTTTTTTTTTTTTTTTTTTGCACAAGATACTCCATTTCCTAACTCTTGTTTTTGTTTGTTTGTTTGTGTTTTTTTTTAACTGTCCCCCATACGTAGAATCTTCTCCCTCTTTATCTTTTCTTCCTGACTTTCTTGGCTTCTTCTAGTCCAAGTTAAATTTCTAAAAGAAATCTTTCCCAGTTGTCCTTAACCTTTCCCTCTGAGAGAGCCCAAATTATTTTTTACATCTTGTTTATACATAGTTGTTTTCATGTTGTCTCCTCCATTAGATTGTGAGTTCCTTAAAAAAAGGGGGGGGTGGCTATCTTTTGCTTTTCTTTATGTCCTCAGCACTTTAGCACAGTGCCTAGGACACAATAGGCACTTAATAATTGCCTGTTGATTGAATGAATAACTGGCTGAGTGACTACTGGCACTTCACATTTAAATGCCTTACTTGTCTCTTTTGTAAAATGGGTACAATATATTTAATGTGTGACTCACAGGATCGTAGTGGGACTGATTTTTTTTTTTTCAAATCTGAAAATCTTAGGTAAACATTTCTTATTTGGAAGTCTTGACATTCCACATTAGGTGTTATTGTATTGAAAATCTTCTAATTGAAGCGAAAAGAATGCTGGATTCAGAAGCAAAAAACCTAAGGTCCCACTAGCACCCCTACTAATATCTATCTGTGTCACAGTGGCCAAGTCACTACAACTTTCTGGTCTGCAGATTCTACATCTATAAAAAGAGAGATTTGAGCAAGATAACTTCCCAAGATCCCATTTAGTTCAAAGGATATTAACTTAATTAGCAGGGTACCTATGCAGCTTTAATTATGAGCCTTGCCACCCAAGACATAGATTTGGAAGCTTCTAGAAATGTGAAGATTCAGCCTGACTTTACTTAAACAAGATCAGTGAAGAGATATAGCCAGAGCTTTGGAAAATTATCCCCATTTCCAAAATAGCATTAAAACAAAAGATGAGCCCCCTGACAAGTTAAGACTACCAGATAGATGCTCAGAAAACTAAGGCTTAAGAGAGGAATAAGGCAAAGGAACAGAAGTATCCTAAGCATATATCTTATGTTACATTATATCTATAGATAGAGGATCTGAGGTTGAATCCTAGCTCTGCCCTTCTGCACCTTTATATTCAGGGACTGGTTGCTTAATCTTTTTGGATCAGGATTGCCTATCAGTAAAATGCAGGATTTTGTCTAAATGATGTCTAAGGACACTTTCATTGTTATTTAGTCAGTCAGCAGGTATTTATTTAGTGCCTACTGTATACCAGCACTGTACTAAAGTGCTAGGGATGCAAAGAAAAACAAAGTTAGTCTCTGCTTTTAAGGAACTTACTGTTCCAATGCAGTTTTATAATGTCTCAGTATCCCCTCCCTTCATGTTTGCGCTCAGGCAGGATAAAAAAAAAGAATGATAATGATAAGTGATTATTGATCCTTATTTCTCCAAGCCTCAGTTTTCCCATCTGTAAAATGAAGAAGTCAAACTAAATTATTTCTTTGGTTGCTTCTAATGCTGAGCCCTATATGACTCAGAATTTCCCTTTAGATAAGATGGTAAAGAAGACATTTCAAAAAACACCAAAAACAGTGGATCCTAGATCTGCCATTTACTTTAGCAGTGTGAGCTTGGGCTGGCAAATCCCTTTACTTCTGTGGCCCTGTGGGGATTTGATATGATGACTTCCAAGGTCCTTCTCAGCAATAATTCTATGAGCTATGATTCTAGGCAGGGGAGAATGTTCAGATCTCTACTTCCTCCCCTTCCTTTTAATAGGCACTAGATACAATTAAAGAAAGCTGATTTAAACATGTATAAATATATCTATTCACTCCCCTCTTTCCAGCAATTTTTGAGACTTTTCCCTTCTTTGAGGGTATCCTTTCTTCTTAAAGGATTTTAGTAAAATCAGTTTGGTAATCAGTCTTATGAAGGATGGATTGGAGAAAGGAAGGACTGGAGGTCAATTCTTGCAAAAGTCTAGGCAAAAGATGATGATGATTTAATCTAGAGTTGTTATTGCATGATCCTCCAATACAATATCCTGGATTCACAAGGAAAAGGCTATATGCAATGCAGAGAATTGTGTGTTTGGTAGATCCAATAATATTTTAGGCATTTTGCATTTAGAATGGAATACTTTGGAAGTATGGGCAGAAATTATTCTCTAAAAATCGAATATTACTGAGAATCCATCAAGGTCAGAACTCATTTTTTTCTTTAGTAATTACTTTACAATTAAATCTCTTTTCTTTCCTGAGATTGAGTTATATGTTATTTCTATCCAATTTTCTTATAGTTTAGGTATTTTATATTTTTAAAATTTCTTCTGTGTTTTCAATTTTGTTAACATAATTATGCATACTATATTCTGGTTACTCTTTTTATTGATTCTGGTTTTGCTATGATTTAATGTTGTTCATTTACTATTTTTATTGATTTGGCTTTCTGCTTTCCTTTTAATCAGATTAGCTAACAGTATCATTTTTAAAAGCCTTTTTAAAGGATGACTGAGTTTTATTTATCATTTTTATGGAGCATTTTGCTTTTAATTTATCTAATTCCTCTTTAATTTTACACAATATTTTTGTGCTTATTTTAGATTTGTTTATTTGTTGTTTTTCTAATTTTTAAAAATAAGATTTATATTCAGTTTGCTAAACATTCTTTTTCTGTTCTGTTAATGTATTCTTAGAGGAAGGTGATTTCTTCCTAAGGATGGCTTTAGCTATATCCCGGGAAATTTGGTAAATTGTTTCTTCCTTTTCACTTTTTCAGTTATTAATTGCTTCTATATTTGTTCTTTGAACCACTCATTTAGAATTTCATTGTTGTCTCCATTTAAGTCTATCTTTTGTTTGTAGTCTTTGAACCAATTACTATTTGTATTGTAACTGATGCATTAACTATTTATGCCTTTTAACTTTTGTTTTCCTATCTCTGTGCTCTACTTAGTATTTAGTTAGTGGTTATCTTTTGTGAAAGCTCCAAATTAACAGTGCTGACAAATATGTATATTCTTTTGTTGTTCTATTTAAATGACTTCATAAATATTTTTAACTCAAATTTGTCTGGTAATTTATTTAGTTTCATATTTTCCCTTTTATCTTTCTGTTAAACTTATCCAAAAATAAGAGAGTGATATTGAATCCGTGTCAGTAAGGTATTACTAGGAATGATTTCATGTATCTCAGATGTTTCCTTTATGAATTTAGATCGTAAGCCATTTGGAGGGTATAGTTTAGTTTTTGTTTGCTTTTTTACTTTTATTGGTAACTTATGGTTCCTTTCAGCATAGTGAAGTTTCCTTACTTATACCTATCTCTTTTTGCTTTGTTAGATAGAATGATTGCAACTGCTTTTTTGACTTCACTTGATTCATAGCAAATCTTTTCCCATTCCCTCAGTTTTTTGAACATATCTTTTAAAACTATTTCATGTAATAATCAACAGATGTAAAGCCTTTTTTTCCCTTGTCCAACTTGTACTTTTTCATTTTATTGAATTATTTCATCTATTCACACAAAGTTGTTATATATGTCTTTAATAGTGAGTTTTTTCAAGTTACAATTTATTCTTTTTGCTTTAAATACAATTCTATATTATTTTAGTTACTTTCCAATTAATTTTTAAAAATTGGCCTTATTCCCAATGTCTTCTTCTCAACCTTGATCCCCTTCTCTTGTTTGATTACCTTTGGAATTTTGCATATTAGTTCCTTTTTCTTTCTTGCAGTTAATTAGTCATATAATTCTCCTTGCCCCTCCTTTTTTCCCTTTCACTTAGGTAGATTCTCCCTTTTCCTCCCCTTTAATCCTATTGATTAGTTTTTTTTTTTTTTTAAATTTCACTTTTTGTTCCCCTTTCCAACAGGGATTGCTCTCACTCTCTTCCCTTTCCATATTCTCTATCTGTTTATTCTAGATTCTCCGTGGGTCCATGCCCTCCTACTATCTTAGGTTTCTTCCAGAAATTCCTATTCTTCTCTTCTTGAGAAAGGACAAATGGATTTTTGAGGCACCAGATCCTTCAGACTATGTCCAGTGCAAGATTCTCATCTTCCTCCATATCTCTTCTTCTCTTCACCTCTCTTCACCTCTAGGAGCATTCATTAGTTGGAACCCTATCCTACCACCAAAGCAAAGCCTCCTTCCTTTCCCATCCTTTCCATTCCCTCTTTGTCACTTATTACCTTGCAGGGTCTTCTCTGACTGACATCTCAGATGTTACCTTCCAATTATTATTGTTAGTCTTCATTTTGATCCAGATATATCACAGGCAGATCCTCTTTATCGTTCTCTTCCTTCCTCCCCCTTAGATATTCTCCCACAAAAACAAACCGATAAAACATTGATTTACTTTTAGGTCAGGTACCAGGTTATGTCTATAATTCCCCAGGCTTACCTCTTCCTCCTAACCTCCACCAGACTTGGGCCTTTATCCCCATCTCCTAGTGTATTCTTAGAAAGAATTTCTTACTGGTATCCATTCTGTCACTCTTAATATTGCTGCCCTTGGCTCTTACATTTATTCACTTTTCCAGCATTTCTGTTTGGGATGTTCAAAAATCAAATAATCTCTTTAGATAAGGGTTTCTTTTAAAGATTGTCTCAAATAACTTTTTATTATTGAATGTCTCTCTTTTTATATATGATTAAGCTTATATTTGCAGGGTAGGACACTGAACTACATGCTGAGTTCCATTGCTCTTTGGAACACATTATTCCATTCTCTCTTCCATTTTATGGTAGGTTCAGAAGAACTTTCTCCTGATCCTCTTGAAGAGCTTATTGCTTCTGAATTGAACTGTTAAATTTTTGAATTCTAAATTTAATTATTAAATTTAAATCTGTCTGAATTTACAATCTTAGGTTTTTTTATGGCAATCTATAAATTTCTTCACTTCATATTTCATTTTCTACATTCAGAAATTCTGGGCAGTTTTCTTTTATTTTTTTCACTGCATTGTGATAATTAAGTTTTTTTTTTTTTTTTTGTCTGTTGTATTCTTCTAGAAGGTCTATGAATCTTAAGTTACCTTTATGCATTTGTGCATACTTTGCTTGCATAGAGAACATATTTTGATTGGCAATCTCATCTTCTTGCATGGCCTCAAGTATTACCTCTATATGAATGAACACAGAATCTGTAAAGTCCCAGTCTCTGTTCTTGATCTCAACTCTTCACATATGTAACTTCCATTCAGAGGCAGAAGACCCTCTTTATTCAAACTATGGACATCTAGGAGGTAAATGGATTTTTTTTTCCTTTAATCAAATCAATCAACTAATCAATAGACAGATACTATTAAACACTTAGTATATGCAAGACACTATGCTAAGTTCTGGCTATAAGAAGACCAAAGAAAATAAAGTGCCTGCCCTCAAGGGATTTACATTCCAAGAGAGAACAAGATAAATGTTATATTGATGGAAGATAGCATGACAGAGGAAAACACTTGGAGTTTAATGGGGGACAGTATCCTTCCTAATATGATGCCTTTTAGCATTTCATTGTAGAAAAACATGGTATCATCTCCAAGGTTCCAGAATAGATTAATACTGCCTCAAATCTAAAGAGCTGAAGCTGAGGGGAGACAGATAATTGCATGGAATCTAGTTTAAGTATCAAGTAGGGCTTCTGGAGGTTTAGCTTTTGACATTGCCTCCTTTTTCTTTTTTACCTTGCAAGTGTGAGGGGAATCTTAGAGGTCATTGAGTCCAATCTCATTTTACAAATGCTTTTCTACTGTTAATGATTTCCCAGATGATTTATCTACTTATGTGAGAATACAATCTTATTTTACAAATGAGCAAACCTAGGTACAGGGCAATTAAGTGACTTTACTCACTGACATGGCTAGTAACTGTCTGAAGTATAATTTGAACTCAAGATCAGTAACCTATCTATTATGCCATACTGGTGTCCCTCTCCTAGTGGTCCAGGAAAACTCTGAGCCTAACTCAATTAGGTCAGCACCTAGTTGTCTCTTATCTGGAGCCAACACATAACATAACAAAGATATAGTTTTGTTTATCTGGCTCTCTCTCAACCTTTCTGATTCCATCTCTCTCTTTATCCCTGTTTATCGCTTTAAATATTTCTATATTTCTCTCTATCTCTGTCATTCTCTTTGTCTCTTTGTCTCTTATTTTTTCTGTATAGATATAGCCTAAAAATGCCTATGAAACATTAACTCAGTGCCATTTTCTTCATGGAAATCATTTAGTGCTTTATATTTTTAAGGTTATTATTAAGAATTGTACTTGTGTCAGAGAACTCATTAATAGGTATTGTTGAGCTAAGGATTCCCTTGATGGTTCCTGTGCTTGGTATTTCAATTTACAATGGATTGGTAAATTTATTTTTGAGCTAAGAAATTCCTTGTAATCTATATCCTGATAATACCTCTTAAATGCTTCTCTAAAGAGTAAAATTTTGTAGGGTTTTTTTTTTTTTTTTTTTTTTGCTTAATACATGTTTATTGATCAATTGATTGCACCAGTACAATACAGGATGTAGTCTACTATGACATTTAGTAATTTTATTTATTTTTTAATACACGTTGCTTTAAGAATCATGTTGGTGTTTAACATGTATGGGACTTGCTGTCATCTAAGGGAGGAAGTGGAGGGAAGGAGGGGAAAAGTTGGAACAGAAGTTTTTGCAAGGGTCAGTATTGAAAAATTACCCATGCATATGTTTTGTCAATAAAAAGCTATAATAATAATAATAATAATAATAATAATAATAAAATCTAACTCTAAAAAAAAGAATCATGTCGGAAGATAAAAATCAGAGCAAAAGGAAAAAAAAACAGAAAAAGAAGTTAACATAGGGTAATTATTTTCAGTTATTTATTTATTTGTTTGTTTGTTTATGTATTTATTTATTTTTACCTTCTGTTATGGGTTAGGAGAGAATGTGATTTTGTGAATACTTTGCCACTGTGTTAAAACCCAGATCTAAAGGCTTTAGGAGATTTAGAGATGGATACCACATTTTTAGATACCAGCCATCCCCTTAGTTTTATGACAATCAATCAATCAATAAACATTTATTAGATACTTGTTGTAGTATGCTAACCACTGTGCTAAGAGCTTGGGTTAGAATAAGAGGCAAAAGACAGTTCGAGGCTTTAGGGAGTTTATAATCTAAGGGGACAGTTGAATTAAGAGTCACTCACACAACGTTAAGACTTCAGAATCATTGATTCTTTTGCTCCTAGCTTCTACCTCCTATCAATTGCAATCTTGTTGATTCTACTGTACATCTCTCTCATTCCTCCTCTCTTTTCCCTAGTTGAGTCTTTTGTCACCTCTCACCTTGGCTATCTTAATGGTTTCCTCTGGTTTCCCTGTCTTATGTCTGTTTTGTCTCCAAACCATCTCTAACAAAACTACTAAACTCACTGCCCCAACGTTCAGCCTGGAGTAAATAAGATTTGTGTTCAAATTTCAGACACTAGTTATATGGCCATGGGAAACCCATAGCCTCTCTCCGTATGCCTCTGATTCCTCAAAAATATAAAATGGAGGAAATTATGACACCTGTTCACAGGAATCAGATGAAGCATTTGCAAAGCACATAGCACAGCATCTGACATACAATAGCATTTGATAAATGTTTCTTTCCTTTCCTTCTTTTTAGCCTTGCATTTAAATTTCTACCCAATGTGGTTTCAATCTACCTTTCTAACCCTAGGTTACATGAGTAACTTTCAAAACTATTTCAAAACCACCCATGCTTAGCTCTCATGTGGGCCTCCTTCAGTCATTATGTATTAAGTGCTCTGGCCCCTGAGGCTGGAATGTATCCCCCTTCATCTCTTCCTTTTAGTACCCTTCTCTGTCACACAGGACCAAATCAGATGCAACTTCCTCCATGAAATCTTTTAAGTGCAGCCCCCTCCCTCCATCCCCAACTTGGAAAGATGGCTTCCTCCTTATGAACACTTTGCATTTCTCCTTGACTTATTATATTATCATTATTTGTGCACATATTGTGTTCTTTCTTTTATATTGTAAGCTCCTTCAAGGCTTGAACCGAATTATTTTGTTTTTCATCCTCAATATTTAGTATGGCGCTGATATAGTGCATGATACTTAATACATGATTGTTCAATCAAGTTGAAATTAAGCAATTATGGCTAATGACATCACTGGAACAATGAGTGGGTACCAAATCCTTTTGTTTTGAGGTGACTTTCTATATAATACAGAACCATACTGTAGCAAATCCCTACTTTTTCCCCAATACATATTCACATGCGCACCCAAAGACTAATATGTAGTCTGGGGCCACAGGTTGTATTAAAAAAAGAGTGCCGAACTAGCTGTTAAATTGGGTTCTCTGAATCTCAATTCTCTCCTCTGTAAAATCAGATTAATTATATGTACATTGTTATTTTACTAGATTAGTGTGAGGAAGGTACTTTGTAAGCAATAGATAGCATAGTAGATAGAGTTCTGGACCTAGAGTCAGAAAAACCTGAGCTCAAATACAGCCTTAGACACTTAAAAGCTTTGAACTCTTGACAAGTCATTTAACTCCTGTATGTTTCAGTTTCTTTATCTGTAAAATGGGAATAATAATAGCACCTCCCTCCCAGGGTTATGGTGAGGATAAAATAAAATATTGTGATATACTTCAGAAACCTTAGAGCGTTATATTATTATTAGATTGAGTAGATTAGATTAAATTTTATTTGATATCTTGAAAGTCTATATAAATATTAATTAATAATAATTAAGCTCAGGAAGAGTTGGTTTTTATAATCCATTATCCTTGTCTTTGACTCAGAACTATTTGTAATGTATGCCAAATTATTTGGCAGCTACTTGGTATAATAGATGGAATGCTGGACCTCAATTCACTGCCCCTAAGCACTTACTAGATGACCAACTCACTTAACCTTTTTGTGCATCAGTTGTAAAATGAAAGGTTGGATGTTGATGACCTCTAAGGTCCTTTCCAGATGTAAGTTTATGATTCTGTAATAGCACAGTCCTAACTGATTCTGAATGAATGTCTCTAGGGCAAGATTTGACATTGAATGTTTAAAGTTTCTTGAGCCCCTTTTGACCTTAAGAGTGTAATTCTTCTATTTATTTAATATTTCTCATAGAGCCCTTTTCTCTGGAGAGTCCAAGTTGCAAGACTCAGAGTGTTCTAAACCACTTTGCAGTGGGCACTTTAAATAATTTCCAAGTGTGAAAATCAAATAGGAAGATCCAGACAGTGAGGAAAGGGACAGGAAATGGAAAAGAGGTAAATAAAGAAGAAGAAAAGAACAAAAAATACATATCAGTGAACAAGAGGAACAAAATTGACCCCTCAGTAGAGTTATATAAAAGTAGTGAATATGTGAAGAATTGTTTCCTCATCAACGATGAACTTAATTTACATGATTGTCAATTCATTCCTGAATTAAAATTTCTCAGATTCTCAGCATTATGGGTTTGTGTCAATTTCTATCTCCTCTTAACACATTCTTCCAACCCCCAAAAGGTATAAGCTGCCCAAATATAGTGTTTTGGAAGAAATACTAGCTTTGGAGTTAAATTACAACTCTCAGTTCAGCAACTTGTGACCTTGGAGAAGTATTTCACTTAGTATGAGTCTCATTTTCCTCATTTATAAAGTGAAAAGAATGGACTGGTTGGATGATCATAATGATGATGACGATGATTGCAACTAACATTTGTATAGTGCTTTAAGATTTATGAAGCACTTCACAAATATCTCATTTGATCTTCCTAGTAACCCTAGGAGATAGGTATTTTATTATCCCAGTTTTACAAATGAGGAAATTGAAGCAAGCAGAGGTTAAGAGATCTCTTAAGAGTTTTTCTAAATGCTATGACCCTGTGACAAATGAGAAGGTATATATAAAATGTAAAACTGAAAGGGGAGAGCATCACCTATAGCTTGGACTTTTTCTGTAATTTTCTCAATCTGATCTTTTCTTGTTCCAAACTTTTTCATACAACTTTCAGAGTGATTTTTAAAGAATTTTTGGAAAAAGATAAACAGAATGCATATGAACAATTCTATATACAAAGTACAGAAAAACATGAGTTCATGACATAATATCCTGAGAATAGCTAAGTCATGATTCTTCATCATAAAATATTGATATTATTGTATGAGATGTTCTCCTGATTCTGTTCACTTCACTTTGCTTTAGTTCATGTAATTCTTTCCAAGTTTTTATGAAATCATCCTGCTTCCCATTTCATATAGCACAATAATGTTCTATTACAATCATATACCACAGATTGTTTAGGATTCTCCAATTGGTGGGCATCCCTTTAATTTCAAATTCTTTATCACCACAACAGGAACCACTATAAACATTTTTGTATGAATAAGTTTTTCCACTTTTGGAGGATGTCTTTGGGATATAGAACAAACAGTGACATTGGGTATGCACAGTTTTATAGCCCTTTGGGACTAGGTCCACATTGTTTTCTAGAATGGTTGAATCAGCTCACAGCTCCACCAGTAGTGTATTAGTGTCCCAAATTTCCCATATCCCCTCTAACATGTATCGTTTTCCTTTTGTTCTTCGTATTAGCCAATCTGATAGTTGTGAGGTGATACCACAGAATTGTTTTATTTTGCATTTCTCGGATAGTGATTTAGAGCATTTTAATATGATTATAGTTTTAATTTCTTTATCTTAAAACTGTTCATATTCTTAATCCAAAGGACTTTAAATCTGAGACCCTGGTGGCCTTGTATGGGTGGGGTCTTAGATTCTTACATTTACATTTATCAGCATTTGAGAGCTTGGTTTCTTTATAGAGATTTTGATTTCCTTTGGGAAGTGTTTATGAGCATGGCTTATAGAATATTCTTAAGCACTACTTTCTATTGCCTAACTCATGCTGTTTTATCTTAGTTTGTGAGTGGTCTTACATCTCACATCGGTAATTAGTCACCAAGCTTTTATTAAATGCTTCCTATGTGTCAGCATTATATGGAGCACTAGGGAGCTAAATAGAAGCAAAAAGAAAGACAGTTCCTATCTTTAGGAAGTTTACATTCTGTTGAGGGAAGACAACACATAAGAAGAGATGAAAACATCTGGGAATTCATATAGATGAAAGGGAGGTACCTGATCAGGGGTATTTTGACTAAGTTTAGAGAATAAGGGGTGGCTATCAAAGTGGGGTTTCTCTCTAGAATGTAGCTTCCTAGGAAAACTCATCAAAGAAGATGGTCATAGGAATAGTTAGGAGGCAGCTGAGGTCTGGTGATTAATACCAGCATGAATTTCTTTCCCTAAGACAGAGTATGAGCAGGACCCAGACTGACCTAGTTCTGTTTTGCTGGATACAAGCTGTTATACTTTAATGCTCTAAGCCCCGGAAGTGAAAGTCCCTCAGCACAGTTTGTCAGATTCTTAAGAGCTGTCCTTCTACTTATTTGGCAAAGTGGAAACTGAGAGTATATGTATGGAAAGTTTTTCTTGCTTTGCCTTAAATACATTTCTTAGTTCACAGTTGCTTATTTTTGCTAATTATATCAAAACTTAGGACTGGAAGAAACCATAAGAGCTTATAAATTCAAATACCTACATTTATAGATGAATCCAAAAGAGGTAAAGGTCACAAATATAATTGGGGGAAAAAAAGAGAAATGCATTAAAAGAAAAGGAATAGTCCAAAGGGTGTTTACACAGTAGTAATAGTTTTGTGTGTGTGTGTGTGTAAAAGAGAGAGACATAGTTCTAGAAGGCAGAGAATCTTTCATTTCTGTCTTTATATCCCCAGAAGCAAACATAGTTCTGAGAAATAGTACTTAAATTCTTGAACTGGTTTATCAGAGACTGATTTATTAGACTGCTTCCCAACAACAAGGGAATATGGAACAGGTAAATTATGACTAGATAGATGACGCTAACTGGAACAGAATACTGAAAAAAGGGGAATCTTTAAGCAACTAGGTACAGCATGAGGCATTGGACACCTGGGCAATGGGGTTCTAAGGAAAGGAGATAGGAGGACACCAAAGATAAATCACCAGATTTCTAATTTTAAAATGGATTGTGGGCTGCTTTTCCATGTTCCTGAAAGGAAAGTGGAACCAAGGAATGAGATGAGAAGTGAATCCATTCTTCCAGTCCTATTTCCCTATCTCCACACTCCTACTGAAGTCCTATTTTGCTTCTTATGCTTTCCTGAGCCTTCTGAACATAGGATATAAGACATGTAACAACTTCTATACTCGGTAAATAAGAGATGGTTACAGTAGCAGACTAAGGGATTACTTGTCCATTGCTTTGAAGAGCCAAGGACTGTCATCAGTAAGGCCTCAGATAGATGAGTAAGCAGGAAGAGAAAATCTAAGGGATAAAGCGGCTAAGAATTCCATTACAGTGGCCACTTTGCTCATATTTAATTGAGGGAGGGGGATAGGACTGAGCCTGCAATTTCACTGGTATAGGGAACTCCCAAGGAGGAAACTTTCTTTAACAATTGAGACTGATATGTCTCTGCAACTTAGTTTTAGAGCAAATCCTGAGTCCTGAAAAATTGTGATTTGCCCAGATTAGCACAGGCAGCAGCGATCAGAGGCAAGACTTGAAACCCAGGTCTTTCTGGCTCTGAAGACTCCTCTCTGACCACTGTTCTCCAGTTTCCCCACCATGTAATTAATCATAAAAATTCACTCACCATTGACTGGCTATAAAATATTATAGTCATAAACAATCATCAGACCATAAATAATATCTGCTGTTAATGTCTTTATTAGATACTCTTCAAGCTGAAAATGGCTAAAGAAATCATTATAACACAATTCTGAAACGGAAACCAAATACCACAGTGCTGGTGGGAACACTCTAGATTTTTGTTGGGAGGAAAATTTTATATCTGCCTTATAAGAGCAAGAAAAGAAAGAAACTGCTGAAATATATTCAGTGATAAAAAGAGCATTGATGTTGGTTAATGAATGATGGATCCTTCTTTTCAACTATCATTTAAGAGAATAACCTGAAGTTTTAGTGAGAAAGTTTTGAAGTAACTCAGTAGTCATTCAACACTTGTGCAAAGGGATTCATGTGAAAGAGAAACTACCCTGAATTTCTTTTTGCTGTGAACTCCATATTTTAAAGGAGCATTATTTGATCACTAGTGGAAAAATTATTTTTCATTTGAATAAAAATGTGATTCTTGGGGGGAAAGAAGGTCAGGAGAAGAGAGGTAACCTTTTGTATTTAAACCATATAATCCAAAGTGAAATGAGAGAAATGAGAAGAGTATGTGGGCCTAGAGTGGCTATTAGAGGAGGGATAAATAACAAAGGCCTTTTGATACATTTGTGTTAGGAAAATAGAATAAAACACCGGGTTTTTAGTGTTAGTAAAATTCAGAAGGAACTTATTAACTTGTTATGGAAAACAGAAGAGCTTTTTTTCTTTCCAAATTATCATTTTATAAACAACATTTTGTCCTAGAATGCTATGTCTTGTTTATGGTACTCTTTAGGTAGTTGGCATCCAAGATCATGTCAACCCAAATGTAAATAAAAAAGAAACAAGTATTGATTTTTTTAAAAAGAAGATTTATTTTAAAAAGGGACCACGTGCTTTTTGCTTCTTTCCTGACACATCTTCAGGTTGGAGTTGCTTTTTGCTGTTACTGTCAACTTGTTCCATCCCATGAGCATGAAAGACACTAAAGAGGCCAAGAAATCTTACTTGAGAGGAACTATTTTAAAAAGTTCAGTTCATGAAATTTTCTAAAAGTTAGGGTTTTAAACTCATTTTTAAATTTAAAACTTAGAATCTAAAAAATAAATTCTGCTTCACTTAATCCAATTCACATGAAAGTCAAGGAATCATCATCCCACAATGACAATGGTCCTTTTCAAAAGTAAAGGATGAACACTAGGTACCATATTGTCAGAGGGATATTTATAAGGTGAAGAACATCCAAAGGATGGTAACTTGAGGGGTAGACTCAAGAGAGTAAGTAAAGCAACATAAATGAAAAACTTCCATAAAAATCTCCCAGGCAAAATTACCAAACAAAATGTCAAATTGAATACTGAGCAGAAAAGACAAGGGAAAAAATCAGTGAGTCATTATTCTAGTCCAGGATAGTTTAGACAGATAAAAAGAGAGGTCTGGGGGACTCTGCAGTGGGGACTAGCCCAGAAGTCAGAGAATCTATGTTTTTTTTTTTTTTTTTTTTTTTAATTTTAAATTTAAAGCCTATTATCCAGTACCTAAGAGGTAGGCAAAGACCCTACATGGATAAAGACCAGAGTACAGGGGCAGCTAGGTGGCGCAGTGGATAGAGCACCAGCCTTGAATTCAGGAGGACCCGAGTTCAAATTTGGTCTCAGACACTTAACACTTCCTGTCCGTGTGACCCTGGGCAAGTCACTTAACCCCAGTCTCAGAAAAAAAAAAAAAAAAAAAAAGACCAGAGTACAGAACAAAGAAAAATGACCAGGTCTTTCTGGAAATCATATCACATTACAAATACTAAAAACTTACCACCTCCATATCAAACAACAGAAACTCAGATTAACTATCCTTCCCAGTGGTAGGGAGAACCCAACTTTAACAAAGTCTAAAGTAAAGAAATAGTCTATAAAATGAGAAAATAAGAAACTTAGAATGTGGTTACAAAAAAATCTATGATGACAGAGCAACTTAAGATACAAACTTGTAAGATAGTGATGTGAAAATCTGTAATCAAAGCCTCAAAGAGAAGTGAAGATAGGATACAAATTCAACAAGATTTCTTAGAAGAGCTAAACAAATAGATTTCTAAAAAAAATTTTTTTTCAAGTCAAAAATCATCAGGGAAAAAACAAGGAAAGTACAGGAAATAAGTAAAGGGAATATGGGAAAAGAAATGAGAAAATTATGAAAAGAGAGTTAACAGCTTAGTAAAAATTTTCCAATTTGATCCCAAAATAGAAAACTTTTCAACGTGCCATATTTATCATAAATACCAGTCCTTTTTCTTACAACCTACTTCTTAATAGGTATTTTTTAAAATTTATGTATTTTTAGGTTTTATAAAAATATATCCATCTGTGGAAAGTTTTTGCCACATTCCTCAAGGAGCCTTAGTTCCCACCTGAATCTATTTCTTAGAATGCTCCATAATAAACAAAAAAGCATGCTTCAAAGAGGAATTTATAAGTGGGGTTTCCCTTCCTTATTTCAGCTTCCCATAGCAGGTTTCCCTGGAGAAATCCCCTTTTGCTAAACTGAAGATCTTAGACAAAAATTATTTCTGTGTGCCAGTAGGACAAAAGGACAAAGCTTCCCAGAGGAAGTAAACCATCTCCCTACACACACATACACACACACACACACACACACACACACACACACACACACACACACACCCCTTTTTTCTCTTGTTTTTCTTTCCCTCTGCATCAAGATGTTGCTTTTTCTCTTACCCTCACCCATCTTCCCTCAATGCAGGATGGTTTGCTGTGTAAGTATAGAAATATTTCTTGTGCTAAGAGGAAATTGTGGATAGAGTCATAATTCAGAATCATTTACCTAGAGCAAAAACTACTTGGAGAACGGGGAAGCAGAGGTGGCTCAGAAAATCTCCCAGTCAGTTCAGGAAAGAGACTGGTCCTGCCTTTGCTTAGAGGACTTAGGATGTAGAGGAGTAGGCCTTGGAAATGAAAACTTAGAGGCTATCTTTTCTGGGAACTACCTTTTCTGTCAGTCCCAGCTAGGAAAGGGCTGAAACTGCCAGCCAGTCATCCATAGTGGAGAATCCCAAAGTGGGCCATGATAAGGAGGGAATGGAAGGACAACCCCTAGAAGTGTTCATCCAGGACCTTTGACTTACAGTTTGTTAAATTCCATGTATAGATAACTTTTTGACATCCTTAAAATTCATAAAATCTTTTACCTGTTTGTGGGGAAAATGACAATCTCTATTGTTGAAATAAAAAAAAATCATAATATTGTTATTTTTATTATTAACATGGTTTATTACATTTATAAGCTTTTTAAGTGTTAGACTAACTCTGAATTCCTGGTATCCCAATCTAATCAGAGTAAAACTTTCCTGTTTTAGCCAAATTGCTAATATTTTATTTAAAAAATTTCTGTTGCTGTTTGGATATTGATGAAACATGTATATGGATAATTGCATAGATATTCAATGAATGGATAATGCTCCATAGTTTCTTCCCTGTCTCTCCTTGGTTTAGTTATGAAGATCATATTTGTTTTATAGAAAGGAACCTTCTTTTTTTTATTTTTGCTAACAGTTTAGCACTAAGTTCTTCAAATATTTATAGAATTCACTTCTGACTCAATTTAGTATTATAATTTTTCAGTGAGAGTTTATTTTATGATTTGTTAAATTTTTTTTCTGATAATGGGTTATTTAAATAGTCTAATTTATTTTTGTTAATACAGATAGTTTATATTTTTGAAAGTATTTATTTATTTCCTCTAAGTTATCAGTTTTATTAGCACATAATTGGACAAAACTGTTTTTGATAATTTCATTTATATTTTTTCCATTGGAAAAATTTTGATGTGGACAGTTTGGTTTTCCTCTATTTTGAAAAAGAACAACCAAACAAACCAAAATGACCTTTTCACTATTTTATTAGCTATTTATTTATCAATTCTTTAATCTTTTTACTTTCAATAAAGTCTCTGCTTTAAATTTCATAATTAAACTTTTGTTATTTAATTGGGGATTTTAAAATTTGTTTTTGTTTCAGATTATTTAATTGCACTACAATTCATTAACTTATTCTTTTCCCCTTTTGTTGATAAAAGTATTTGGAGATGTAAATTTTTCTCTCATACTTGTATTAACTTCATCCCCAAAGTTCTCATTCTATTTTCTTTAGTGCAATTTTCTATTGTTTTGATGATGTGTTCTTTGATTCGACAGTTCTTCAGAATTATACTGTTTATTCTGCAATTACTTTTAGAATCTTTCTTTAAAGGATCCTTTGTTAAACATAATTTTTATTGCATTATGATCAGTAAATAATGCACTTAGTATTCTTGCTTTTCTACATTTTTTGGTGAAGTTTTTATGTGCCAATATATGGTTTTATAAACTTTTTATAAAGATTTTATGTAACAGCTGATATTTATGTAAATTCCTTCCTAGTCCTTTAATCACCAGAGATATATTATCTCTTACCTTTTCTAATAATAATAATAATAATAATGATCAAATAATTAACCTTTTCAATGCTGATATCTTTCTATTGTTGTTTGATAGCTAAGATTCATAAAACACTGTAGGTCTTAAGAATTAAAAATTAGTAAAATTAGAATTATTCAGAAGACAAGGGAGATTTATGTGGTATGTGAGAGCATATAGATTTCAATGCAGAACTAATATATCATGAAAGCATAAGCATATTTTGCCCAGAGAATAGAAGGCTTTGGGTGGGATGGAGATGGGGTCTAATAGTTGTTTTCAAGAATTTGAAGGGTTGCCATATGGATAAGAGATAAAACTTGCTCTGGAGGGAAAATGATTAGAAAAAAATAGATGGAAATTGCACAGTAGCAAATTTGAATTTGATATCAGGAAAAAATATCCTAATAAGGAAAGCTTGCTCAAAAGTAAAGCAGGCCTTCAGGGAACTTAATTCTTATAGGAGAGACAGCCTATAAATAGAGAATTGTCAGATGGAGGATCAAGAAGCAGTTTGAATAACTTCAGGGAAAAACTTGAAGAACAAAGGAAGTAAATGGCCAACTCTGAACATCCCCACCAAGATGTTAGGCTAAATTACTAATAATTCCTTTGAATAATAATGATACTTATGAATACAATGAATTTCTGAGGCATCTTCTAAATACCTCCTTCCTTTTTTGGTTGAAATTATTTAAGCAACAAATTCCTTATTTCATGGATGAGAGAAAGTAATTTACATGAAAATACTGCCTAAGGAGGGATAATTCAGTGATTTAAATTTTGACTAAGCTAAAAATTATAGAACCTTAGTTTTAGATGGAATTGACGAGAGTTAGGAAAGGAGGAACCCCTTTTGGATTGGCACAAAGATGGTCTAGTCGCAGAGTCCCCTGTAAAGGAATTTATAGGCCCGAAAACCTAGATTGATAAAAAAGGTTTATTTGGGGTTTGGAAGTAAGGGTAAAGGTAGAAAGGTAGAAAGACGCCAGGGCCAGAGGTGATTAGGTGATCGCTGAACAGACAGGAACCCTTACATGGCTGGAAGGATACCAAAGAGACTGGGCCCCAGAGTTCCCTTTTTATAATCTTGAAGATGGGTGTAGTCCCAGGCTCCTGGCTGATTTGGGCCAGGGTTAGCATTGAATAGAATTCAATGAGTCCTTAGATAAGATAGAAACTGTGGGGGATGGGGAAACCTGAGCAGATAGTGGGAGGCTGGGAAAACTCAAACCAGCTCCGATCCAGTGGGGGCTGGGGAAAGCCTGGATATCATTGGAATTCAAAAGGGTGCTTTTTGACCAGGATTTGTGAATCAAAAGATCCTAGCTTAAAGGGACCTCAATCCCCATCAGAATCACGGCTATCTTATTCAAACCTTGAACTTATGTAGGACTTCTTTCTACAATATCTTCCTGGGTGGTCATCCAAGACATTTGTCTGAATATCTCTCAAAAAAGAGAGCTTATTACATTATGAGCTTAGTCAGTATTGGTCAACTATAAATACTAGAAAGTCCTTTCTACTTGAGTTCAAATCTGACGCTTTGTCACTTCCACCCACTGGTTCTAGTTTTGTTCTCTTGCACAAGAGCAAAAGAAGCCTAAGTGTTCTTTCATTTGTCAATAGTTGAGTTTTTTTTTTTTTTTTTAAGATAACAAGATTAATAAGATTCCCCTACCATCATTTGAAACTCCCTCTTCCCCAAAAATCTGTTCTTTAGGTTAATGTCCTGTGACTTAGCTTCCACATTCTCCTCTTTATCTTAGTTTCTCATATCAAATCCTTTTCAAAGAATAGGTTTTTAATAGGGGCAAATGGAGAAAGTAAGTATACAGTGCCCTGAGGAAGCAAAGAAGGATATTCCCCAAAAAAGGATATAAAAGAGGAAAGTCTGGGTTCCTTAAAGCAGATTTTCTTAAACTTTTTTTCCACTCATGACCTCTTTATGCCTGAGAAATTTTTATATGACCTCCTGGTATACTATATAAAATAGGTATACAAATCAACCATTTACTGATAGCAAGTCATAAATTATTTTTAAACAATTCACTGGTATGCATATAATTTTTATTTATTAAAAATAAAATCAAATTTTCATACTAATGGCATGGGTATGCCTGTTTATTTTTACCTAAAGAATTAAATCTTGGCAGAATATTTAATATCTTTTACTGTGAGCACCTCATTGGGCCATTACCCACAGTTTAAGAAGATTTGCCTTAAAGCAAACTTTATTGATCTTACCATGTTACCTAAAGGTAGTCCTATGTGTGTTAATCATTGTTCTTAACAAATACCAAACCGTTTGTCATAAAAGCACTGCTTTACCCTGATTATTATAGACAATATGCAGTAGACAAGTTATCTTCTCCTCTTCATATTCTCCAGAAATAACTCTTAGAAATCCATGGAGGCCTGGCGTCAGTCTATATCTTGATAAGAAACTAAAAGTCCTCACAACAGGCTGGGTTTTAATAGAGGTCAATAGTGCTTCTGAATTTCACTTCCTGGAAATTTTTGTAAGTCAGTAAATCAATTAAGAAATGCCACTCTGTTTGGGTAAGTTTTCTCCCCAGTATTGAGATAGTCATAAGATTCTATGAATATTTCACTTAGGATTTTGTAAGTAGTATGTTGAGCTACCAGTTAGCTTTTTTTTTTTTTCTTAAGACACTAGAATTTTGTAAATAAAATTCAAGAAAGAATAGTGTTTGATGTTTGGTAATTGAATTTCTACAATAGTGTACTGGATCTGTCAGGTATGAAATTAAATCAAATGGATCACATATTATAACTATGCAAATAATTTTAAAAACAACATTTCTGCTTTTGATGAATTAGACCAAGATAATAAGCCTAGATTCTATTTTTACTTCTTTTTAACTTATGGGGTACTGGAAGATCACAGGAGAAAGTTCAACAAAAAAAAGTTGATAATGATATTCTAATTCATAATACTTGATTATTTATATAGAGGTCATGTAATCTAACCTTATCATTTTATTGATGAAGAAACTGAGACTCCAAGAAGTTTAATGCCTATTTTAAGGTTATGAAGGTAGTAAGTATTAGAGTGAAAATCTGAACCCAAATCCTCTGAATCCAAAGTCAGTGTTCTTTTCAGTATACTATGCTTCCTCTGCTGTATGTCATGCTAGATCTTTTCTTTTTCAGGCCCACTAATCCCAATTAATTAACAGAGCAATTGCATGAAGGATGAATTTGAATTAGTAGATCTTGAAATAAGGAAAAAATTAGGGTTAGTTGGAGGTAGAGTCAGAATTAGGATTAGAAATAAATTTAAGATGATTTTGGTACCAATAGACATGGAAATTAATGGAAAAAAAGAGAGATGTTTCCTTGGAAAAATTCTTCCCATTGCAACTGAACCATTGCTTTGGAGAGACTGATTTATGCATCTATTCCTTCATCCAAATAGTGTGACTTTTGTAAGGGGTTGGGATTGTTCTTTCTGGAAGCTATTGTACCAACAGGTTCCAGGAGTAAAACACAAATAGCATCCATGCTTGCAAATGAAGGGAGTTGCAAGCCAACTTTCAGATGAAAATTCCTAGTCTCCAAACCAGGACTTGGAGACTCCAAAACTTTCTCACGCTCTTCCATAATTCATTCCTGCACAAATATTCCCCATGAGCAGCTCTGGTGATACTCAGAGGAATTTGTGATTCTTGAAGATTTTTTTTCCCTTTTAAGTGTTTATTCTGCACTGAACAAGGAAGGAGGGAGTAAAAGAGGAGGCTGTAATAAGAACTTTAATAATAAAGCCAGACTTTAGCTATCAGAAATGAACCAGGGGAGACAGCAGAGATAGCACATGTGGTAGCAATTTTTATAAACTGTCACAGAATTTTAGATTTGGAATGGACCTTGGACATTAGAGATTCAGAGCAAAAAGTGATCCGAGACGTCACCTCTCTTTTTACAGGGTCAACACTAAGTTCAGTGCTTGGCACAGTTCCTAGCGTGTAGTAGGTGTTTAATAAATGATTGTTGCTTTACTGCCTGATCAAAAACACAAAAAGACCCATAGTCATACAGTTAATAAGTGTCACACATTCTCCAACTCCAAATCTAACTCTTTCTTCACTATACTTCATAAGCTCAAAAAACTGAACCTTACAGACTTTATAATTCAAATCACTAACTTAGAGATACATGACTAAGTTACAGAACAGGGTCCAGAAATCCTTCCCTACTGGACAGCTAGATGGTACAGATGATAGAAAGCCAGGTCTGAAGTCAGGAAGACTTTAATCTCAGACTTTTCCTCACTGTGTAACTGAATAAATTACCAAAAAAAAAAAACCAAAAAACCTCTTTGCTTCAGTTTCCTCAACTTAAAAATGGGGATAGTAATATAATCTTGTGAGGATCAAATGAAAGTACTTAGTAGTAGTAGATGCTTAATGAATTCTTATATTCTTTCCTCTACTTGAAAATTCTCTAATTCTATTTGAACCTCAAAGGAAGGACCAGAGACAATGGGGAAATAGGCAGATTTCAACGGTATATAGGAGAAATATCCAAAGTGTATGGGCTGCCTCAGGAGACAGGGAGTTCCTCATCTCTTAAAGTCTTCAAACAAAGATTTGATTGGCAAACATGTACTATATCTGCTATATCACACTGAATTTTGTTGGTTCACTAAAATTTGCCTAATGTCTTGGCTTTACAATATTTTAAAAGATTAAGTATTAAGGGTCAAGATAGAGAGTGATCTGGCAACATGTTAATAGACAAAGGTGAAAGAGTTCATTGTCTTTGACTAGGATTGAAGAGCTAAAATGCAGAATTCACCCTGCAAGAGGATGGCAGTAATTGTACCAATAGGACTTCTTGTTGAAGCACCTACCTCAGAGATTCACACTGAAGACTTACTAAGTAAATGTCTACTTAGCATTAGTTTTTCCCAAGCTGGCTAATGCCCATGGTTTTCTTTGTGAATTCCCATCCAGGTTCCTTTATTTTCAATATCTTGGGAATATTAAGAAACTTTCACCTGATAGAAATTAAAAGGGGACCTCAGATACATGAACTCTGAGCCCCCAGTTTCTTCCTTTACTCTATCCTCTTCCTCCCAGAACTGGACAGAAATACAACTATCCTCAGTACAGAATAACTTGATTGTTTGTGTAAACATATCAATATACACATCTCATATATATATATATGTGAAACCAAGTGTTCTTACTAACTCTACATATGAGGGGAGAAGTAACTTTTAGTAACTTTTAATAAATTCACTTATTTGATGATGAGAACTCAGAGAATAGTTTTAAAGTGCCAACTCCAAGATTGCAGTTCCAGTGGACTTTTCAGGAATACTCCATGTATCCAAACAACTATGCTTTTCCAAGATAAGACTTATGGGGAAGGATGTAGAACCCACTATTACATATGCATAAAAAGAAGAGGGAAATTCACTCAATTTAATGCTAGGTTCTGGAAGAAGGTGCAAGAGAAATGTCTGTAAATATATTATATCCTCTAAATAGAATATAAACTCCTTGGAGGCAGGGATTACTTCTTGACTTTTGCATTATATTCCCAGTAATTGGCACAGTGCCTAGAATATAGTAAGCGTTTGAGACATGTTTGTTAAGAATAGCAATTACTTGTGAATAATATAAGAATATGAACTCTAAAACTGTGATTTCCCTGGGGACTTCCTAGATGAGAAAAATCACATGGACATTTTTCTAAATATTTTTGATTTTATGTGGTACATCTCTGTATTTGCTAAGTTTTCATTCTACTTAATTTAGAGATAAGGATTATGCAACATGGCAACATAAAATGTTTTTTAAAAATTTTTATGGATCAATGGCATATGTAGTTAAAGATGAGTAATGGTTTTATGTGGACAACACTCTAGTTCCAATAGTTTTCAGGTGAGCTCTCAAGAATAATTTGGGATCAGTATTTGTTTTTGTTAGTTTATGAATGATAGTGACTTCTCCATGCCTTCTATGATCCAATCATACTTGTGTACTTGTTCTTTCTTCCACAGGATACTCCATCTCCCATCTCCTTGGGTTTTGCCTTGGCTACACCTAATGGGATGCTTGGTTTGTAGCTCGTATATACTTCTTTTTATGCTTGTCTCTATGTTTAGTTTAGTAAGTTTAAAGGCAGGATTTGTTTTCCCTTTTGTCTTAGCACTTAGCACAGGGTTTGGCATATCATAAAACCTTAATAAATATTTACTAATTGATGAATTAGTTGGTTATTATATAATTCTGAAAATCTGATTATATATTTCTACCCTCAGATTTTCCAAGAGCACATTATGGGAATTTCTCTTTGGTTCCATTACATCATGCTTTATATTGTCCTCAAATTACTTTTCATATATTTTGTATTTCATTTTATAGGTACAGTTTTTTTCCCTCATAAAATGTAAGTACCTTGAGTATAGGATTTTTTGGGTCTTTTTATCCCTAGCACCTTGCATAGTATATGGAACATAGTAGGCATTTAATAAATGCTTGCTGACCGATTGATTGTTCTGTGTGTTAGTCACACATCCCTCTCACCCTCATTAGAAAATAATCTTCTTAATGGGAAGGACTATTTCTTTTAAATTTTTGATTACCCAGTGATTAAACAGGCTCAAGAAATTATTCACTATGCAGAGTGGATGCAAAAGTCTCAGAGCAGTTTTAACCTTGGTAGCTATTAGTCAACTATTAAAGTTATTAAATTTTAAAACTGTACCAAGATTTTTGAGAAAACCTAGATAGCCCATATTTTAATCAGCTTTTGTTTCCCATTTCCTGAAACTTTTAGATACCAGAAGGAAGAGGATATGTCAAATTGGAAGGGTTCCAGGATAAAAAGAGTTTCTAAGTGTCTATGGTCATCCTAATGCAACTCTCTAGGGTCTATAAGGAGACCTCAGCATGAAGACAGAAGTGGATAATTGTCACCATCCAGTGATGCTAAGTGAATGTCACTGTAGTGAGACTTTGACCCCTTCCTGAAATGTTGTGATTGTAATTCTGAGATTAAGTGTGCTTGGTATTATGGCCTTTGATGCTATTGTTTCATCTTTTTAAGAGCAACAAGGTTTAATGTAAAAGTGGTTGGGGGAGGTGAGAGCATAAATCTTCACAGAAGCAGCTACAGCTGCTGAGAGTCTAAGAGTTCAGACTTTATTAGGAGAAAACCATAGAATGATAAGTGTAGGAATATTGATGGACATTGATTGCCACCCAATTATTTTACAGAGAGGCTGAAATTGTAATTTCATTTCCAGTGTAGTAAAGAACCAATCTGTTACATAATGAATAATACTTTCTGGGCATGGGGAAAAAGTTAGAACTTCACTGGACAGATAAGGATCCTTCTTTATTCTAGTACTTCCCTTGTATTGATTATCTCTAATTTATTCATGATTTAACTTTTTGATACATGGTTATTTGCCTATTATTTTCCCTTACTAAATTGGGTGCTCTTCAAGGACAAGGACTTTCTTATCTTGTTTTAATACTGGGTCTTTTCCTTATTTTGTATTGACTGCCATATATAATCTTGTGCATTTTTTTTTCCCAGCTCCTTCTAATACCTTCTTGAGTGACTGTTTAGTTCTAGATATAGATATAGATATAGATAGTCCCTATATTTATTTGAGAGGATGTCAGATAGTAGAGAGCTGATTTTTTCCATCCCCTATAAATAACTCTGAATGGAGGAAGAACCATGTCTTCTAATTCTTTATACTTCTTCTTCCCAGTGATCACCCTTTTTGACCCTGCCTTCTTTAGGCCTGTGAACATGAACCTTGGCATTTTCCCTACCTTTTCTCCACTCTGACTTTTGGTATCCTTGCTTTGGTTTTGCTGCTTTATTTTTTTTCTCTTGCTGCCTAACAGATTTTGGCATGGCAGCCCAAATCTGACATCTGTATTCCCACCCCTATTTCCTGTTTCCTGCATATGCTTCCATCCAAATTCATTGTCCCTGTTTATGACCCCAATTGAGTGACCTGACCTTGAGTACCAATTTATCCATTTTTTAAATGGTTTGTTTTTGGCATCCTTGATTCTGGATTGTTCTACAAATCTGATTAACCCTACTGATACAACTCTGTAGGAAGGACTCTGGTCCCTTTCTTTTATGAAAATGTGTTCTGGATTATAGGGATGAACATTCCTCCATCTGTGGTGAATCAATACAACCTTCTCAAGAGAGGCCTTAAAAAGGAGATTTAAGACATGATTCTTTTAAGTAATGACTAAGTGGTGGCTTTCAAAAAAACCCACTGCTTTTCTTTTCCCTGGTAAGTACTCCTGTGTAATATTCATTAGACAGGCTTTGAGCAGAACATGGGGCAAGGTTATTGCCACCTCTCCCTATTCCAATCATCCCTAACCCTAACTTCCCAGCATAATACATAATAACTCTAAAATATTTGCAATTTATTTTTAGGGCACACTCATAATTGTGTTTTTAAACTCTTCCTCCCCATTATATATGCTTTATGAATTATAAAGCCCTTTACATCTTCATGAGTTCAAATCCAGCCTCAGATATCTACTGATTGTGTGACCTTAGGTTGGTCTCAGTTTGTCTCAGTTTGTTTTTAAAATGAACCAAAGAAGGAAATGACAAACCACTCTTATCTTTACCAAGGAAACCCCAAATGGGGTCACAAAGAGTCAGACACAACTGCAAACAACAACATTATTATACATTTTTAATAAGTGAGCAAATGAAACTTACCAAGAACCATAAAATTCTTAAGGATCTGAGGTAGAATTAACCTCCAGTTTACCAAGTCTAAGGTCAACATTCTATCCATGATTTTCCCTAGCTCATCTATTATGTTGTAGTTAGGAAGCTTTCCTAATGCAAAGGGCAATTCCCCAGCAAAAGTCTAATGGACACCAAGTGTCTTTACCATTAGATTCAATATTTACATCCTACTGATTTGCATTTTTCCCTCCCCTTAGTTCAATTCAGGTGCTTTCCTGCTTACAGATTATCCGTGGGGGTATAATTTCTTTAAATGATAAAGTGGCTGAATAGATGGAGAAATGACTAGAGAATAGAGAAATATAAAGAAACTAGGGAAAAGGAAGCCCTACTCTTAGAAGCAAATATTGTCATGGGAACTCAGTGACTTTGGATTAACTAAGAATAAACCTTTCCAGGCGAGTATGCTTATTATTATTTTAGATTTATGAAAATGTACCCATCGCTGAGATCTTTAAATATACAAACAAGAATTTTAAGAAAACACATAAGAGCAATAAACCACAATAGTATAAAAAGGCTGCTTAAGTCAATAAGTTTATGCCTAATTCTAAACAGAAGCCAAGTTATAACATTCTTATATTAAATCTCCCTCTCCCTCCCGTTCCCCCCCTCTCTCCCCTTCCTTCTCCCTCTGTCTCTCCCTCCTGTCCCTCTGTCTCTTTCCCCTGTCTCTCCTTACCTCCTATCTCTCTCTCCCACATACAAAATAGTCCAACATTAAAATACCCATAGATTAGATATACAAAATGAACCACAGAGAAATTACATGGCTATCACTGGGATATTTGACATATTCCCACTTTCTAATCCCAGGAGAAAAATTACATCAATTTGCTTTTGGCAAAGTGAAATTTACTTGGATCAACATCAGCTATACAACAGCTTGATAAGAGAGTGAGAAGAAACGTCAATAGGTCATTCTGTCCATCTTGCTGCTTCTAGAGCTATTAAGAAAAGCATTCCAAAAAGATCTATCCTTTTTTTTAAAGCCATCAGAGAAGAAAACTCCCAAACCTCCTTTAAAATGGTATCTTAATCTGTTTCAAAATCATTGAAATTTTCCCCTCTATTTTCTAACCCTGATATCTCCTACTACAATAATCTTTTCTTAAATGTAAACAAGATCTATTCACTATTTATATCATATTTCATCATGTGTCTGAATACTACTGGGTTCCCTTTTGACTTTTTCTTCTTTAAGTTATATAGACTGATCTCCTTCCCCTTTTTCCTTTGGTTATTGTCCTCTAGACATCTTCTACCTTCTCCTGGTTATGTTTCAGTTACCAGCCCAGAGAAAAGCTTGGTACATTATTATATCTTCATAAAGGACTTATAGATCATGGATGAACAATGATAGAATCACTTCATATTTCAAAATCCATTTATGTTGTACTCCTATTTATAAATTCTAGAGCGCTTATATTTCAGCCTGCATTCTGCTATGAACATGAAGTAGTTTTCTGCATGTTGGCAGAAATCTCTATTAATCCAACCTCTCTCCAATGATAATAAATCTCTTTCCTATAATGTTTTATGTTTTTGCCCCATGTGAGTCTTAGTCTAGAGGTAGCTAAGTGGCAGAGTAGATAGACTGCTAGGCTTGGAGTTAGGAAGACTCATCTTTCTGAGTTCAAATCTGGCTTCAGATACTACTAGCTGTGTGAATCTGGGTGGGCAGGTCACTCAACCTTGTTTGCCCCAGAGGGTCTACAAAGAGTTAGCTGCAACTGAATAACAGAAAAAAGGCTCTAGGCTAATATCTCCTAATGATGAGAAAATAATTCTGGGACCCAAAGGGTAAATTGGTATACTGCAAATACTTCAAAAATAGGTCCTCCAATGGACTATGTCCTTGTTTAAGTTCAGAGAGGATCATCATCAGGTTGGTTATGAAGTGTGATCTTGTTTATCTAAACAATTAATTAATAGAAGGCTATGAGCACCCTGTTAAATGAGTACTTATATCCATGAAAGCTGGGATCTTGAAATACTGAAGAAGAAATGTTTTTTTCCTACAAAACTCTCTGCTCAAATTCCATTCCTTCATGAGGATTTACCAGCTAGAATAATCTGGTTGAAGTCTCTCTTCTCTGAAGCTGCTTTTGCCTTTGTGTCTAGGACTGCACCATCTAAATCTTAACTCTTCTCTAATTATTCCATGTGGGATTATTATGCTTCTCTATTGAAAATGTAAATTTCCTGAGGGAGCTCCTTGAGAATTCCCAATCAGAGTCATAACTAGGAATTCTTTCAATTAGGGACAATCAATCTAATGTAAAGAATGCATTCTAGCATACAAGGATGTTGGAGTAGGTCAGAAATTTCCAGCTTTCCAGATTTCCTCCATAGACAGAAAATCACCACAAAATGAATGTAAAGCAGCAAAATAAAGGGATAAAATATATATCCTTCTAAATCAACTTGAGAGAACCTCAGAAAATTTAAATAATGATGGAACAGAGAAGACAGTCCCATTCAGTGTAGGACAGTGGAGAGCAGTGCAGAGAACAGTTCAAAATTATAGTATTTTGGCAGGAGCAGCCCACATATACAGAAACTGGCCTTTTCCTGAATCCTGTTTCCTACAACAACCGCAAACTGTAGTTTTTCACTTATGATTACTGAAAATAGTTTTCTGCATATAATTCTTTATAATAAAACACTAATTCTGATAATATGTACTTTTCTTGACACAATAACCATAAGATAACCCATAAAATGCTGTATTTAAAATAAAATTGGTAATATGCAAAACATTTTTGCTAGTAACTCACTAGAATTCTGTGACTTTTTTGTGTTAATAGTTCAACTAAAATTGATTATATACAATATTTACTTTTCATAACATGAAATCTATAGTACCATAAATGATGTACAGCAAATAAAATTCTTAAACTAAAACATTTTTAGCCTGAATCTTACCTTCTCCTGTGTCAGATGACAATATGAAGGCATTGTACTTATACACTATACTACTGTCATCACCCTATAGGAACCTAGGCAGTTATTATTGGGAGTTTAGTCGATGCTATCAGAGGACACTGACTTTAGCTGAGTCTCAATCACACCTCCAACTCTCTATACTTCAGAGTTGGTAGATGGCACTGGAGATCATGAAAGATGCACTAGCTTCAGATAATCCGCCAGCAATGCCTGCTTTGTGTACTAATTGATATCTGTTTGATGTGCCATTTGAGATCCTTAATGGTCTCAGAGAATAGGAAGATAACAGAGATGAGTTGACATTTAACCCTGAGAATGATCTAGTTCGTCAGCAGCCTAATAGAACAGATATTCCACAAATTTGCACCTATCATGCCTTTCATTTTTTTCTCTTGCATATAGTTGGAAATATACCTGGTTGCCAATGAGAAAGTAAACATAAGGTTACTGGTAAAATCTTTCAAATACTTGAAATTGCAAAAGGTAAGATAAGGTAAATGTCCAAATGTTAAGGAATGACTGGACATACCTGAGTCCCAAAGTTAATTGGTATGGGTCAGTAAGGAAGAGCATAACTCCATACGTGTGTAAGTGGTGGAATGGAGTTGGTGAGAGTAGTTCAGTCACTTTGCATTCCCTTGGCTTCCAGCTTCAAGAACGAAGATGAGCAGTACCAACCCCTCCCTCTGTCTCTCTTTCTTTCCCTCCCCTTTCCCCCTGCTTTAGGTTGAAGGGAATAAAAGGCTTTAGAAAAGGCTGATATATAGAGCAGATCATATTCCCATTTTCATTTTGCTACACTAGAAACTTTGAGGAATTTCCCTTTGGGGAAATCTGGCACTCTGTCTCTTTTGGTTGAGCCAAGTTACCTCACTTTTAGTGGGAGAACTGCTTCAATCTGTATAATCCGATATATATTCTCTTATGTATATTTTACCTTATCTCCATTAAGCTATAAACTTGAATAAATGGTTTTCTTGGCTACTTGCTATGCATATTTATTGTAGAAATAATATTTAGGAGGAAGAGAGACAATCTTTGAATATAAATATTGGGTCTTCCTTTCCATTAATGGATAGTTATCAAAAGATTAGCTAAAAATTGAAAAATATGCCTTCTAAACTAGCAAGCTATAAGGGAGAAAATAGATATGATTTTAGCATAGTGCCCTCTCTCTGAGAAAAAAATAGTTGGTCTCTGCTTTCTATCTCCTACTTCCTTTCCATGCAAGAATTAAAATTTCCTTTGGAAAAGTGAGAAAAGCTAGAGATATTTATTTTGCCATCCTTCAAGTCATACAATAACATTCTTATCTAACTTGTGGGAGACAACTTTACTACATGTATACACACGTGTACATGTGTATCTCTGTGTTAATAAAAAGTAATTTTGAGCTGATCTATCAGCAACTCAGCAGATCAGGAAAGGCCTTGGTAGCTCTTGAGCTTAACTTTGAAGGCATCTGTTGAATCAGTAAATCTAAGATAAGGAATTGAAGAGGGAGTATATTCCAGGAAAGGTAATCAGTTTGTTTAAAGACAGGTTGAGAGACAGAATAAAATGGATGGGGAAAAGAGATGGAGCAAGCCAGTGAGTGTGGGAAGAGGCTTAACTTAGAGTCAGGAGTAAGATTATTATAGTTTGTATAAAGAGTTTAAGAATATAAGAATTACATTAATGGACCTACATTTTAGTTTCTAAAAACTACTCAATTTAAACTATCAATTATTATTACCAATTATATGTAATAAATTATTAATTTAAGTATCAATTTAAAAGCTGTGTGGAGGATGTCCTAGAGAGAGCTATTTCTTTCTAATTGTATAGACATCTGTTGGTATGAACATTCTAGTCCCTGAGAAACCTCCCTGAGATTGTTACATGTTTTGCTCCCACACCCGACTTAATGTAAAAATTGCCTTTGTATTAAAAAATAACACTCTCCAGAAACTTGTCTTTTCCACCCCATCCCTTACTCCTTGAACATCTCAGGCAAGAGGAACCAAGCACTTCATATGAGTTCCACTTACCTCATTTTATTTCCAGTAACTCTGATTTGAAATGAACTGAGTCTAATAATTTATAATTAAAGTCATTAACACTTTCTTTTGTCAGATTGACAAGACAATTCTCTGCAGAGTGAAGGGCCCTTTGTCAATGAAGGACCTTGTTGTTATAGTTACATTTCCTTTGAAAAACCATTGGCACAGATATCTGAAAGAGCTGTATATTACCTACTGACTTCCTAGGGGGTAATCTCTTAGAGTAGGGATTAGATTAGGGTAGCCACTTAGATGATATCTGCTTAGATTCTCTTTAAAAGCCCTCAATTTATCTCAGCAAAGCCTGATTCCCAGCCATATGATCAGCCAAGTGAAGAATTATGTCTTTGAAGTATCAAAAAAAAGTGGCTATTTCCATTTTTCTAGATAGTTATAAAAGTAAAGGAACAGAGTTCAGGCTGAGAAAGCGGCACATCTAAAATGTGTTTTTCACAGAATTGTGAAGTTCACAGAGGATACCGGAGCAATACAATGAAGAAAGAATATTGAATCAGGAGCAAGAGTACCTGATTTTGAATCCCAGCTCTATGAGCTTCTATTTATGACTTTGGGTAAACAATTTCAAAATTTGGAATCTTTCTTTCTTCCTTTCTTCCTTCCTTTCTTCCTTCCTCCTTCCTTTCTTCCTTTCTTCCTTTCTTCCTTCCTTCCTTGCTTCTTTCTTCCTTTCTTCCTTTCTTCCTTTCTTCCTTCCTTCCTTTCTTTCTTTCTTTCTTTCTTTCTTTCTTTCTTTCTTTCTTTCTTTCTTTCTTTCTTTCTTCCTTTCTTTCTTTCTTTCTTTCTTTCTTTCTTTCTTTCTTTCTTTCTTTCTTTCTTTCTTTCTTTCTTTCTTTCTTCCTTTCTTCCTTTCTTCCTTGCTTCTTTCTTCCTTTCTTCCTTTCTTCCTTTCTTCCTTTCTTTCTTTCTTTCTTTCTTTCTTTCTTTCTTTCTTTCTTTCTTTCTTTCTTTCTTTCTTTCTTTCTTTCTTTCTTTCTTTCTTTCTTTCTTTCTTTCTTTCTTTCTTTCTTTCTTTCTTTCTTTCTTTCTTTCTTTCTTTCTTTCTTTCTTTCTTTCTTTCTTTCTTTCTTTCTTTCTTTCTTTCTTTCTTTCTTTCTTTCTTTCTTTCTTTCTTTCTTTCTTTCTTTCTTTCTTTCTTTCTTTCTTTCTTTCTTTCTTTCTTTCTTTCTTTCTTTCTTTCTTTTTCTTTCTCATATTACTTCCTTCCTCTTCTCCCTCTCTCTCTTCTGTCCTTCCTTCCTTCTTCCCTCCCTCCATGTCCTTCCTCCCTCCTTCCCTCTCTCCCTTCTTTCTTCCTTGTCTCCCTTCTTTCTCTCTCTCTTCATTCCTTTTTCCTTTTCTCTTCATACAATTAAAAGATGTTTATGAAGAATTAACTAACTTCGAAGATATCTAATCCAATTATGATATATATATGATATATATACATATATATCTATCTATATCTATATCTATCTATATCTATATCTATATCTATATATATCTTGATTAGATCAAGAAAGGAATAATAGGATTACTGAGCAGACATCTTAGTCACACCTCTGAGAGACTTTTGATAGCTATCCCAAGGATGAATTTCCATAGTTTGAGAGAGTGAGGAAGATTATAAACCAGAAGCACTTTGTGGGAACAATCCTTGGATCAGGGAGGGTAGAAACATACTACTTGAGTGGTAACAATAGTACTATTTTCAGCCAGTTACTAAAGTAGCTGTTGATAAACTAATACATAGCAGGGTAGTTGATTCAATTTATAGTTAATCTAGAATTCAAATAACTGATAGAAGTTCCACTGATGTTGAAAAAATTCAAGATGACTTACACATTGACATATATATTGTGTTATACATTTTTTTTTTGCCCAAGATGGGGATAGCCATAAACTTTAGAAAATCTACAAAATTCTTCCTAATATGTTATTTGGATTGGCCTATCTAGTTCTAGTTCCTATACTAGGTGGTCATTGCCATGAATGAAGCTGTAAGTTGGTAGGTGGTGAAGGATCTTTTTATTCACTATGCATTTTTTATGCCCAAAAAGCAGGTCTGCTTCAAGATGTGTCCTCAATTGACATGTTCTGGCTACTGGAAAGTTGGAAAGGACATAAGGAATAAAAACAAAACAAAACAAAACTGTGGCCTTAAGGGAAAATTTATAGCTTTCTTATTCAGGCACTTTGAAAAATTACAAAACACTTTCTTCATTTGAATTCTAGGAGATTGGGCACAGGAGTATTATTATCGCCATGTTATAGATAAGGAATCATATTCTGAGAACTTACGTGATTTACATAACCAGGATCACAGAGTTAATAAAGCTAGGAGCTGGGACTTGACTGCAAACCTTGTGAATCAAAGAACCAGCATACCATAATGCATTAGTGGAGGAGTAGGGGTAAGAGAGCAGGACAGGGCTAGGAAGTCCTTAAGGTTTCAATTCAGGCCCAGAGACAAGAAATAGTGCTCATGGATTTAGGGGCAAGTATAGTGATGAGTTATTTTCTTTCATGTTATCTTAAATTCTGAAAGTGAGAAATGATCTTGGCAATTGGAGAAATTTCATACCCTGTCATTTCAATTTTCTCTACTCCTCCTTCCTGCCACCCACGAACAAAAGTGACAGGTTTCTTTTTGCATGCAAAACTCCCTAATTTGTTACAGCACACAGTGTGCCATGCATCTATCTCTTTCTCTAGTTACAGGGATAAAAGGGCATTTTAGCATTAGTCGTTTCCTATGTTCCGAGATTGCTTTCTAATAAAACAGGCTTCATGTGTATTTAGCCAGCATCCCATTTAATTGAAACTTTGTATGCCTTTGAATTATGTTTTGTCCTTAAATTCCAGGTAGATGCCTGTCTCCTAAGTCCTGATGAAGAATGTTTCTCGGTTTTGGTCCTGGGTTGGGGAACAAGGAAGAACAACAAAAATTTAAAAAAAAAAAAAAAAAAAAAAAAAGATTCTTGTGGAAGGTGGGGGGGGGCAGGGAGCAGGGGACATCCATCAGGAACTAGCTACAGTACAATTTGTGTGCGTTTTGGATCCATCCGAAATGCCCCTTGGTTAAAAAAAAAAATGATTCTGCTGTACCTCTTTTTCTGTCTTGCCTATCTATTATGTTTAGTTTTCTTATTTTCTGAAACTAACACTTTATTTTGTAAATAAACATGTAGCTAGGCAGCTGTTATGGAAGATGACATTTGAGATAAACGAAGCTATTAAAGAAAAAATTTCTGTCAGGGGATTTTTGCCACAAGAGGTCCTGGCTGCTGGCTGTAGTCAAACACATCCTTTGGGATATCATCTGGTCCCACTTGATGTAGCCTAATAGCTACAGGCTCTTGGCCCTCTAGCTTGGTTCACTGTTAGAAATTTGACCAGGAATTTGGTTTACTGCTTAGAACTTAAGAGTATGGGATAAGGGGTTCAGGTTTGTGAGGTTATTTATTCATGCATTGGGTACACTAAACTGTAAGATGTTATGAAGGCACACATGATATCTTATTTGTCTTTGTACTACTAGATGTCTAGCACTGTGTTCAGTATAAAAAAGTTTTCTTGACTTTTAAAAAAAATTAATTAGATATGACTTAAGGATCTAAGTTACTATAAGTTTTATATGAATTGATAATCTTTATCAGATGAGAAAATTTTCATACAAGGTCCCTACACTAATAAAATCATAGATCTAAGTTGCCCAGCTCTCCTAAAAAAAAAAAAAAAAAAAGCTCAAAAGTAACTCTTACCTCTTTCTCCCAAATATACTCATTATGCTCATAGGGTCAACAGGTTTCTTTGGTTACTACTCTAGAATTTTATATCATATCTGGTACATAATAGGTGTTTAATAAATGCCTAATGCCTTTTAACTGGATTATATTTAATATTTAATATATATAGGTCTATCCTTTAGCATATAAGCTTTGAAAGAGTTGGAATTATGGTTATCCTTCAAGTTTATGAATTCTGTAGATACCTTACTCTTCAACATGTCCACAATGAAGTGTGAATAAATCCCATAGATGTTATAAATTTCCAATTCCTTTTACAAAGGAGAGGATTTCCAATGAAAAGATTTCTTTTTTCTTTTACCTCAGTTACATCATTTTGATTTTTCTTTGTCATTTCTTTTTTATTCTTTTTTATCATTAAAGCTTTTTATTTTCAAAACATAAGTATAGATAATTTTCAACATTCACTCTTGAAAAACCTTATTTTGGGGGGCAGTTAGGTGGCATAGTGGATAGAGCACCAGTCCTAAAATCAGGAGGACCTGAGTTCAAATGTGATTTCAGACATTTAACACTTCTTAGCTATGTGATCCTGGGGAAGTCACTTAATCCCAATTGCCTAGGCCAAAAAAGAAAAAGAAAAACCTTATGTTCCAAATGTTTCTTCCCTCCCTTCCCTCTAGCCCTTCCCCTAGGTGGTAAGTAATCCAATAAATGTTAAATATGTGCAATTCTTCATTTTCATAACTTCACAATTCTTGCTACACAAGAAAAATAAGATCAAAAAGGAAAAAAAAAGAAATAAAAAAGCAAGCAAATAACACGAACAAAAAAATGAAAATATTGTTTTGAGATCTACAGGAAGTCCCCACAGTCCTCTCTCTGGGTGAAGATGGCTCTCTTCATCTCAAGAGCATTGGAACTGTGCTGAATCACCTCACTGTTGAAAAAAGCTACATCCAGGAGAACTGATCATCATATAATCTTGGTGTTGCTGTGTACAATGATCTCCTGATTCTATTCACTATATTTAATATCAGTTCATATAAAGCTCTCCAGGCCTCTCTGAAATCATTCTGTGGATCATTTCTCATAGAACAATAACATTCATATACCATAACTTATTTAACATACTCCAACTTATGGGCATCCACTCAGTTTCCAGTTTCTTGCCACTACAAAAAGGGCTGCCACAAATATTTTTGCACATGTGGGTCCCTTTTCTTCCTTTATGATCTCTTTGGGATATAGGCCCAGCAGAGACACTGCTGGATCAAAGGATATGCAGTTTGGTAGTCCTTTGAGTATAATTCCAAATTGCTTTCCAGAACAGTCAAATCAGTTCACAACTCCACCAACAATGTATTAGTGTCCTAGTTTTCCCACATCCCCTCCAACATTCATCATTAGCTTTTCCTGTCATCTTAGACAACAAGCTTAGCCATCTTAGAGAGATGTGTAGTGGTATGTCAGAGTTGTTTTAATTTGAATTCCTTTGATCAATAGTGATTTAAAACACTTTTTCATATGACTAGAAATGGTTTCCATTTCTTCATCTGAAAATTGTACGTATCCTTTGTCCATTTATCAGTTGGAGAATGTTGAATTCTTATAAATTTGAGTCAATTCTCTATTTTAGAAATAAGGCTTTTTCAGAAATGGGAAGATTTCTTAAGAAAAAACTAAATTGCTTGCTCCCAGGAATGAGATCACGAAATATACCACCCCTCAGTTGACAGAGAGGCTGGGCACTAAAGGTATCAAAAATCACATATACTTTCACATGAAGGCATTGTATTGGTTCTTTTTACTTAGCTGTTTTTCTTTGTTACAAGGGAAGATTTGGTCCTTTATGATTGTTGATGGTGAAGGGGAAGAACTGGATTCCAGAAATGATTGTGCCATAAAAACTATTCATCTATAAAACTTATTTTTAAAACAGTCACCAATTTATAATGTGTAGTGACTACATGGAAGCATGACCTTGTTTGTTTTTTTTCCCACTGTAAATTAAAGAAAAGCTAATATTTATATTTTTCAATAACTAATGAAACAAAACCAAGAAAGGAGAATCTAACTTAAAAACTAGCACTTGAAGTCCGGCTTAGTTTTATTTCTGGAAGGAGACATAACTGGTACTTAGAAGGTCAGTGGTGTCCATTGCTGGATTCAAAGCAATCTATGGTGCATAACAAATGAGTTAAAAGTTTCCATGTGAAAGCTAAAAAACATCCTGAACTTTTCCAGATGCTTTCAAGGGAAAGCTATCTTGCATAGGGTGGCATTAGTCACCCTAGAACTTCTTTTTTTTTTTGGTAATTGGATAGTGGAGCAATTTCCTGGGAGAGGATTGGGGGTGGAAGCTAAAGCTCCTCACCTCCTAAAACATGATTCAGGCATTTCTTGCCAAAGAACAATACTCTGCATATAACAAGGGCAGAGGACAATGGGTAAGTCACGTATGTCTTCTTGAAAGTCATTTCCTTATTAATGAGGGGAATGAACTAAGAGATTATTCATATTCACATTTTTTTAGCTGCAACATCATTTGCCTGCTATTCGCTTTGAAGCTTTGGTCCATAAAAACTCCCAAATCATTTTCAGAGCAACTTCTGTCTATTCATACTTTTCTCATCTTATATTTGTACAGTTGATTTTTTATACCCAAGGACAAGACTTTACATTTATCTTTATTGAACTTTATCTTGTTTGATTCAGTACAAGGCTCAAAACTATCAAGATCATTTTGGATTCAGACTCTCTGTCATCCAAATTGTCCTTTCTGTTATTTACAAATTCCACGAGCATACCATCTATACAAGACATTAGTAAAATTGTTGACTCGAAGAGGTCCAAGCCATGGCTCTTTTCAATAATGACGTGATTCAGGACAATTACAATAGACTTGTGATGGAGAGAATCATCTGTATGCAGAAAGAGGACAATAGGGACTGAATGTGGATCATAATATAGTATTTTTACTAATTTTTTTGTTGTTGTTTGCTTGCTTTTTATTTTTTCTTCTTTTATTCCCTTTTGATCTGATTTTTCTTGTGTGATAATTGTGAAAATATACAAGAATTGCATATGTTTAATATGTATTAGAGTACTTGCTGTCTAGGGGAAGGGGGAGGGGGAAGAGAGGGATAAAAATTTTGGAGCATAAGGTTTTGCAAGAGTGAATATTGAAAACTACCTTTGCATATATTTTGAAAATAAAAAGCTATTTTTTAAAAAGAAAGAGGTTCAAGCACATATTCCTGGGATGCTCCACTAGAGACTTCCTGACTCATTGGGATTGAATCATGAGTAACTTATCTTTAATTCTGGGACTTTAACTAGTTTTGAATCCACCTGATTAATTTATAATCCATATCTTTTCATCTTCTCATTCTTACTTATGTCCAATCAGTTGTTAAACCTTGCTGAACCTACTTTCATATCTTTCAGTATCTGTTCCCTTTATTGTTTTTCCACTGCTGCCACTCTAGTTCTGACCCTCACCACCTTTTTCTTATTATGGCCTCTTAATTTGGTTTCTTGTGTCAAGTCTTCCCTTTCTACCATTTATTCTTTTCCTCACTACCAATGAGATTTTCCCCAAAGCACACATTTTTCCATAACATTACTCTACTCACTAAAATATACTAGCAATTATTGACTTTTGAATCAAATATTATTTAATTTATATCTCATCATTTAAAAAATTAAATTTAATAAGTTTCACAATGGATTATTGGTACACTAGCATACACATAGAAATTATGAATAAATATGTGGTAATAGCCAATATATATATGGCCTTCCAAAAGTCTTACTGGTGTTTTGAGCTATTAATGCTTAAAACTATAATAGTTCATCATTTCACTAAGTTTTTTGGACATCTTGTATAATTACAGCTAAATTTGTTTAATGGTTTGTTTGCAAACCACTATAAAATATTAGTTACTTAATCCTCACAACAACTCTATAAAGTAGGTGTCATTTTTATTCTCATTTTATAGATGAGGAAATTGAAGCTAAGAGGTTAAATGACTTCACCAGGGCCATTCAATTAATATCTAAGGCAGGATACGAATTCAGATCTTTCTGACTCCAAGTCCAGCACTGTTCCACCTGGACTGGAATGTCTTTCTCCTCCTCTCCATATATTTAAATTTAATTCTTTCTTCAAGTGTAGATCTCCCATTTCATTTCTGAAGGCCTCATTTTGCAATGATCTCTCCATCTGAACTCATAGTACTCTCTTTTTATATCACGCTTCGGCCACAAAGCAATGCTATTTTGCTTTTTTTGTCTCTTTTTACATTCCATCAAACCAAATAGATCAGGGTTCTTAAACTTTTTTCACTCATGACCCCCTTTTTTTTTGCCAGAAAAAGTTTATAGATCCAGTTGCCTGGATATATAAATATCTAAAATAGGTATACAAATGAAAGATTTACTGATAATAAATCACAAAGAATTTATTATTTTAAAACAATTCTTTAGTATACATATAATTCTACATTGATTAAAGATGATAGTGAGATGGATGTGCTTATTTTTATATAAAGAATTAAGTCTTGGAGGAATATTTGATACTGCAGGATATAGAGCATCTCCAACATTTTTCAGAGTTGATCAATATTTTCATATTTCATGACTTCCACATTCAGTTTCAATCCATATTTTAAGAAGCTTTGATATAGATTATAAACCCCTTGAAAGCAATGTCCACATGATAGTGGTTGAACAAAAACAGATTTGTAATCAGAGAACTTGTGTTTTCATTGAACCCTTCATTTGCCATGTGAACTTGAACAAATAATCTGTTTGGGCCTATTTCTTCATTTGTAAAGTAAGGTACTTCTCCTAATTGAAGCCTGAGATCCCATCCAGCTCTAAAACTATAATCTCCAGTGTTTACAATTCCATAAATGTTTGAGGAAAAAGACAACTGTCTTTCCCTTTGTCTTTAGGTTCAGCCTGAATCCTGTGGGAAAGTCAAGTTCTCTCATTCTCATTTTGTAAGTATGCATTAGTCCTTCAATGCATGTTACACTAGATTGGTTCTTATAAAGATCCTGATTAAAATATACTCTCTTCATAGATAGAATTCCCAAAGAGACTAATTAGGATTTGGCAAAGAGGGACTAGACCTTTGGAACCAGGAAATCCCTAATGTGAGAGGTTGATCTGGGAATGATTGGAAGAGAATGAGAAGCTAATTATTTCCTGGCCTCCTTCCCCACCCTTATGCACTCATATCTTGCTCCTTTATAGAACTTTGCAGGGCCAAAACAAAGTACAGCAAGGATATTCTTACTCCTTGAATAGTTGATGTGATCCAGGGAGAACCCTGATCCTCTTCAAAGAGCAGCAGGTATTGGTCCTCTTTTATTTAGAAATTAAGTGATACTCACTTTGGCCCTCAGTTCCTTCTCTAGTGGCATTTGCATATTAATTAAGTTGTCATCAACCTGGGAGTGTCAACACACCCTATTCCTGCTGATTTTGATTGATTCCAGTCTTTACAGAAAGTAATAGGGCATCTATATTCAATGATACCTGGGCCCCAGAATGAGAGTATCTATTTTTGAGTCTCATGAATTTTGCTTTATTTTTTTTTTCCAGCATTCAAAAATTACTCAAGATAAAATCCTTCTGACAGCATCCTGGAAAAGGAACTTAGTGATGATCTAACTTAAAATACTTTGCTGAGAGTAATGGTAGCAACTTAGGATCATAGATTTAAAAGGGAGTTGACTGTTTCCTCTTACAGATAAGGAAAGGTTAAGAGTCAATGATACTATTTACCACTAACCTGTTAAACCAAATAAAACAAGACAGGATTATCTTAGCTCTGAGTTATAGGATTCCTGAACTTTGGGGTTCCTGAAGCTCACACATCATTGGAGAAGTCTCCAATAAGACGTTGCCAGGCACAATTAGGGGACTAGCCACTCTGAAGGAGATAAAGGCTTTTTGTAAAGTTTCAAGTACCGTAAGTCAGCAAAAATATCCCTGATGCAATTAGTTAAAAGCACAAGGAATAACCCTATGGAGAATAAGCACTACATGCTTGCCAATCATTCCTAAACATTATGGCTTAGCTTATGGTAACAGGAAAATAGATAGGCACTATCAAATTAGCATTGAAGCAAGTGTTCAAATACCCAACTTTCCTATTATTAAGAGCACTCTATCTTCCAGGTAGAGTCAAAACCTTGGCATTATCCTCAATTTTTCACTCACATTCACCCCACATATCTAATCTATTGCCATTTTTATTATTTCAACCTTCATGGCACCTGTCCTCATACTAACCTTTCTCTCTACTCACAAAACTGCCACCCAGATTCAAGTGCTCATTGTTTCACACCTGGACTGGTACAATGATCTTCTAGTTGGTTCCCCTATCCTAAGTCTCTCCCATCATTCCAGTCCATCACCCACTCAACTGCCTAAGTGATCTTCTTCAAGTGTCACCCTCTCATTCCTTCAATAATTTGCAATGATTCACTGTTACTTCTAGGATCATATATAAAATTCACTATAAAGAATTTAAAGTTCTTTCACAACCTATTCCTGTTCTTCCTTTCCAGCGTTCCATACATTATACTCCCCATCGTATACTCTATATACCAGAAGGTTAGCTTTGTTGTTCCTCATAAACAACTGTTCATCTCCCTATCCCTTTTCCCTAGCTATCACCATTTGTGAAATACTTTCTGTTTTCATCCCTGCCTCCTGCCTTCCCTCCTTTCCTTCAGAATTTAGCTTTAGTCCTATCTTCTGCAAGAAACTACACCCACTCATCCTCCATAATCTCAACTGCTCATTCATATCTTGCCTCTGAGGTTACCCATTTCCTCTGAATTTAACTTGTCTCTACAAAGTTATTTATGTATTTTCTCCCAATTAGATTATGACCTCCTTGAAGGCAGGGACTATTCATTTCTTTATATATCCAGGCCTTAGCACAGTTTCTGACACAAAGTAAGTGCTTCATAGGCACATGACTGATAAGTAGAAAGAAATATTTTCAGAGATGGAATCTACAAAACACAAGACAATTATGAGTAAGAAAACAGAAGAAGTTGCTCCATATTCCATCAGCAGTTCTGCTTGGTTTCAATCACTCCTGTGCCCAGTACCTCCTGGTAAGCTTCTTCTTTTCAGCTCCCTTTTGTGTGTTGTCTTCCCTATTAGATTTCAAGTTTTTTGAGGGCAGGGATTATCTCATTTCTGAATTTGTATCCCTATACTTTAGCACAACATCTGACACATAGCAAGCACTTAAATGTTTATTTTGAAATGAAAGTTTGAATTGAAAATGTGCCCCAAATCTTCTGACTTGTGCCAGTCTTTTGATATGTTTATTAATAGTCTATCCTGCAACCCTTTTTTCAAGGCTTGGGGTATGAATTGATAAACTAACCCAAGCTAATTTATGCATAAGATACTAATGACATCATTTTACTCATCCCAGGCAACATATTTGTATTTTTAATCTTCATGTAAATGTGAAAATGATAATAATATAGGGACAGAGGAGCAGCATGATGAGTGGGTAGAGGCTTGGTCTTCAAGTCAGAAGGACAGGGTTCAAATCCCACTTCTAAAATATATTGATTAAGAGATCCTCTCAGTGAATATAAGACTATAAGTCATAGAGGTTACTGATCTGCATTGGTTGAAAGACTTCCTCAAAAGGAACTACTTATACAGATTAAATTTTATCAAGAAATATGGTATATACATATACACACGCACTTGTTTTCCTAACTACTCTACATTTTTATCTCATTTAATCTTAGCAAAAACTCTTTATGTGCAGAATCTTATTTGAACTTCAGTTTATGAAGTACTTTCCAAAGTAAGAATTAGAAATCAAATAAAAATTCCTTCCTCTTCTCCTGTTTCTGACCCAAAGTAAGTACCATCTCCAGTCGTCTTGATCTATATCTTGTCGTTGAACTCATATGGATCTGGAGGAGAAAGGCAGGTGACATTGCACAGCCATCCTTCACTTAAATCTGATTCACTTTGCATGTCACAGCATCACCTCCCTGGCCCCATGGTCCTCTTGGAGAGTGAAGGACAAAAGCTTAAGAGGTGTTTGATTGATACATAGAAAAAAAAAACATTTCCAGTGATGGAATCATCAAAACACAAAGACAATTATAAGTAAGAAAACAGAAATAGTTGCTCCATATTTCATCAGCAGCTCTGCTTGGTTTCAACCAAGCCCCTAGGACATGGCTTTTCCATATATGACGCTGCTTCCTAATTCAAAAGGCAGGTTCTTATGGAAAGCAATGAGAGTATATTTTGAGGCAACAGGATCTTAGATATTATTTGATTTGGGAAGCTCTCATAGGCTGTATTCCTAAATAGAAATAATCTTTTAGAAATAGAAATGAAAATTTTTGGAATGAAAAAGGAGTAGTGAGTGAAGATTTTTTTCCTCTTTCTAATTAATCCATGGAAAACATATATAGTTATAAGTTGCCCACTATATATTATCTATTTTTCTCTATAATTTTGACAGCCCCATATCTCTTCATTTCACTTAATTTTTTAGCTTTCACTTCATGACTTATGTCTATCAGATGACATCCAGAGTATATAACCTTCAGGTCTTTCCAATATAAATTTACTTTACGGTGCTCTTCACAGTAGTTAGTTTCCTTTTATTCCCTGAACCTTTACCCATTGGTTGAATCTGAATCACATATGATAAAAATAGCATTGCCTACTCAAATAGCTTTTGACCATGAAAATTTTGCTGTTTATGCCTCTTCTTCAGCACAGCTCAAACCCCTACTTCAATAGCTTTTCAGTGCTGTACCAATGGATCAAAATCTACAAGCTCAAAAGTGAAATGGCTCCCAAAATGTAGGAAAAGAGGCCACTGAAGAAAAAAGTTAGGAAAATGAGACATTGATTTCAGGCAAAAGCTATTTTCTTTGATTCAAGTCAAGATCAAAATCTAATCAAGACTTTGATTCAAGTCTGGCCATGAAGGATATATGAGAAATCTGCAGGAAATTTTTCCAGGGAGAATTCATTCTACAATGAAATCCAGAGGTAATTTACTATTTCTAGTAATGCTTCTCTATTTGTCAATGGAAGCAGGTGAAGTCAAATAAAATAGTAAAAACAAGTCAAGACTTTTGGATTTGAAACATGTTATGGGATATATGTGGAAAAGATGAATTGTTGCAATGACAAGCACAGAGAGAAAGATAATTGTTATAATGGAATCTAGAAGAAGGATACTTAGAGTTGAAATTTCTCAGTATTTGCCAGTGACAAAAATTGAAAAAAAGTCAAGAAGAAGGAAGACTGAGAAAAGACCATCATAGCTGGCAATTAGAACACTATTAGTAACTGTGTATAATACAATATTATAATAGAAGAGAAGAAAGCCCAGAATTGACTTTTAGAGGAACCATGGGTCATTAAAATCTCTGGATTCTGTTAAATAAGGGAGTTAGATTAGAAGACTTTTAAGATACCCCCTAGCTTTAAATTCATGAACCCAATCATTAAATAGCTGTGCAGTTATATCTCTGCTATAATAGTACAATATGTCAAGCTATGTTGTTATCTAGATTAATTATCCCACTAGATTTCCTAATAGCTTTTGCTATTTTTATCTCCTCATCAGTCAATTTTTTTCACAACCACTTTAATTCTTCTGATATTTCAGGAAGTGCATAAAATGGTTAGGACCTTAGATTTTCTACTCAATTCAATTTAATAAGAACTTTTAAAGACCCACATGTAAAGTTCTAAACTAGGTATAGAGGATAAAAAGGCAAAAATGAAACAAGCAGCTTATTTCAAGTAGCTTATGTATTTTTAAATTTTTATTGGAGGTGAGATAAAGAGGGTATACAATATGTGTACCGATATATACATGGAAGATACCTTGATGAAAGATGTTACAGATATATGCATAGGAGGTAACTTAATTAAAGAGAGCATCAACAACAGGTGAATTGGGAAAGTCTTCATGGAGGAAGCAATGTCTGAGTTGAGCCTTGAATAAGTCAGGAATCCTGGGTGGTAAAGAAATAAGAAGGAATGGGGACTGGTTTGTATAAATGCCTGAAGATGAGAGAAGCATGTTGAATTTTTAGGGAACAGAAAGTAGTCCAATTTGTCTAGGACACAGAATATGTGAAGAGGAGTTATATTGGAGTCAATGTGTGGACCACATTAAGTGGTAGACTGAGTAATTTATCTGGAGGCAAGCAGACTTTGGAGCATGGGATTGATCTGGTCATTTTGATACCAAAGGGAAGATTATTTTAGCTGTCAGTTCTGTGAAAGATGTATTAGAATAGGGAGAGACTAGAATCAGGGGAACTAGCCCTTAGAATTATATATAAAAATATATAAGTAATATATAATAAATAAATATATACATTATACATACACACACACACATATATATGTATATATATCTTCTAATATAGCTGAACACATTTTTTGTATGTAAATCAATCTCAATTGAATTTGGATAGAATAAACCAATTATAAAAGGGCAGGACATCTTTGGGTTAACTTAACCATAATATATCAAACCTGATGACCTAAGATTCAATCTCCCAGTACAATATTCCCAATAAAATCCAAAACCCCATGAACAAAAATAGCTAATAGGATTTAGACCTGGAAAAGTTGCCTGAGATATGACCTACTCTGGACCTCTGATTCCATAGAAACTGACATCTATTTTTAATAAAAAATATTCATATTTACATAGTAACAAAACTTACAAGGGGCTTTATTTCATCTGATTCTCACAATAACTCTGTCATATAGGTGCTATTATTTGTAGAGAAGAAGAAATTGAAGCTCAAAAAGTTTAAATGACCTGCCTGGAGCATATAATTAGTTAGTGGTTGAGGTACGATTTGGATTCCACATTTTATTTACCACACTAATTTCTTTACTCATCAAGCTGCAGACTCTTTATATTACATGATCAGGGTAGCAGTTTCTGATCATATTCTTGATCCTCTCTCAATTTCTTGCCTTGGTGCAATGTCTTATATTCTGCCCTAGTTAGAGTTCTGTGGAGGCAAATTACCCTAAACAAGGTAACAGCAGTGGTGATTCAGAACTAGTCACTGCTTCTGTTTTCTCTTCATAGCTTGTCCATAGCAACGAAGGTACTTTGGATAAGGAAATATTGCACATATTCTAATGTGTGTGTGTGTGTGTGTGTGTGTGTGTGTGTGTGTGTGTGTGTGTGTGTGTGTATGTATATTCAAGAGACCAAGACCGATAGACAGAGACTGATGAAATTAGACAGAGAGAGGAAAAGAAAGGAGAAACAGAAAAAGTGAGAGAAAAAAGAAAGAGAAAGCAAAAAAAAAATTGAGAGGAGAAATAGAAGAAAGACACTAAGACATAGAAATAAAGACCCAGAGACATAGAGGAAACAAGAGAAAGAGAGGGGAAGAACCAGAGAAAGAAAGAAAAAAGGAAGGGAGAGAAAACAGATTGGAACAGAAAAATAAAAAAAACATAGAGAAATAGAGGAGGTTTTATTGCTGGTGTGGATTTTTAGGGCTGTATCCTAGAGCTCATTTACAATATTCCATGTAGCTGTCTTCATATTCTCTGTCATAGTATGTCAGAGAAAACTGTCTTCAGAGCTTGCTTGTGGTGATTAATATTTCATCTTTTTCAATCTTTATCTACATCTCAGTCAGTCTCTGTTCTCTCCTTGGCAGATTTCATAACTGACTTACTCAGCTATCTATTTTAATACTTGCCTTTGACACCTTTACTCCATTACTTATAAGTTTCACAAGTTATAATATCTGCTGTTTTATTCCTATTATTGGTTATACATTTACATTTTTTAAAAAGAGGAACACGGTTAATTTGTTTAAGGCTGTTTTCCCAAGTTTTTGTTTTTTTCCCCTTCACATCTGAAAGACACGTAATTTTCTTCAAGGTAACAAAACAGAATATATATTAATTTCTTAAGAAAATATATTAAATGGAAATATTTTTCTTGTTTTCTCCACTGAATAGACAATGTTTTTTGCAGGGTGGAGTAGAATGATACCAATTGATGACCTATGAATTGATATACCTAGCATATCCATAAACAAAAGTGAATACATTTAACTAGTGTCTAATTTGAGTCTAAGAAAAAGATTCCTAAGATTTTTAAGAAGTCAGTAGATTATTTGGGGTGTATACCTTGATAACTGTTGGTGACAATTAGTTGACTTCTGGCATGGGTGAAGATGGGGAAGGTGATCACCTTCTTTGTACCAGGTTCAGGAGATTAAAATGAGTTCCCTAAATATACTATGTTACATGTTACTTTCCCCTTGAAAATGGCTTCAGGGCTGGATCAAAAGGCTGGACCAGAGGACATTGTGCTTCCTTGGGCTTTTAAGTTCAGAGTCCTGGTTTCTCTCAACCAGTGTCTGAGGATCAGTGGTGATGGTGGTTTGATCCATCTGGTATATTTGCCTCCTGTTTCTCCTGTAGGGTGCATTTGCTGCTTTGCCTAAATTGGCTTGTCTTCTAGGGAGAGTTAGATTTCTGTTATTTCATGAAAATAGAGAGAGTATAAAGGAGACATTGTTAACAAAAGAGTGAGCATGCCAGATGTTTCAATGGTGTAGGAGATGATATCCAATGTGGAGGAATAGGGCTGAGAACGATCTAGATTGAGAATCACCCAGCTAGTCAATTATAGACTGGGAATTAAAAGGTCACACAGCTGGTCAGTGACAGAGTGGGGATTAGAATCCCATGCCCCCTTGATTCTAAGGCCAGAGTTTTTCCCACTAAAAGATTCTGGGTTTTTTTTTTCCCAGTGCTTCCATTCTTCTACCTCCCTTTCATGCTAGGCAATTATAAAATGACCTTTAGTAAATAAAGATTGCAGGACTTCTTGCTGAGGCAGAAAACCTAAATTGTGATGACATGTTTGCATATGCTTCTCCTGGGGAAGTCTTTCTTTTTAGCTGTATGTAATCTCCAATAGTTTAGTTTGAAGATAAGGGAATAGTGCCTAGAGCAGAGAATGGAGAATCAATGGCAATCTTTAATAGCCTAACATTTTACTAAAACTTTTTTAACACCTTGTACAGAGAGATATCTGTATAGATCTGTATATAATGCTATATCTATCATCTATCTTTATCGTATAATATCACATATCTGTCTATCTCTCATGTGTCTAATGTCTATTTACATATTTCTCTATATAGTAACAGCAATTTCTCCTGATCCCAACCCTGAAGCCATATTCAAGGGGAAAACTACAATAATGTTCCCTAGAAAATAAAGCAATACCTAACATAGTATATTTAGGGAATTCATTTTACTGTTAAAGGTATAAATAGCTTGAGGACATATCCCTAACTGCCTGAGTCTGGTACAAAGAAAATGATCACCTTCCCCAATCTTCACCCATGTCAAGTCATTCTTGATTATTCTTGATGGTGATGAGAGCTTAAATTCCTGTCATGGTGCTATTTGGAAGGAAAAGTTGTGTGATTCAGGGCAAGTCACTTAACTCTGTCTCAGTTTCCTCATCTATAAAATAAGCTGAAGAAGGAAATGGCAAATCTCCATTATCTTTGCCAAGAAAACCCCAAAGGGGATCACAAAGAGTGAGACAACTGAAAATTGACTAAACAATGACTAGAAGTAGAAGAATGCACATTCCGCAGTAAAGTATAGTTTGTCTATAAATATAAATATAGTAATGTATAGTTTGTCTATAAATTTGGTGGAGCAGTGGCAATGCTAGACTTGATGATCTAGGCTCAAATCTTGTCTCAAACACATAGTAACTGTCACCTGTGCACATCACTTAATTACTCTTATTCTCAGTTTCTTGGTCTACTTCTAAATGTATGAGTGTGTGACTTTTTTTTAAAATTTGGGTGTGTGCGACTTCAAAGAGTAGTAGTATGCCTTAGAAGTTCCCTTGCCACCTTTCAGTCAAAAATTACCAGCCTCTAGCTGTTGTGGTTTATAGAATGCTTTATTTGAAAGATGTAATGGAATCACTTACACTTAGAAGATGAAAAGGACATCAAGTTTTGAGGAGTCCAGATTATACCTTAATCAGGAATTCCTCTGTAACATCTCCAGAAAATAGCTGTCCATTCTTTACCTAAAATCGTATACTAATAAAAGCCTTCAGAAGCAGTCCATTCTACTAACTGTAAACATTAGGAATGTTTCCCATATGTCAAGGCTAAATTTACTTCCTTTCAATTTGCAGCCATTATTCTTCTTTATGTTCCTGGAGGCTGAGCATGTCTGTTACCCATTCCACACAATAGTCCTCCGAATACCAGAAGCCAGTTGTCATTGCTTCTACTTAACCCCCACTTCCTTTGATTCCTCTAGGCTCAATGACAAAGCTCTTCAGCATCTTGGTTGTCATCCTCTGAATACAATTGATCTGAGTAATATCATTCCCTAATTATGGCTCCCATTTGACCATAATATTATAAATGTAGTTAGACAAGAATTGAATAAATAAGTGCTACGATCTTCCTAGTCCTGTTGGAATTTTGAAAAGGGATTTAATTATTCTGATATCTTGGCTAAAAACTAACTATAATGGTAGCTTTGGTAATAAGAGGCGGACACATACAATCATGTACTTTCTTACTTCAACTCCATCTTAGAAAAGATCAGTGCATTCAGTATAGTTTGATTGTAGTAGCCAATTACATCCCAAGGTCAGGTATCCATTCTTTTAAAACACAGGAGATACAAATAGGAAATCTAAAACCAGAGATCCTTAACCCTTATGTATGGTTTTTAGTGCTTGTTCTTTTTGGTGTTACATTTTTAGGATCCCAGAGATAGACTGGATCTCAGGTTAGCCAGGATGTAATTGTAGCTTTAAGCCTAACATGTCACTACAGCACAGTGATGTGCTCCTGCTATTTTTAATTTAAGTGAACAAGTTTCCCATCAAAGATAGGTTGTCATGGTGACTAAAAGGCTACCTCCTAGATGCCAGGACAGTGCTAACCCAATGTGCAGTTAGTGATTTACTGACTATAGATCATTTGATTTCCCAAGTCTCTGCTAAACTCAAGCATGGAAACCAGTTCCTAGCAGATTCCAAGAACACACTTCACTGAGAACACCATGGTACAAAATAAAGGGTTGTAGCCTTCTTAATTATAGGAATTGCCAAAGACATGAAATAGTTTAACTTTGGATTTCCAAACCACCTACGCCTCTCCTTTCCAAGGCTTTACTGATGGAAAAGACATTTGCTTTGATTTATCTTTGCAACATCACTGGAATAAATGCTCTCCATCTTCCTTCTTTTCTTCTGCCAAGCCACCAAATGGAAGATAAATTTCTTTCAGAAGCATTTGTTAGAATATGTTAATAGCACATAGCTTGGAGCACATACCAAATGCAAACCCAGATTTGAGATTTCTATTTTGTTTTTACAGGTATACATTCACCACTTTTAAATCCCCTCTGTTATGAACATAAAAATTCCACCCTCAGTCCTAACTGGTTGCTGCACTGTGACAAGGAGATGATTGTGGGTTGTCAAAGGTTATGCTAGTGAAGCAGAAACTCTTAACAGTTTTTAATAAGCTGGAAGTGCTTCAACTTGGGGTTGAACAAAAGATTAATAATAAATAGATATCCAGTCTAGTTATAATTATTGAGGGGCTCATTACAAAAAGGGTGATGAATTTTTGGCCAAAACAGTTCACAAATTATAGAAAGAATGCCCATAATGATACAATCATATTTTCCAAAACCATTAAAAGTTATTAAAAGGGTCAAATTATTGCCTCAAACCAAAAGCTGGACTCCTAACTAAGCAAAACGACCAGGGTTTTGCTCCCAGAATGGCAAAGTAGAGGAAGAGATACTTCCTCTGACAATACTCTATTCTTCTATCTATATGACTAACAGTCCTTCCTTAGCTCTTACCTTCTGTTAAGCCCTATTCCCTCCTTTCAGTCCTAGGCTTCTCTGGTCAGCCTTCCATTACCATGTTACTTTTCTAGGAGGGTCCACCCTTTCTCACTCATCCACTATTCTACCTTCTCCTAGAGTTGGGAATCATTAGCTCTGGATTGAACCTATTGACTTTCTAAATGTGGGTACAATAAGGGCAGACTGTCTTATGTACCACCTCATTCCTCTCCAAGAATTGGTCCTCTGGGACCAAGAATTCCTTAAGGTTCTGTCAGTGACCTGCTATTCCAGTGTAATTCTATATGTTGTTTGGGAGTATACAGTTCTGCTTTGTCAGAGCAGGCTTAGGAGGTTAGGAATGTGTCCTGGAATTTTTTGTACTTGTAACCTACAGGTTAAAACCTGACATAAATGTCCTTTATTTGTGTCTCAAGTTTTTCTCTGTTTAAAAACAAAAACTGAGTTGACATGAAATATACTTTTTAGTTTTAAATCCTATGCACTTGTTTTCTGGCATTACAAATTTTTATTCATAAAGTACTTTACCCAGTAAAAACAAGAAAAATAACTAACATTTGTATAGTGCTTTGAGGTTTGTAAAAATGCTTTATAAATATTATTGTATCCTTAGAATGACCCTGAGAGTTAAATGTTTTACAAATGAGAAAACTGAGGTAGGCAGAAATTAAATGAATTGTCTGGAGTCACATAGTAGTTTAAGTGTCTTAGGCTGGATTTGAGCTTATTTTCCAGACTGAAGAACAGCCCTCTAACAAAAATGCCACCTAGCTTTAGCAATATATTATACATTTAGGGAATTAAAGAATGATGTAAGTTTAAAGCATAAAAGGGTTCCAAGAATATACTTCCATGAAGTCATGATTCTAAGACTGGAAGAGTATGGAGGTGAATGTGGGCTCTCAAAGGATAAACAAGGTTAAATAGGTTCTACTATACTAAAATGATTAAGTATGGTAGTGACAAAAGACTGAAACTGCCATCTTTGTACAAAACTTGTTAAGTATAGAAAAGCTCATTCATTCCCAGTGTCTGGTCACCTGTCTTTGACCATGGTAACCCATGAAACAAAGAAAAATAGAAAATGGTTTCCAGTCACTTTCAGGGACAATGTTAGATTCTGAAACAGGAAGGGAAGAAGTTACTAAGATGGCCCTGCTTTCAGATCATTTTTAGTTTAATTGTCACTCTAAACTTGTATTCAGTATTTCAAATACCACTTCAGTAGCCAAGAAACTGCCATACTTATGAAGGAATTGAATGATATCACTGTTAATGTAAAAATAGAAAAGGACTTGTTATTTCATTAATAAAAGTGACTTCTAGTTGAGGAAATTCTTCTATCAATGCAGATTAAAAAATCAAAGAAAACACTCTACTGTAGAAATCTGGAGGTCTTCCTCAAAGAAGAGAGAGATATAAATCTATACAAATGACTTAGAGGGGCAAAATAGACTTTCCTCAGGGTCTATGTGAATACTCAGAATAAATGAAAGATAAAAAATGAAACAAAGGAAAATAATTAAGAAATTATTAGAGGAAATAATTAGAGAACAAATAGCTTAGAAGAAAAAGAACTTTACCCCCCAAATGGACTCCCTGGAAATTAGAATTGGCCAAATAAAAATCATTATCTGCATGAGACAATAAGAAATATAAGAAGAAAATCAAAAGATTTTGTAAATCAAACAAAATGAAAATACTGACCTGGAAAATAAGGAAAGGAGAGATGTTGTGAGAATCAATAAACTCTCTAAAAAACATAATTTTTAAAAGAAGACTGAATATTATAGGAAATCATAAATGAGGGGCAGGTAGTTTGCAGTACTAAGTAGAGGACTGACCCTGCAGTCAGGAGAAACTGAGTTTAAATATGACCTCAGACACTTGACATTTACTAGCTATGTGACCCTGGGCAACTCACTTAAACCTGATTGCCTCATAAACAAATAAAAAGAAAAAGAAAGCATAGATGAGACAGACCCAGATCTTTTAGAATAAGAAGGGAAAGCGGGAAATAGAAAGAATCTGCTAATCACCTACTGAAAGAAACCTCCCAAAGAAAAATCTTAGGAATATGATATTAAAAACCTATAGCTTTCATGTCATTAAAAAATTATTGCAAGCATCCAGAGAGAAGTAGGGCACATACTAAAGACCACAGGAGGATCACATAAGTGCTGGTAGCTTCTATTAAATAACAGAGGAGTTCTTAATTTACAATATTCCAAAATTCAGAAAAATAGGCTTTTAGCCAAGAATAATACACTGCAAAAATGAATATAATCCTATAAGAAGGAAATGGATTTTAAATGGAAAGATCAGAAATGAGAAAGAATCTTGAAATACAAAAGCAAGAAACCAGAGAAATCTATAAATGTGAATTTGCTTGAACAGGTAGAAGGAATTGTATGATGATATAGTGTTAAAATTCTAACAGAAGAACACAAAAACAAGTGTCCTTTCCCAGTGTGAATGTCTTCAAAGAGTATTGAGGGACTTAAATAACAAAAAAAAAAATTTCTGTGGTTAGAAAGGTTCAGTCCTCAGTGTTTTAAAAAGAAAAAAGGAGATAGGAGGATAAAATCATCCATTAATACAGGAAGGACAAAGAAGGGAGCAGAACTTGTTATGTCTTATAATTAGGATGTATGAGAAGAAAAATATACAAATGTAGAAGAAGCTGTTGAGGTAATGGGATTCAGATGAACCTCATTGTTATCTTAATTAAACAGAGGAACATAAACTCCTCCCTTCTCCCCTCTGATCCCCCCAAAAAGAATTTGATGTAAAACTATAGAACTTAACTGAGAAACAACCACAACTTGGAGGAATATTAAAAAAGAATGACTATAATGGGGAGGGTATAACTAAGAAAACAAACTTCTTGTCACTGAAATAAGAAAGTAAAAGTGAATTAAAAGGAAAAAAAATAACATAAGAGTATATACATTAGATTGCCTTTTACAGATCTGGGAGCATGACTAAACAAATTGTGAATGTAATAGAATATTATTGCACATTAAGAAATTATAAGGGAGACAATTTCAGGGAATACCAAACTGTTCCAGAATGAAGTAAGCAGAACAACTACACAATTTATTTAGGACAGCAACCCTGTAAAGAAAAGAGACTTTTAAAAACGTATTACCTCTGGTCAATGAAATAACCAACTCTATGTCAAGATAATTTCTTATAAAGAAAGGAAGAAAATAAGGATTTATTAAATGCCTACTATGTACCAAGTGCTACACTGTGCTAAATGCTTTACAAATGTTATCTCATGCCTATAACAACTCTGCCAGGATTATTTATCTTCATTTTACAGTTGAAGTAACTGAGACAAGCAGAGATTAAATGACTTACTTATGCAAGCTTCTGTAGTTATTAAATATCTAAGACTGGATTTGAACTGAGATACTTTTGACTCTAGTGTACCTACTAATTGCATATTAACTACCTCTTCCCAGTGAGGGAATGTCCTCATGGTGTATTTACTGTTTCATATATTTTTAGACATAACCAATAACTAGATCCATTTTATTTGACTATGCTTATTTGTTACAAAGTTTTTCTTTTATTTTCTTTCCATTTTCATTATATGGGAAGAGTCAGGATGGGGAAGAAAGAGATTAGGAGTAGTGAATCCAAGGAAAAGAGGGTCATTCTAACATTGTTAAAAGTACACATAAAACAGAAAGAAGGAAATTTCATTAGGAAGAACAGACAAGGATAGTTTTCAAAATAACTTGCAGGATAATCTACCTCTCAGATCTGTGGAAAAGGAAGGAATTTATGACCAAAGAAGAACTAGAGACAGACTATTATGAAATGCAAGGTGGATAATTATTATTATATTAAATCAAAAGGCTTTTGTATAAACAAAACTAATGCAGCCAAGATTAGAAGGAAAACAGAAAAATAGGGGAATTTTTTTTACAACCGAGGATTCCAAGAAAGGTGTCATTTCTAAAATATATAGAGAATTGCCTCAAATTTATAAGAATATAAGCCATTCTCCAATTGATAAATGGTCAAAGGATATGAGCAGATAATTTTCAGATGAAGAATTTAAAGCCATTTCAAGTCATATGAAAAAATGCTCTAAATCACAATTGATTAAAGAAATGCAAATTAAGAAACTCTGAATTACTACTACGTAGTTCTCAGATTGTCTAAAATAATGGAAAAAGATAAGGATAAATGTTGGAGGGGCTGTGGGGAAACTGGGACACTAATACATTGTTGTTGGAATTGTGAACTGATTCAACCATTCTGGAGAGCAATTTTGAACTATGTCCAAAGGTCTGTCATACCCTTTGATCCAGAAGTATCTCTACTGGGCCTGTATCCTGAAGAGATCATAAAAAAGGAAAAAGGACTCAAAGGTGCAAAAATGTTTGTGGCAACTATTTTTGTAGAGACAAGGAATTGAAAACTGAGTGGATAACCATTAATTAGAGTATGACTGAATAAATTGTGGGAAATGAATGCTATGGAATATAATTGTTCTATAAGAAATGATCAGCTGGATGATTTTAGAGAGGCCTGGTGAGACATACATGAACTGATGCTGAGTGAAGTGAACAGAACCCAGAAAATATTGTGCACAATAACAACAAGATGATGTAATGATCAACTGTGGTAGATTTGGCTCTTTTCAACAAGCACGTGATTCAGGCTAATTCCAATAGACTTGTCATGGAGAGAGCCATTTACACCTAGAAAGAGAACTATGAGGACTAAATGTGGATCACAACATAGTATTTTCATCTTTTTGTGGTTATTGTTGTTTTCTTGTTTTTTTTTTTTCTTTTTAATTTTTGTTTCCTTTTTTATCTGATTTTTCTTGTGTAGCATGATAAGTGTGGAAATAAATTTTAGGAGAATAACACTTGTTTGACCTGTATTTGGTTACTTACTGAGGGGGAAGGAGGGAGAAGAACACAAGGTTTTGTGAGTGAATGTTGAAAATTATCTTTGCATGTATTTTGAAAATAAAAAGCTATTATTAAAAATAAAATAACCTGCAGAATTTCTTATAATTTTTTTTTAAAACATGGTATGAAAAGATGTACAGTTTTCCTGTGGAATCCTTATTCAGCATTATGTGCTCTGTGTGTATGGTAGTGCCCTTTTATAGTATTTAAATTCAGATTTTTTTTAAACAAAAGAAACAAATAAAGGAAACAGCAGAATTGGTTTTATTGTGTGCCCAAAGGCAACAAGTAACATTTTTTATGGGACTAGTGCTAAGGACTAGCATAAGTAAAAAGATAACCATGAAAATTATTGTTGTTTAAGTGCCAACATCTGTTGCATTGTAAAAATAGAAAAATATTACCCCTATTACTTTGTGATGTCTTTCTTAAGTGCAATTTTTTCCAAGTTGAAAACACTTAGTTTTTCCACCATCTTGGTTGCCTTTTTCTTTATGTATGTAGTTCAACTTTTCAATATACTTCCTAGAATGTAAATGTCAGCAGGACTTATTGCAGGTGTGTTCTGAACAGAATAGAGTAAAATGGGACTCATTTTTATATCATTCTGAACATTCTACTTCTATTATTATAATCTAACCAATATCCCATTAGCTTTTTTGGCTATGTGATCACACTGCTGACTTACATTGAATTTGCAGTACATGAGAACCCTCAGGGCTTTTTCATACGAGCTGTTTTCTTACCATGTTTCTCTAAACTTATTCTTGAGCAGTTGATGTTTTTTAAACCAATTACAAATTTGTTTCTATTAAATTTCATATTACAAGGCTTGCCCTATCATTCTAGCTTGTTGAGATCTTTGGATTAATCTGGCAGTGATTTACAAGATGAATTTGAAAGGGAAAAAAACTGAAGTTAGGGAGTACAAAGCAATCCAGCAGTCCAGCAAAGGGTTATGAGAGCTAGGATTATAGAGGTAGCAGATGGAAGAGACAGGAACCAAATATATTCATTCATTCAATAAATGTTTATGAATCTGCTATATGCAGGGCTGTATACTATATGTCATACCTGACAGATAATCCTTGCATCTTTCTTCCCATAGCTGGAATTTGTTCTTTCCTCATCTTTGTCTCTTTAAAGCCCTGGTTTCTTCAAAACTCAGCTCAAATTCTATTTTCTATGTAAAACCTTCTCTGTTTTCCCCAGCTGATAGTACCTTCCCTTTCAAAGCTACTTTATCTTTTATAAATATATATATATGTACATATATATATATATATACACACACATATATATAAAACATAAATATATATATATTATAAACATACATATGTATACAAAGAATGCCTTATATATATATATTCACACACATATAAATATACATTATATATACATATACAAAGCAAATAGCAAGGTAACGTTGCTATATAAATATACATATATTTCTGTATATTTATATATGTGTATACATACATATATCTATATCTATCCAATCCATACACATACACATAAGTGTGTATGTGTGTACATTTGGTGTCTTCCATTAGAATATAAGCTACTTAAAGGCATGGGCTTTTGTTTTTATATCTCCAGTGCTTGGAATACTGTAGGAACTCAATACATACTTGTTGCTTGATTGATAATGGAGTATAAGGGACAAAAAGGTAACATAAGGAATTGTGCTCCCGAAATCTAATAGAAAGGCTTAGTAACAATACCAGATAACATTTATATAGCTCTTATTATATGCCAAAACTTGTGCTAAATGCTTCAAAGTTATTATCTTATTTTATCCTTAAACAACCCTGAGAAGTAGTTGCTATTGTTTCTCCATCTTATAGATGAGGAAATTGAGGCAAGCAGAGGTTAAATAACTTGCCCAGAGTCACACAGTTAGTTAGCTTATGAGGTCAGATTTGAATTCAAGTTTTCCTGACTCTAGGCCAAGAACATTATTCTAGCTACTCAACTACATAATTAACTACTATACAAAGCAGAAAATAAGTGCCATAAGATAGGGACTCAAAGAGTTTAGGAGGAAGAAAGAATATGTCCTTCTCTCTGAAGGGAGAGGCTAAAGCTTCATGAATGAAGTAACATTTGAACTGTGGGTTCTCTATCATGAGACAGGAGATAAATTTATTGGTAAAGCCAGTACCCGTAACTTCTAGACAAAAAAAACAAAACAAAAACAATAAGTAATCCCTACTCCATACATATGTGTGTAAATGTATTTTTAATGTTTCTCTCTATATACTTTAAATCATATATTTTATTCTATTTTATTTATAAATTTTTGACAGTATATATGCATGAGTAATTTTTTAAAATAGCATTATACCTTGTATTCATTTTTCCAAAATTTCCCCTCCCTCCCTCTACTCCCTCCCCTGGATGACAAGCAATCCCATACATTTTACATATGTTACAATATAACCTAGATACAATATAATGTGTGTAAATCCCATTTTCTTGTTGCACATTAAGTATTAGATTCCGAAGGTATAAGTAACCTGGGTAGTTCTAACAATTTACATTCGCTTCCCAGTGTTCCTTCTCTGGGTGTAGTTATTTCTGTCCATCATTGATCAACTGGAAGTGAGTTGGATCTTCTTTATGTTGAAGATATTCACTTCCATCAGAATACATCCTCATACAATATTGAAGTGTACAGCGATCTTCTGGTTCTATTCATTTCACTCAGCATCAGTTGATGTAAGTCTCTCCAAGCCTCTCTGTATTTGTCCTGCTGGTCATTTCTTACAGAGCAATAATATCCCATAACCTTCATATACCATAATTTACCCAACCATTCTCCAGTTGATGGACATCCATTCATCTTCCAGTTTCTAGCCACTACAAAAAGAGCTGCCACAAACCTTTTGGCACATACAGGTCCCTTTCCCCTCCTCAGTATTTCTTTGGGATATAAGCCCAATAACAGCAATGCTGGGTCAAAGGGTATGCACAGTTTGATAACTTTTTGGGCATAGTTCCAAATTGCTCTCTGGGATGGCCGGATTCTTTCACAACTCCACCAACAATGCATCAGTGTCCCAGTTTTCCCACATCCCTTCCACCATCACATATCTCAGAGTTGTCTTAATTTGCATTTCTCTGATCAGTAGTTAAATCATATATTTTACATATACATACATAAAACCCTTCACAAAATTCTATTCCAATGCTTCCTTGTAGTGTGGAGGTAACTCTAGCATTTCCAATGGCTTTTCCAGGACAGCCACTTTCCAGGAGAGTCTGCCCAGTTGGAAAATTTTTCAATATAATCTCAGCAAAAATGTATTTTTTTAAAAAGAGGAACAGACTAGGTGTATATGTAGAGTTTTTCACCAGTATAATGACTACTTGGTGATAAATTCTTCATCCATGGAAGCCTCTGAAAGAAAAATTAAAATAGCCCTCACTCCTTCTTCTGATGTAGCATTCATATGGAAAAGGAGTCAGAAGGTGCTGACACATATCTCAGTGTGTGTATATATATATATATATATATATATATATATATATATATATATATATATATATGTATATATGTATATTTGTATGCATGTGTATATGTGTGTATGTGTGTGTGTGTGTGTATACACACACACAAAAGGATCAATCATTTCATATACAATGAAGGATAAAAGATTTATGACCTGAGAGAAGAAGAAATGGGTTTAAGATTCCTCCAATGTATACCCTTATTTTTCAGGGTTTTAGGTAACTCTTGAAGGCTTTATGTTGTAGAGGAAATTCTGATCTGTATTGGTGGAAGATGTTTCCTCACCTGCTAATCACCTAAACTAATCAAGTCCCAGGAGCAGACCTTGTCTCTACATCAATATTAATATGCCTCAGTTCTCCCAGGATTATGACTGCCTCTTGGTTACTGCAGAGCTGTCTCAAATTTTAAGAGAGTGATCTAAATGAGATCTAGATACTCAGATAAATGGGGTTAAGAGTTATATGTGATGGTTCTTTCTTTTAATTAGCAAAGGCTCCATGGAAGAAGTGGAATTTCTCTTATTAGGATAATGAAAACATAAATATTTTTATATTAATCTAAAAATATTTCAGGAAGAATATTTTTATGATTTTATGACTCTAACCCACTTCTCTGACCTTAAGACTTCAGGACCTTTCTATCTGTACTGGGACAACAATTCTATCAATTAAGTTGCGAATTCATTTTGAGCAAGGGTTGTCAGGATTTCTCTTTATAATTCCAGATCTTATCAAAGTGCCTATAGTAAGGATTTTAAAATAATTTTTATTTATTCATTCACTCATTCAAGATAAGAGGACAATTAGTTCAGAGCACAGGTATTTAAAGAAATAGCAGAATAGGAAAAATAATAAGGGAATGTTTTCCCCAAAACCTGGGTCATACTGAACTGTGGTTTATTTACCATATTATTACTGGAGACAATGAATATCTTTAGGGATTATTTATGAGATGAACACAAGGAGGCCAGGTCACATGTTTGAAGAAGACATTTATATTTATTGCTGAAGGATTGCCTAAGACTTTTAGTTGTATAAAACTAAAAAGTTTTATACAAAACTATGTGTTTTTTTTTGTTGTTGTTGTTAGATTCCACTCCTGCTAGGCATTGCATATTACTACTTGGTATTGCTCACTGAGAGTGCTACTGGAAAGTATCCCACTGCTATGAGATAGTATTCCACTGAGCATGTGGTTACAGAGCTGTTTTCAAAACTGACTTCTAGCTTCATATCTAGCCTTCACCTTAGATGCTACTTCTTTTTCATAGGAGAAAGAATAAACTCTGCCATCACTCTCACTTTTGCTCTCGTGCTCGGTTTTCTCTCTTGTTGAAAGCCCATGGTCTTAAATTTTGGCTCTTTTAGTGAGGGAATAGGGCACTTCCAAATGCAAGAAACCCTCATCATTTGTAGAGAGAATGGTTCCTGACTGTTCCATGCTTGCATAAGAATAGATGATAGCTTCAGAGAGTCTCTTTTACTTGTTTTGTTTGATATATTTCTAGACTTTATCTAGACAAGGGTTTCAAGAGGAAGAGCAACTTTTGAGAAGAAGCTTAAGAAAGAAATGATTCCTTAAGCATGTCCTGATTTCTGGTTTGCTAGCTCAGATACTTTAGAAAATTTCCTTTTGGGTGATATTAAGAATTCTCTCAATTGATCTGAGATATTTTGCTCCCAGAGGAGAACACATTCACACTAAGAATTGCTTGACATAAGCTAATCTGTGTAATTTCTCTGGTTTCTGTTTGCTTTTAGTTTGAATAAATGGATATATTTGCTATTCACTATTGGGATGGTCAGGAGTTTTGTGGGAAGGGAATCAAGCCTTTAGATATAACTTTAAGCACCACTTTTCCATTAAGGAAAAGTGAACAGTAGAGTGGCTTGAACCTAAAAATTATTTCCCCTAGACTAACAATATTTAGGGGATATAGATAGATGTAATTCTACCTTAGTACTCAACTGTGAAGAAAGATAAGTGGACAGCTTCATGGCTCCAATCTCCTAGTTCTGTTCTGGCAGGAATTAAAATCTCCTTTGGAGAGGGTAAGATTCTGGAATTCTGTTCATGCCTTCTTGTGAGTCACATTTAGACAACCCATGGAGACATACATATAACCTACATGAAAAAAACACATAAACACACATATTATATTAAGAAAAATTCCTTAGCTGCTTACTCTCCAAGGAAGTTTATTTCTCAGATTCTTACATCTGCATAGCTTTTCTCTCCAGGAAAGTTAAAACCTACAGCATCCATGCTCTTTTGGAGTAGAGAAAATTAAACCAATTAAAAATTTGCCTTCAGTTATTTAACATATTATAGAACCTACTTCCTTCTGTTCTACAGCCTCTGTCCCAAGCTTCTGAATCTGAGTTAGAAAAATCTCATTTTGTTCATATCAGTTTCTGTTTGACAGAGAAGCATGCTGAAGTAGTTGAAGAGCTGTTCTTTGAGCCATGAAGACTTGGATTCAAGTTCTATATATTATACATACTGTTTATGACTCAGACAGATCAAGTCAGGTAACCTTTCAATGTTCTAGGTAACTCCCTAAAACTACAAGTTACAAAATAGACACTGTTTATTTGTTGATAGAATGTAGATAGGGGGTTCCTTTTATCAATGAAATCTGGCCCAGTATCTATACTTATCCAGTTGTCTGCTGCCAACCTTTAAAATTATTTTTAGGGACTGACATTTAATAAATCACCAAGATCTGAGGCTTGACCGTTTTCCTCAATTCTTTTATACAAACTAAAAGAAGGAAGGAAGGAAGGAAGGAAGGAAAGAATAATAATGAAAAACATAACCTTGGTCTTTGGGAAGGTATTACCCTATGCCTCAAATACTTATTCCAAATTTATTTTCTTATTATTTTTATGCAGCCAACAGGTTTTGAGCTGCCCTATATTATACATTGTTCTTATTTCTTTATTTACATAGCTCCCCAAGGACCTCTATTTATCAACACTATTAGTCTTTTCTCTGAGTACTGAATGTTCTTAAATGCAGTACAATTGTATTTCAATTTAAATATTCTTTAATTCAGACTTTCAGAACTCATTCAGATTAACCAAAGTTCTGTGGCCTATGATAGACAGACCTACAAATACGAATAAACCTAAGACATTCAATTTAATGGAGAGGGAAGAGAGGGACACTTTGTGGCCTTTCATTCTCATGTATAGATTACATGTTGAACTCCCAGAATTTTCTTATATACTGAATATAGAATTGTTTTCTCTCAAATCAAAAATATTATTGAAGAAGTCAAGTTGTGACTCTGTATAGGAATGATGTATGAAAAAAGAAATGAAGTTTTACACACATTGATTAAAATATATTTTGGACAATTCACCTGCAAAGTTATTTAATATAGAGAGCTATTTCCATTTTCTTTAGTCTATTTAATGATTGACTTGAAAAGAAGAGGAGGAATTTACGGGACTTTTTTTTTTTGTCAATTCTGCCACTCAGAAGCTTTTGAGACCAGTGCTTTTAAGTGGTTTTCATAACAGGTAATAAGAGTTCAATAGTAAAATGACTCTCACTGTTCATGTTCATCTCACCCAAGAGTAATAAGAGAGGATCTCCATGAAAATCAAACCTAGGTTATGGCGTCCTGGAAACTGATGCCATTCTAAAATAGTTTGAATGAAATAGGCTTTAAGGCCAAATGATTATGCAACAGCTCTAACATTTATTCTTTTTACCCATTTCATTTTCAAGTCCATTGAGTTAGTTATGAGATTAAATTTTGGTAAGGAAGAAAATGTTTAAAAATTCCACTGGCCTAGTTTAAATTTGAGATAAAGAAAAAAGTCAAATGAATATCTAAAATCAAATAGATCTTTTAGAGTAAAATGTTGTCAAGGTCTTTCATTTGAAAGAGGGAGTGATCTTTTATTTATTTTTTTTTATCACACTTATAAGAGGCTTAGAGTAAGACAAGGTCAGACCAAAGAATAAAAGGTGATATTCCTAAAGAATTACAAGGAAAATGAATTTCATATTGCAGCTCATTCAACAATAATTTTTTTTATTAAAAGCCTGCTAAGAATAACATAGTAATTAGGGAGAATGCAAAAATAAAATCTAATGCGTTCCTTCTCATAAGAAGCTAGCATTCTATTTGTACCAAAGAAATCACTGATTTGGATAATTAACCATATGAATGTATATGGCTAAGCTTTTGGGAAACCTTATACATTGCATATATAAATGTAAAGTCATACAGTTTGGCTCAAAAACAATAGTATAAAATGAGGGCTACAGGGAAGTAGAACAGTCAGACAATATATATATATTTTTTTTTGCACAAAAGATCTGGGATTTTTAGTGGATTTTAAACTCATTGAACCAATATAATTATGTGGTTGCAAAAAAAAAAAAGTTAATGTATCCTTAAGCTATATTTATGTATTCATACATTAACTCATTTTTATTAAGTACCTATTATATACAAAGCATGGAACCAAATAAGACATGGTTATCATTTATTACCAAATTTTAAGCTCCTAGAAGGCAGCAACTGTCACTTTTTCTTTTATATGATGAATACCATGTACCCAATGGGTCCTTAATACTTGTTGAATTTAATTTAATCCACAAAGAACTGGTTAAAAATTGAATGTTTAATCGCCTATGTAATAATTATTTAATCAACTAACTATATAATTTGTTTTCACAATCAATATGATATTTACTTATTGGTTTAATTATTAAAAACAATATAAATGAATGATCCAATAATACAATAATACAATAATAGCCTGAAAAGTTTTATGTAGCAACCAGAGGATTTTGGTTTTTTAACATTACTCACCTACCCTATTATTCTACTGTCCTACTTTATTACATGACCCTATTCTTTGCTTCCTTTTTTTTTTTTTTTGGTATTATTATATCCTTTTATTCGCAAAACATATTCATGGGTAATTTTTTTCAACATTGACCCTTGCAAAACCTTCTGTTCTAAATTTTCCCCTCTTTCCCCCTTCCCCTATATATAAATAGGTTCACCACTTAGTAGTTAAATATGTGAAATTATATGTTAAATCCAATATATATATATATATATATATACATATATATATATATCTGTACAGTTATCTTGCTGAACAAGAAAAATTGGATCTAGAAAGAAAAAAAGAACTTGAGAAGGAAAACAAAAATGCAAGCAAACAGTAACAGAAAGAGTGAAAATGCTATGTTGTAGTCCACACTCATTTCCCATAGTCCTCTCCTTGAGTATAAATGGCTTTCTTCATTACTGGACAATTGGAACTGGTTTGAATCATCTAATTGTTGAAGAGAGCCATGTCCATCAGAATTGATCATCGTATAGTCTTCTTGTTGCCATGTATAATGATCTCTTGATTCTGCTCATTTCACTCAGCATCAGTTCATGTAAGTCTCTCCAGGCTTCCCTGAAATCATCTTGTTGGCCATTTCTTACAGAACAATAGTATTCCATAATATTCATATACCATAATTTATTCAGCTATTCTCCAATTGTTGGGCAATGATTTAGTTTCCAGTTTTTAGCCACTACGAAAAGGGCTGCCATAAATATTTTATCCTTTAAAATCTCTTTGGCTTTGACCCAGCAGTGCTACTACTGGGCTTATACCCCAAGGAAATACTAAAGAAGGGAAAGGGACCTGTATGTGCCAAAATGTTTGTGGCAGCCCTTTTTGTAGTAGTTAGAAACTGGAAAATGAATGGATGTCCATCAATTGGAGAATGGTCGGGTAAATTATGGTATATGAATGTTATGGAATATTATTGTTCAGTAAGAAATGACCAGCAGGAGGAATACAGAGAGGCTTGGAGAGACTTACATCAACTGATGCTGAGTGAAACGAGCAGAACTAGGGGATCATTATACACTTCAACAATGATACTGTACGAGGATGTATGCTGATGGAAGTGGATTTCTTCAACATAGAGAAAAGCTAATCCAATTCCAATTGATCAATGATGGACAGAATCAGCTACACCCAGAAAAGGGACACTGGGAAATGAGTGTAAACTGAGAGCATTGTTTTTTTGTTTTGTTTTGTTTTGTTTTGTTTCTCTTCCCAGATTATTTTTACCTTGCGAATACAATCCTTCCTTTGCAACAACAACAACAAAATTTCGGTTCTGCACATATATATTGTACCTAGGATATACTATAAGATATTTAATATGTATGGGAATGCCCGCCATCCAGGGGAGGGGGTGGAGGGAAGGAGGGGAAAAACTCGGAACAGAAGGGAGTACAAGGGATAATGTTGTAAAAAAAAAAAAAAAACTACCTATACATATGTACTGTCAAAGAAAATGTTAAAATTATAAAAATTAATAAAAAATAATGTTAAAAAAATCTCTTTGGGATATAAGTCCAATAGTAACTGCTGGGTCAAAGGGCATGCACAGTTTGATAACTTTCTGAGCATAATTCCATTCTACATAATGGTTGGATTCCTTCACAGTTCTACCAACAATGTATCAATGTCCCAATTTTTTCACATTTCCTCCAAAATTCATCACTATCTTTTCCTGTCATCTTAGCCAATCTGAGAGGTGTGTAGTGGTATCTCAGAGTTATCTTAATTTGAATTTCTTTTGTCAATAGTTATTTGGAGCACATTTTCATATGAATAGAAATAGTCTCAATTTCTTCATCTGAAAATTGTCTGTTCATATTCTTTGACCATCTATCTATTGGAGAATGGCTTGATTTCTTATAAATTTTAGTCAATTCTCTCTATATTTTGGAAATGCTACTCTTTGCTTCTATAAGGAAACCTCAGGATCTATATCACTCGAACTCTTTATTTCAAGGTGACATTATTTCTTCCTCTTGCCATTCAGCTTGACATGAGGGGGAGGTCACCATTTTTCCCCCTTTTCTGTGGCCTTTTATGGGAACAGCAAGCACCTTTTTAAAAAATTATACCATTTTTATTAGTAAAGACTCTAGTAAAACATATTATAATACTTTAATAATTGCTGTGGCTGAATTCTTTATCATTCTGTAGCCAACTTGGTGATGAGCCTCTATTCATCTTATTAAAATGCCTCTTCAAGACATGGAAGTGATTTAAGTGTAGGATATTATCTTTCGAAGAACATACTACACTCTTTGTTGCCTTATAATATCTGGCTATTAACTTGGGAGAAATTTATTTTTGCTCCCTTTAGCTTTACAAGGTAAGAAAGATCATTCTTTAGTTGGCTTCCAAGGAGTTTTCTCATCTTTTTAGCCTTCTTGTGCTAATATTTGACAATTGCCCAGTATCCCTTCCTGGAGATTTAAATGACTATGGCTTTAAATGCTTTCCTTTGTATTCAATATATTATTGGTTTAGAACAAAGTGACTAAAAGTTGTAAAGGTTGGTTCTTCCCTACCCTATTATACTAGGCTAGGATTTAGATCCTTTTTGATAGTGATATTGGCCTGTAACTATAAACCTAAGTCCCCCCCACACACACACACCCTCTTTCCCCAGCTATCTGATCCTAAATTATTTCTTCTCAAGACTTTCAGATTAACTACCTTCCTGCTCAAAACCATGCATTCTGATGCACCTCCCACCAAATTATATTCTAGGGGACTCCTTGGACCCAACTCAGTAGAAATGTCAAATGAGATGAAGTTCAGAAAGAAGATTAAATTTGGAATTAGAGGAGCTGGATTCAAATCATAGGTTCACCACTTATTAGCTATGTGACTTCAATCACTTAAATGCTCTGGTCCTTATTTTCTTATTATAAAATAAGAGAATTGAGCTATGTGTGCTTGGAGGTCCTTTTTAGCTTTAAATTTCATTATCTTGGGACTAATAAACAACGGAAAGGTTTTCCTGGCCTTTCTGCTTGCTCTATCCATTGTTCAATTTGCTGAAATATGGTTTATTCCCTTTCCTTACTGAAGAGAATAGTTTGTTAGAATACAGATTTGATAATCCATTTAAAAATCCTCAACTGTATAATAAATCATATTAACCATTTTTATTTCTGTTTTCATATCCACAGGGCATCTCATAGTGCCTAGCACATGTATGGACTTAATAAATGTTTGTTGCATGAATGAATAGATGCTTGAATTTCTAACAAGGGCTATATATGGTAGCCCATATCATGTATTCACAAAGAGATTCTGTCCTGGCCTCTATTTTTGTTTTTTTTTTTTACTCATCAGAATTGGCCATCTGGCATTTTTCAAATGGAAGCCTTTTCTATTATTGCCAATAATCAAAGAAGCCAAGGATACCTCCTCTCCACCAGCACCAATGGAAATATTTTCAGGGGAAGGAACATCACTTAATATCTGCTTTAAACCAAATTTAAAAGGTGTCATTCCTATTTTCAAGCCATTCCATGTACTTTAGTATCAAACAAAGAACCAATAATTTTGCATCTTTCCCATGCATCTTTACTGGCTCTTTCCCAATCTTTAATCACACACTTCCTTGATTCTTCCACCCTTTCACTATTATGTTTGGACAGATATTCTGGTAATATCTTTTGATTCAACCATGTCTTCAAGTGTGGGAAATACAGAACATTGGCAAGAGAGGAGGAAAATATAGTAGCAGAAACTCCCAAGATTTTGCTTTTTGTTTTGTTTTGTTTTCAGTATTAACATATTTATTAGCAGCCTAGCTGTATTGTGCTCCAAATGATTTGCGATCTACTAAAATTTAGAAGAATTAAAAAAAATTATAAATATAATCAGTGACCTAACCCCCCCCATTCACTTCCTGTGGACTTTTATAGACCATTTCAAATTTTAGAGATATTCTTAAATTATCATTTCCTCCTTCGGGCTTATTTTTTCCCTCCATTTAGGGTTTATTCTGGGTATTCTTCAGATTGAATAAAGCTCATGTCTAAGTTTTCACAAACATGGATAATATCCCCATCTCCTACAAGCACTTAAGGCAACAAATTCCTATGAAAGTGTAGAACAATGTTTTTTTTTTCATTTCATAGAAAGTGCAGAAAGCTCCTGAAATTCACAGAAACTCCCCAAACATATAGAAAGCACATAAAAGAGCACAAGAGATCAGAATAATTTTCTTCCTTTTTAATTGGGTTCCATATTTCCACCAAGTTCCTACAGTCCTTCAAATAGCACCAGTCTATGGCTTGGATTTCACGTGGAAAGAAACTGAATATGGACTTGCCCAGACAACAATATCCTGATTTTCCCAGAGAACCTCGAATGAAGTCTTTTAGAGAGTCCTATCCAGTTTCTCCTAAACTCACATCAAATATTTGGGGATACCAAACAATCCCCTTCCAATATAACTTTTGCCATCCATATAATTTATGAAAATAATTAAATAGTATAGATTTTACCTCCTTTATTTTAAGGTTTTAGTCTCCCACCCACCTTTACTTGAGGAAGTGGGGAGGATGAATTGGCATGATTTTTCCAAGAGTCAGACTAATTAAGAACTCTTTTTCCTTGAAAATATCAGATCTAAAAACTCTAGTCTTTGAATTTCTTCTTGAAAGAATCCCTAAGACTGAGCTGCCCAAACTAGATTCTTGGGTCACAGGGCCTAGGAAATCCAGATCTCTGCCCTTCCCTCATTACAATTTACCCAGGAGACTAGAGTTCAGAAATTTTGCCTATGAATAAACTTCTCTTTGGGGCATTAGGACAGGAATGCACACACCTGCTGTGTGCCTCTGACTCAAGTAAACTGTTAACAGATGGGGAAGGAGAGCACAAGATGCAAATACTTAGGCTCTTCAGCACCCAGGTCCTTGTTTAGCTATACTGAACTCAGAATTCTGAACAAATCAGGAAGAAATACAGGTATGTTAGTCCACTTGTTATTTTTATGGTTCAGTTATGTCCAATTCTTGATTATCCCATTTGGGGTTTTCTTGGCAAAAATATTGGAATGTTTTGCTATTCCTTCTCCAAGTTGTTTTTTTTTTTACCAACAGGGAAGCTGAAGCTAACAGAGTTAAGTGACTTTCCAGGGTCACAGCATTAGTATCTGAGGGCAGATTTGAACTCAGATGAAACTTTCTCACTACAGGCCCATCACTCTATCTAGTGCACCAACTACCTGCTCTATTTGTCATAGGCCATTTCAAAGGAGTAGCACCTCCCACAGGAATCTCTTTTTTCCAAGCTTTCAAATCAACCATTTCATTTTGTAGGGAATCTAAGTCTTTGAAAATTATTCTATAGAAAGTGAGCAGTGGTTGTTCCAAAGCATCTTCTAGTAGCTCCTGTCATTGAGACCTAATCAGAATTTGTCTTCCATCCTTTCAATAAGGGGTCACTATGTATGTCCATACTCTACTTACAGGTAGAACTATTTTCAGAAGTCTCAGGTGAAGGGTTATTTGCTTGGATGCTTATCAACTTGACTAGACAATTCCTCTGATCAACTCCTTACGTAAATATAATTACTACTTAGTCTTTTAAATTAAGTAAAACAGTTTTTAAAGTGTTTGAAACATCTAAATTATCTCTTATTTTCATAATTAAATTGAAGAGTAACTCTTCTAGAATCTGACTTTCCCTTCTTAAGCCATGAACCTCAGCTTTAATGCAAGACTCAAATTGACTAATGTTTAGCTATGAAAACATGTAATAATATAATTTAAATTACAAATAGTTTTCACTCTGGACAATTTTAGCTCTTAAATTGTCAAAAACAAACAGACCTGAAGGATTTCTCATCCCTCCCCCACACATCTTCTTTTACTTTTGTTTTTTAAAATTTCTCCAAAATGAACACTAAAGTATATAAAATAGACTTAAATACATTATATGGATTATGATTTGAAAATACATAGGGTGATTCATTCACTAGAGTAATTTGCCATTTCAACATCTGCCAGGGATTGCATCCCCAACCTGGCAAATGATGAAATGAAGGAGAAGGTAAAAATAAGCCCTGCAGAGGAGAGCTGGCTCTCAGCAAGATTGTAAAGTCACAATTGACTTCTTGTTCTACCTGTCTTTTTCTCTTTGCTCCACTTGGCAGAATTTTCTTCCCACCCTGCTCTCAGTTCCTAGTAGCTTCATTCTCTCTCCTGTCATTTCCCTTTACACACTTGCCTTCAAATCCTTCACACATAATATAGGATCCAGTGTCAGTAATTAATAGTTTAAGTCTTTACTCCCCTAGAGAGATCTACATTTTCTTGGGAATCTTAAGCTAAAAGGATGATGCCCAAGTAGGATTTGGGGCCTTATATAACGGATAGCTGGATGCTTTCAATATGATTATAAGAAATAACAGTATTTACCCTGCTTATTTCCAGTGTTTTAGAGATGGACAGATGTTGGGATGAGAGCAAAATAATTTACACAACCTGTATAAACATAAGATGCCTGTACTACTTTAGTTGCTGTTATTATTCCTTGAACTCCTAACTGGCATGAAGTTGTTTGCATTAAGATAGAAACTTTTACAGATTTTGATCTAGTCCTTGGGGTTTTACCATTGCTCTGGGGTTTTAGGCAGGCTTCAAGGTATGATGTACACTATACAACTAAAACTAGACTCAAATGTCCAGGGTGGCTCTTGACTAAGTCTTTTCCTATTCTTAGGATATTGTTTCCCAATTAACAGATTGAATTACAGGTTGAATCTCAGTTGGAAAAGGCTTCAGCACTAGTGCTGAGTTTGTGCAACTTGTACCAGGACATGTCTGACAGATGGTTATCCAGACTTTGTTAAATGCCTCTTTTGAAGAGGAAATTTGAGAAGTCCACTTTACTTTTATTTGAATTGAATCATTAAGAATTGTTTCTTTATACCAAATCTAAACCTATCCTTTTGTATTTTCCATTCTTTTTTTCCTATTTGCCTGCTTATAGCCAAAGAAAAACTCTTCCCAGATAAAAGCCCTGCAATTACTGAAAATACTACTGTCACATACCTGGGAACTCAATCCCTCAGAGTTACATTAATACATTGTTAGGAGGACTGTGTACTGGCCTAGCCACTTTGGAAGTCAATTTGGAATTAAGTTCCCACATATGCTATGTTTACTTCTTTTTTTCCATTTTTTCTCTCCTGTAGTTTTTCCCTTTTGTTCTGATTTTTTCTCTCCCAACAAGATTCATAAAGAAATGTATACTTAAAAAGTTAATATACACGTGTAACCAGAAAAAAAATTAATAAAGGGGAAAAAGGAATTAAGTTCCCAAGGCTATTTAAGTGCATTACATTTGACCCAATGATATCCCTATTAGATCCCAAAAGATCAAGAAAAGATGGGAAATAATCATATGTGTAATTCCACAAAGCTCTGATAAGATGATTTCTAGAGTTACTCTGACCAAAAGCAATCATCATGTGGGGGCTACTTTCTCCTGGGGAGTCTCTTGAGATTTAGCAAAATTGCCTCTATGATAATGATCAATTAAATACCTGGTTGACTATCAAGGTGATTATTAAGAGCTTATGTTCCAGTTTCTTTTCTCAAAGAACTTGTCCAATAGTAGGAAATTGTATATATACAAGATAATTTCAGAAGTGGGGAGAAAGCATACTAGCAATTGGGAAAGAGGTCAAGAAAATATGTAAAGAAGGTGGCATATAAAGGTTGAACTTAGAAGCTAGGAAGTCCAAGTGGAAAAGGGAAGGAGAAAGGAATAAGCATGTATATAGTACCTGACGTGTTTCAGACATGTGTTGTCTTTTTTGAAAATATTATTGAGAAATGGAAATCAAGGCGGAGCTGATTATATATGAATGGAGGAGAGACACATAAATCCATTCCTGGTGTACACTCAAAGTCTTTCCAAATTGGTAATATCTCTAAGAATTTGTGTACACTACCAAGTTTGTGTACTACTTCAAGTAGTATATTTGTGTACTACTTCAAGAATTCTAGGCTATCTCAAAGTGAAATGAGGCATTAGAATAGGATTTTAGTGGGTACAGGTGTGCAATGTATAGACACATCTATATAAATGGGTATGTATTATTAGTGGATTCAGTGGTGATGAATGGATAGATGACTATCTATTAGTGATGGCTAGGTTGGGAGCATGAAACTTCCTCTTTTCCTAGAATGTTCTAGTTTGACAAATTCATAAATATGATATATGTAGAAAGAAAGGAAATATTGTCTTAACTCAATTTAACAACATTAATAACAACAAAACCCTAACAGACTCTTCCTGCAAACCTCCCCCCCCACACACACACATACACACAACATACTTATCCCAAGGAGGTTTATCAATTACCTTTGGGAAACCCTTCACTGACAATTCAAAGTTGTCATATTCAAATATAAACATAGAAGCTTAATTAGTTGGAATATATAACTACTTTCTGTAGAGAAAGTTTAGTGATACTCAGCAATAATTTAGTTCCTCTTATGATACTCTCTCTCTCTCTCTCTCTCTCTCTCTCTCTCTCTCTCTCTCTCTCTCTCTCTCTCTCTCTCTCTCTCTCTCTCTCTCTATATATATATATATATATATATATATATATATATATGTATGTATATATATTTTTTTAATATAGGCAGAGTGAGATGAGGTGATGAGTATAAGGAACTTCTTAGCAATGGAGCTCTCTTTAGGCCCACAGTGGCTTAGATGAAACTAATTGAAGAAGGTGCAACTTTATATTAATCATTTAAAATTTTTCATGATCATAATCTCTACCCCAAAATATTGTTATCTTAAAGTAGGAATTTTTTTTGGACTTTTTATTAATAATTTTTACTTACCAGATATATGCATGGGTAATTTTACAACATTGACCATTGCAAAACCCGTTGTTCCAATTTTTTCCCCTCCCTCCCCCCCCAGATGGCAGGTTGACCAATACATGTCAAATATGCTAGAGTATAAATTAAATACAATATATGTATACATGACCCAACAGTTGTTTTGCTGTACAAAAAGAATCGGATTTTGAAATAGTGTACAATCAGCCTGTGAAGGAAATAAAAAATGCAGGCGGACAAAATTAGAGGGATTGGGAATTCTATGTAGTGGTTCATAGTCATCTCCTAGAGTTCTTTCGCTGGGTGTAGCTGGTTCAGTTCATTACTGCTCTATTGGAACTGATTTGGTTCATCTCATTGTTGGAGATGGCCACATCCATCAGAATTGATCATCATATAGTATTGTTGTTGAAGTATACCTTGATCTCCTGGTCCTGCTCATCTCACTCAGCATCAGTTCATGTAAGTCTCTCCAGGCCTTTCTGAAATCATTCTGTTGATCATTTCTTACAGAACAATAATATTATTCATATACCACAATTTATTCAACCATTCTCCAATTGATAGGCATCCATGTAGCTTCCAGTTTCTGGGCACCACAAAGAGGGCTGCCACAAACATTCTTTTAAAGCAGGAATTCTTAATCTAGAGTCCATTTAACAATATTTTGATAACTGAATCTCATTATAATTGGTTTTCTTTGTAATCCTTTTAATTTTTCTTAACCATTAAAAAAATTATTCTGAGAAAGTGTCAATAGCTTTTACTGCTAAGGGAGTCAATGGACACATAAAAAAAAAATTAAAGACACTTAGATTAGATTAAAGGTCCTACAATAAACTTTAAATCTCAAAAACTTTCTCTAGCAATATCTGCTCTTTGGTTCTATTCATTTAGGCAATTTTAACTATTCAGCCACCTAGCCCACAATTCTTCATCTTATCTACAAGGAAAACAAGAAAGATTTTGTCAAGTGCTTTATTGTTTTATTACCATCAGATTAACAGTTCTGGTTATTTTGGGGCCTTCCTTTTGCCCCTAAATGCAAAAGACAAAAAATTCCATCTTTTTGTTAACTTTGTTATTTATTTCAACTCTTGTCTCATTCTGTTCTTTATCACTCTCAACTACTTTTTAGGTTTTGTTCATTGCAAATTTTCTTTATTTTCCATGATTTAAAAAAAAATCAACTTATATACAATGAATTCCTTCTAAAGCCCCATTTATTTCTTGAAGAGATGCTTCCCGCTTCTTCTTCCCCATGTAATAAGGACTTTCCAAGGCACTGCTTCTGTTTTTGTCTTGAAGATTTCATTTTTAAAAGCTCCCCATTTCTCTTGGGTTATTTTGTACTGCAGTTTGGAGTAAGAGGGGGAAAAAAGGAATAGATATAGGAAGATCAATTATAAAATTGCATTAATTATCCAAAGAATAGTTACAAAGACCTGACCTAGGCAGCAAGTGCTTCACTCTGCATCTACTGTTTTTACCTGGTTTCAATTCCATGGAATAAGATGCCTCACAGCCAGGTACCGCCATGCTCCCTAACTTTCCTTCCTTATATGTTTTGTCTCCCACTATCAAATTATAAGTTTCTTGAGCAAGGGACTGTCTTTCTTTTTATTAATTGGATCCCCATAATTTAACACATTTCCAGGCACATACTAAATACTTGAAAAAGGATGGATGGATTGAATTGGATTGGATTAGGGTAGTTGCAATGCGAATCATGAAAAAGAGAATGATACAGTCTCTCTTAAATTTCAGAATAATTAGATGTAAAAATAATAGGATGTAATAAAATAAGGGAAAATAAAAGATAATACTGTGGGTTACAAAATGAACAATTGTGAATTTGTTAATACCATTAGAAGGAAAAAGAAAATGAGAAAAGGGAAAGTTTCAGAAAGATGTTGTGAGGTTTTAGACATATTAAATTTGAAGGGCTGATTCATATACACATAAATATATCTATATTTATAAATATATAGAATTGCACACATACCTATCCACATGTACTCAGACACACACATACACACACACACATATATATATATATATATATGTATTTACCTAAATGTAGACATGTATGTAAAACAATATTAATATAGCTGACACATAATGTAGATTTCTCTGTTGCTTGTATATTTAAGTTTGACTTTGTCTAAGATCAAAGATTACTAGTCCTACCTTTTTTTTCCTAACAAATTCTACTGCTGATCTTTGTTGTAGTGTTTACGTGTATCTTTTATTTCCTATCCTTGTTAACTCTTGTACTTTAATTTTGCTGCTTAATTTGCCCAGCTATTGCTTAATCTCCACCCACCCATGGATTCCTTCTCTTTCTTCTCTTCCTCACCCTTTCCTTCTCTCTTTATCCCTTGCCCATTTATCCTATGAGCCCTCCTACCCCCTCTAATGGCTCTTTATTAGTTCTTACTCTGCACTTCATTTGTATAAATGGTTACTATTTTTACCTTTTCCTAGACAGTATTGCTTTTTAGAAACAGAACATACTCAACTCTGCCCCCATATTTCTTTTGAACTAATCAATTACTGATCTCAATCTTAAATATGTGGTATAAATTTCCATGTACAATATATAAACAATTTGTTCATGTTGAATTTCTTGAAATTAATTTTTGATATTGGCTCTTATATGTTAAATTTTCTATTAAGTTTGGGTTTGGTTGAGACAAAATCCTGAATATCTGCAAGTTCATGAAATGTTCTTTTTTTTGTTTTCAATATTATAGATACTTTTGCTGGATATGATATTTTTGACCACAGGTCTAGTTCTTTTGAGTGCCAGTATGTATTATTCCAGGATCTGTGGTGTTTTATTGTGATTACTGAGAAGTCCTATTCAATTCTAAATGTAGCTCCAGCATATTTGAATTTTGTTTATTTGTTTGTTTTTTGCAAAATGTTTTCTTTGATGTGAAGGCTTCAAAATCTGGCAATAATATTCCCATGTGTTTTTTCACAAAGGATCTCATTTTTAAAAATTTCTTGTATTATTGTGTCAAGGTTCTTCTTTAGGGTCACATCTTTTAGAGAGTCCACTTATTCTTATATTTTCTCTTCTTGATCTGTTCTCCAGATCTGTTGTTTTTCTTATAAAATATTTCACATTCTGTTTTACTTTTTCATTCTTTATATTTTGTTTTGTTATTTCTTGGTCTCTTATGCCTTCACCGATTTAACCTTGCCCAATTCTAATAGAATTGTTTTCTTCTTTAAGACTCTGTATCTCCTTTTTCTAGTTGGTTAACTTTTTTTTCATCATCTTGTTTTTCTTACTTGGTTTTTATTTTTTCTTCAAAATCTCATTTGATTTTTAAAGTCTTTTCTGAGTTCTTCTATAAATTCTTTCTGGACAGCTATCCCTTTAGTGTTATTCTTTGGATAGAAGAGGCTTTTTTTACTTCACTGTCCTCTGAAGATGAACCCTGGTCTTCCTTATTCCCATAGTGCTTTTGTATGATTGAGTTCTTTCTTCTTTGCAGTCATTTTTTTCATTATTATTATTTTTTTTAAAGAGAAGTATTAGTGCAAGCATTTCTAATCCTGGGGTTTGGGGGATGGTGCTTCTAGCTTTACTTCAGCTTGCACCTTTGACCTGAAATCCCAAACCAAAAGTCCCCCTCTCCTGCAAGCGACTAAAGCCAGCAGCTTTTTTGCATCACTACTTCTGCACTCACAGCTGGTCTTGACATTCCTGATCTGCAGAGGTTCCTCAGTCTTCCTAGACATAGACCCTCCAATTCCCTTATGCTATTCCTATCAGGGGTGAAAGTTCTTATCAGCTGCACCCAGCTAGCCTCAGCCCTCCCTGTATCTATGGAGCTAGCTTGAAGGTGTTTGCATTTCACACTGGTTAATCCCCAGCCTGGAGTTTGTCTTAGAGTTTTTTTGGGTTGCCTCAGGAGGACCCCTGTTCTGCTCCAAGTTTTTGTTTTTCACCAATCCATGTTTATGCTGAGGCACAAATTTGTCCTGTTTGTGGAGGAAATATAGAACACAACATTTTTTTAAACCTATTCTGCCATTTTCCCAGAATCCTTCCCTGTAAACAGTTTTTTAAAAGAATTTTTACAATTGAGGGGAAAACAGAGCTGAACTTATGATTTGATGAAAAAGAGGAATTCGGATGAATGGAAGATTTTTTTAGAGTTGAAGAGATATGAATAAGTTTTTATCTAGATTAGGAGGGAAATGATGGAAGGGAGATTGATGATGGAAATAAAGAAGAGAAACAATCAGTAGAAAGAGGCTCTTGGAGAAGGCAGAAGGTCTGAGATCAAAGACACAGGCAAAGGGGTTGATTTTAACCAAGAGAAGAACTATCTTATCTCTGTCATTGTTTCTGGTGCTTTGTAATATTTTCACAACGTTTTTTTTTGTTTGTTTGTTTTTTTGAAAGACCAAGAAATGAATCTCCAAAATGCATCTTTGAAATAAATGAAGTAAAGTTCAGAAATCAATGTTGAAAGGACATACTTAGAGAAAAGAATTGTTTTCACGAACATGTAGGAATATCTGGAACCCTTCTAACCTGTTGGATAATTTTCAAATTTTCTGTGTGAGTGTTACTTCTCAAAAATCATCAAATGCTACAAATCATTGCCTAATGTATTATCTTGTTGATTGTGTAAACTTGAGAAAGTTAGGGAAAAAATGCTATTAATGCCGCTTTAATTCAATAGTTGCCCAATGGACATCTGTTTTTCTCCCTAGAGAGCCAGTTATTAAACATTTGCCAACTTACTCCTGTCAGAACATGACTGTAAGTCTGACAAAGGAATATAAATGAAGTGTCTTAATTTTGTTTCTATAAATGCTATCAAAAGTCTGAAGTCTGGGAAAGTGTATGAATGCTGAGAAGGAACTTTGGAGAAATCCTTAACATTTTTTATTTCAAATGAGAATCTTATTTAACATTTGAACGTTTATACCAATGGGAAAGAACCAGGGCATAAATAATAACAAACATTTCTGTCTGGTTTGGTAATATATTTCTGTACTTACATTTCAATAGGGCCAACTAGTCTTATTTCAAGAATATCAGTTTAACTCTCACTCTTTACACCCCTTTCCCCCAATATTGCCTCAGTATCCCTCCTTAATGTCTGTTATTATGTTTAAATAATTTATTTTGATTGGTTTTGGGGGGTTATCCCCTTCAGAATTCCAGTCTTCAATTAAAATGTAAATATGCCTACTCCAGTTAATTCTTTAAGCCTTTATCAACTAACACCTTAGCAACTGTGATTAAAGAATCCTGAAAATAGCCCTAGAGAAGTAGAACACAGGGTGGAATAGAGGCAGAGGCCCAGTGCTGAGCACCTTTTAGATTGGGTTTCCAGTCTTTTTTTTTTTTTTTTTTTAAACCTATCCTGAGTTTAGCTTCCCCATTACATAGAGATCTGTTAATCTTATCCATTCCCTGTACACAGTAAACAGTTAACATAATAAGATTTAGATTTGTGTTTTTAATATTTCTCAAATGCAATTTCTCTATCCAATCATTCAATCAACAAAGGAAGGAAATAAACATTTATTAAGCCACTCCTGTATAATAGACACAATGCTATTTACCTTATCTCATTTAATCCTCACAGCAACCCTAAAAGATAGGTACAATTGCTGCCACCATTTTGCATTTAGATACATGAGATAAATGGATAAACAACTTGTCCAGGATTAAATAGTAAATGCCTCTGATTGGTTTTGAACTCAAAACTTCCCAACACAATCAACTGTTTGTAATAAATATTAAGCTGTTGTTTAATAAGTGTTTTTTAAGTGACTACAATGTGCTAGGGTGGAGGATACAAAGAATAAAACAATTGTAATTGTATCTTAAGATTATATATAATATAATAATTATAAAATATACAGGGTAGATAAGTACATTTAAATTATAGCATAGATACACACATGATATATAATGTATCATAATTAATATAAATTATAAAATTGCATAAGTTTTCCACATTATAACATAAATATATATATGTAGATGTATGTATAAGTGTATATTTATAGATATACATATCCACATATATATGCAGCTGGGTGGCATAATGGATAGAGTTAGACTTGGAGTTAGAAAGACCTGATTTTAGATCCTGCCTCAATCAATAACTGTCTTTATGATCCTCAGTAAGTCTTCATTCATCCTCAGATTTGTCATCTGCAAAATGGGAGTATTGTTGGCACCTCTTTCATAGGATTGTTATGAAGGTCAAATGAGATAATATTTGTAAACCACTTTCTAAATCTTACTCTATAAGTGCTGGTTATTATTATCACACTAAGTACACAGTTAAAGAAATAACCAAGAATTTAAGAAAAAATATTTTATGCCACTTCTCTTCCAACTCTCATTCTCTACAATCTTTTAAGAAACATGTGAAGGCAACCACAAATGAGAAATTTTAGCAGTCTTCCCTGAAAATGTCATGTTTAGTTTTTAATTAGAGAATGGCTTTCATTTTTGAAAAATTAGTCCAGTTCCTATATATTTGAAAAATGAGGCCTTCATCATGGAAATATGCTATTTCCTTTCTAATTTTGGTCCATTGGTTTTATTTGTGCAAAAAAATGTAATATAATCCTTATATAAATGTAATTATAATTATCTTTTTTATTTCCCATGATCCTTTCCATCTCTTGTTTGATTATAAGATACTCCCTTTCCCATAGATCTTACAGGTTGTTTTGCCCATGCTTTCTTAATTTGCTTCTGATATTACTTTTTATGTCTAAATCAGGACTTATCCTGGTATATGAAATGAAATTTTATTCTTTGCCTAGTTTTTGCCAGATTGCTTTCTGGTTTTACTGATAGTTTTTGTTGAATAATAAGTCCTTGCCCCAATAATTTTGATCTTTGGATTTATCAAGAATTTGTTTACTGTAACCATTTATTTCTGTATATTTATTTCATTGACCAATCTAATTTTAATCAGTAACAGATTATTTTGATTATTAGCATTTTATTGTATAGTTTGAAGTCTGGTACTGCTGGGCTGACTTGTTTTAAATAATAAGACTTAATTCATCAAAATTTACAAGGTTCTAGAATTTATAAGACCACAGATCTGTGAATGGGACTGATTGGATAAAGTATTTCTAAGTATTGTCACATGATCCCTGTTCCCAGAACTTTGGGATCTTGAGAGCTCATTTGTTCTCTGGAGAAAATCTAGAGATTCAGGAAGTTGCAGTAAGTGACTTGACTTGTGGGAGGTAGCCAGCATTAGTGATCATTGGTAAAGGATGGTTACATCTTGTTAGTCTATCCAATGAGAAGGCTCGAATCTTTTGCTTTTAAATTTTGGACAAGCCAGAAGCAGGTCAGGTTCCAAGAGCACAAGGCAGAATTGGGATAGCTCCCAGGTGTGTGTCCGGGCCTCTCCCTGCAGGGATTAAATAAATGCTTTATCTTTGTATCTGATGATGTCTCTGATTAGTTAATTCGATTGGGAAAGGGGTCTTGCACCAGACCCATCCCACACATCTGGAAAGTAGAAGAGATCTCAAAGGCCATCTACTTTTGTGCCTTCATTTTACAAAAGATGTTGGTGCTTAGCCTATGGGAGATAGCCATGCTTTCTGTTTGTATAAGATAGGGAGGCCCATTCTCTAAAATAATTCATGAAAATTAAAAAAAAAAACACTATATATCTACGTATTTATCACATGCAATCCCCTGAAAATCATTAGGTTATTGGGAGGAGGGGAGAATTCCTTTATCAGTTTATTTTCCTAAAAAGAGGAACAAAAAAGAATTAAGAATTCTAGTTAAATTAGGTTTTTTATACTACCCATCACAACTTAATGGTTTCTAAAAAGTTCTGAGAATTAAGCTTTCTGGGTACTAGCTGGAGATTGTGACATGCAAGAATTTGAAAATAAGATACCTTGAATTATCTACCTTTTCTTCACAGAAACACCATGAGTTAATATTTGAGATTAAAAATCAAAGGAAATCAAAATTGTGAACACAAATGTTTAAACAGATCAAACAGTTCAAATTCATGAAGTGGTGCTTAAAACTGACCACACATGTGGAAAATAGTTCAAGATCATTGAGGAGGAATTATTTATGAGTTGAATCATAGTCCCAGTTCCTGAAAACCACAGAGCATGCTACCATCCTAATTTAGAAAGCTTTAGTTTCAGCCTTAACAGATTCAGGTTCTTTTCTTTTTGCATTGTATGATCCCTCATTGTAGAAGGGTGGGATGAGAATGGGGTTTGCAGACTCTGACCTCCCTGGAGTTATTCTGATCTCTGCTTCTCCAAATATATTAACGCTATATCACATTATGTATTTCACCTAATCTTTGCACATTTTCCCTCAGTTCTGGAGAAAATCTGGTTAGAAAAAAAGATAGGGAATGAAACATATGTTGAGGTTTTTTTGATTTTAAAGAAAAAAATTCATGAAGTAAAATCCCCACACTTATGGCCATACAAAGAGAAGCAGAAACACATGGACTCAGGAATGAAATGAAACTTTTTAAAATTAGTTTGGGAAACTGGGTTGCTAGCAGTAAAAAAAAAAAAAAAAAAAAAAAAAAATTGTTTCCTATTAGTTTCATTTTGACATATTACCACCCCCCTCCAAAAAAAAAGAAAAATGTTAAGAGCCTTTTGCTAGCCAGCAAAGTGACATCATTATTGTGTGTGTGTGCATGTACATGAATATGTGCATGTGAAAAGTTTGTATCTCTTTTTGAATCATCTTGTGATGACCTTGAGCCCAGAAAAATGTGGAGGAAAAAGTCTGATTGAAAAGAAATGATTCTAATGAAGCCTAGAAGTCCAATTAATTTCATCTTGAACAACCAATCTGTGCAGTTGAAAACCTTTTGTTGATACAATGAAGGCATTGATTACTTGCTTGAAAAGAAACATCACATTTGACAATTATGATTAATAGTTTTGAGTACTTTCTCTTGTGCACAGCACTGTCCATGGTGCTAGTGTTACTAATAAAGTCTAATATCAGATTAACCAAACATGTGGTGCCTTAGTTGCTATCCTAGTGGTACACAATATATATCTCCAAACCAGCTGATAGGAAGGAAGGGGTCAAGTCTGTCCTCCTGAAAGGTAGACTGCAAGAAGAACATGATTGTTCTATGACCCTGTACAATGGCAGCCCAAGGATGAATGAAGGAATAGAACTATTTTGAAGGTGGCCAGATTTTCTCTGTAGGTAGGGAAAGAAAACACCTACCTTTCCATATCAGCAACTATAGAAAATTGCCCATTAACTTGTGTCAGTTCTGGATGTGCATATGTGTACTAGAAAGTCAGGAGAATAATCAGATAAAAGAAATGTAGTTGGAAGAAGTTGCTATTTTATTATATTGTTATAATTATTTTAGTAAACTCAATAGTTAGATTTTTTTCTTTATGAGAATACAATTTAATTTTTATGAGTTACAAAAGGATTCTAAATAGGTTCATTCAAGACTGGCTTTTACCATCAGCAGGCAATTTAATATAATTCTGAAGCCATGGATTGATCTTTCCTTAATGCTGCCTCCCATTGCATTTGACAGCCTTTTAAATAGTTCTCTTACATTCTTGAGAGGCTTTTCACTCTTGTAAAGGAAAAAAATTCTATTACAAAAAACACCACAAAATAAGTAAAAAAAAAAAAAAAAGCCTTTCTTGAGAGGAAATAAAGTGAAATATTCCATGCTGAACACAATTTTAGGACTGCTTAAACTTAAGAGCTTGTCTCTCTTTCTTCTTCCTTCTCCTTCTTCTTCCTTCTCCTCCTTTTCTTTCTCCCTTCTTTCTTCTTTTTTCTCTTCTTCTTCCTCTTCCTCTCTCTTCCTCTCTTCCTCCCTTCTTTCTCTTTTCCATCTCTCTCTCTCTTCATTTGCATTTCTATAATCAATAGTCATTTAGAGTATTTTTTCATATGATTAGAAATGGCTTTAATTTCTTCATCTGAAAATTTTCTGCTCGTATCCTTTGACCATGTATCAATTAGGGAATGACTTGTATTCTTATAAATTTGACTCAGTTCTCTCTATATTTTAGAAATGAGGTGTTTATCAAAGGCACTGGCTGAAAAAAAAGTTTCCCACTTTTCTGCTTCCCTTCTAATCTTGACTGCATTTTGATTTTATCTGTGCAAAAAGTTTTCAATTTAATGTAATTAAATTTATCCATTTTGTATTTTGGAAAAGAAGCTATAATTTTAAAGAAAGTTTTTTTTTTCCCTCTGAGGCTGGGATTAAGTGACTTGCCCAGGATCACACAGCTAGGAAGTGTTAAGTGTCTGAGATCAGATTTGAACTCTGGTCCTCCTGAAGAAAGGTTTTTTTTTTATAAGAAACTTGACTGAACAATATTTTCATTCTTTATGTCATAAATACTGACAAAGTGTATGGATACTCATCTCTATTATTCCTTACCAACTTAGGAGCCAAGTTGAGCTTTCTGTCACATAGGCATTTTTAGGAAGATACCTATTTCTGCTGAAACTCATTTCTGCATCAAAGGGAAGATTGCCTCCATATATAGTAAGATAAAATTATCTCATAAAAGTAGTAACTCTGAAAAGCTCAAAACTCTATATGCCTTTTCTGGAAGAGACACAATAGGCCTTACTAGAGAGTCTTCAAATAATGATTTTTCATTATACTCTAGTGTAATGCTAAGAAAGAAAAGTTTTCATTTGTTTAAGATAGAACAAGTTAATTTTTATATTCCAAACTAGGCTCCAGGAAAAAAGCTTTTGGCACATAAAGCAATTACTTCATCTTTTAGAGATGGTGCCAATGATAGTGGTACATTTTGAAAGCTTGGTATTTTATCTTCAGTTTTTGATATGAGGGTTCTTAAACTTTTCATTAATTCCTTCTGTAGCCTGGTGAAACCTATGCATTCTTTCTCAGAATATATCCTTAATTGAAGGAAATGCTGAGTGTCAGTTAGATATTAATGAACCCAAGAGTATGATTTTTCCCATCCAAATTCATATTAAGAACCCATACTCTGCCATATTTAGATCCACTCATATACTGATCATTTTTATTCAACAAATTTTGGATCTAAACCTTTCTTACTCTACATGAAGATTTGCGATGCTCTGCCATTGATGGTCAGGATTTTATAATTTTTTGTGGTTTCTGTCTGTCTTCTTCAGAATGTCAGAAAATTTACTATTGTACATTTCTTTATTATTTAAAGCATTCTATGTTCAAAAAGCTGAAAAGGAATAACTATACTATAAGCATGTTAATAGGAACCATCAGTGGATTCTTCCCAAAAGTGCTAGTTAAGAAAGATTAACCCATTCATAGTAACCACCAATTGCTTGCTCCTGGATTCCCACAAAAGCACAGTTTAGCTTTCCAAAACTCTCAAGGTATCAAAAGACATGTTTGTAATGTCAGGGCTAGCTTTCTGGAGGACCTCTGGAAGGGCCTTGGTCTCAGCAGGATAGATACCATGAGAATGGACAAGAATGGAGTCCAAAGTCTTTACTGTCTCTTACACAGTCTGTGTCTGTCATAGTCTGACTCAGTCCCCTCCAGCAGTCTGCCAACCTGCCAGTCTGACTTCTGTCTGACTTCCTGTTCCCAGTTCTTAATATCCTAATGCAATTATATCATTACAAAATACTGAATATGTGTGAACTAGAAGGCTATTACATCAGCATGTTAAGTATTAAGTATATGTAAACTAGATAACCATTGTCTCATCAATTCCTCTGAGTTAATACCTTGTTTCAAGTATACGTCTTTTAAGTATACTTTTCCAGAGTTCTGGCTTTGTATAAGTGTTCACCTGTTAAGTCTGTGCATGTAGGGAATTACCCATAATAATTTGAAATCTTAGTAATGTTAAGCTCTAGAAGTACAATCTGAAGATCTAGAATTCTATATCTTCTGCTAGTTTTCCAGAATCTTATTATGACCCTCTTGAAAGCACATTAAATAGGCTTTTGAATTTTCATTACCATTTCCCCAATTCTCTCTGTTTTGAATGAGTGAGAAATAATGGTGAGAGTCAAAATGGTACAAAAGAAACAATTCTGTACTTGCATTTTAAAAATATCTGGGTTCAAATACCATAAAAGCTGAGATTTATGTTTATTAGAGTTTATTGGATTAAAAAAATTGAAAGCAAAAGAAACAAAAGAATCCAAGAATCCTAATGGATTTATCATCACAAATATGAGGCCAAGGGAATCAAGTTTAAACCCCTCTTCTGTCTGACAACCCTTGAAATACTAGAACATGATGATCTTGTTCTCTCTCCTCCCTATTATCACCCTATGCAGATTTCATTTTACCAAGGTAAATATCATTATTTTTTTCAACTAATTCTCATAGAATGAAATCAAAACTCTTTACCACCCTTTGTCTCTTTCTCAAGAGACTCATTATGATATGCCCCATCTTCTTCCTCTTCTCTTGCTTTATAACTTTCCATTGACTTTGACTAGTTGTTCCTCAAACAAGACATTCCATCTCCTGACTCCAACCATTTTCATTGTTTCCTATGCTTGGAAATTCAGTCCTGTTCAAGACACCAACATATTATATGCTCTCTTGACAGAGAGAGTTCCAGATGTCTAGGTGAGCCCCAGGTTTCTTCCATATCATATTTGTTCTAGTATTGTGATCTAATTCCAAAACTTTCCACCTATTTCCTCTCTCTCTTTCCAAGTGGCCTGTGAATAATATTTCAGTAAAAATATGTTGCTTCTGTTTTCCATCTCTACTCATCTTTATTCATTCTTTCCTCCATGATTTCATTCTCTTTTTCCTGGTTTTCCTCATATGATTATATCTCCTTGATATCAACTTTTATTTTTCTTATCCTTCTGAATGAGGCTCTTTCAGAGCCAAAGTCTAGTTACAGGGCTTACATCAGCAAGTCTCAAAGTGACAATTGAGGCACATTTGACTCTTTTCATTAGGATCTCTATTTCTGTTAGCTTTCTATACTTTGCACATTTGAGTGGAGGCATCTAAGCCCATGGGTTTGATTGCTGCCTTTTTTTTTTCTTTTGTATTTTAACTAGATGGATTACTACTCTGCTCCTTGCATTGTAACTCTGAATTTGGAGTCAAATACCTGAAATTCGAATTCTGCCCCTATTACTTACTACATGTGTGACTTTAAGCAAGTAACAACAGTTTTGAAAATCTGCTTCCTCATCTATAAAATGAACAGATTTTACTCATTGGCTTCTAAAGTCCCTTTAGCTCCTAATTTATGATCTTAAGATCTATAACACTTGGTTTGGTGCATAAATGAAGGTAATTTTTCCTTTTCACCTTTCTTTTCAGCTTATTTGCATCTTTTTGAGATTTGTAAGACAAATTCCTTATGAGGTGCACTCCCTTTTCAACCTTTCCTGGTTCTAGGTGAGCCTATGAGAGCTTGGGGGCTTTTTTTCTGGCCATGTGAGTTCATACTGAATACAGAACTGGAGATGCTTCTGGTTCAGTGGTTGTACAAAAGAGAGGAGCTTGCCCCTTCAACTACTTTCTTCTCTGGCTATGCTTAAGCAGGAGTGTTTTAAGTTGCATTGCTAATATTGGGAGGGGGCATGAGTGCTTGGCACCACCCTACTCCTACCTCCAACCTCCATATAGCTATAAACACATAGTATTTAAAACCCTTGTCCTGCCTGGGCAAGTCTGTCTGATCCTGGGTTTGGGCTGCTTCCTTTTTCTGTTTGTCCTTTACTAATTTTAGATGAAAGAGTGTCCCAATATGGATGTTTCTACTTTTAAAGGGATAAAAGAAAGTGAGCATTCATGGGGAGTCATGGGGAGAGGAGGAGAGAGAATAGCTATTGAAAAGTCACATAGCCTGGACATGAAGGGTTGGATGAAATGATTCTTAAGGCTCTAGCTCCAAAATCCTATTTAATTTAATTGATGGGAAGAAGCACCAGCAGGGGGAGTATATGAGCCCAACCTCTTGTGGAAAAAAAGTAGGGAGAAAATCTTTTCAAGATTATGAAGTTTCTCAAAAGCCAGTAAGTAGGTCCCCATGACATCTTAAGATGACAAGGAGCCTCAAGAGGAAGTTATTTTGATGCTCCACTCCAGCACAGTGGCAATTTGTTGCTTCCTGCCCAATATGACCTTCTTTTCCTTATTTTCTAATGTATTCTTCTGTGATCGAAATACTTCCCCTGGGACAATTAGCATCAAGTGAAAATGAGAGTAGCATGTATTTCACACAAACACAGCTAAAGACATGAATGTCAGGATTGTCACCACGCCTCTCTCCCAAATGCTCTTTCCTAGCCTGCTCCTAGAATGTCTTGGCAGTATGCTTCCTTCTTTAATGATAGGGGAACCCTTTCCAACAAAACAGAGGCAATGCGCCAACAGCAGTGAAAAGAAGACCCAAGCAGGAGTGAGAAGGCAGATGCTTTCATTTCAGCTCCACCACTTACTAATTCTGACTTTGACCAAATCATTTAATTTCCCCAAACCTCCATTTCCTCCCATATAAGAAGATAATTGTACTGTGTATTAAAACTTTGAACAGAGATGAAATAATGTGCATGAAATTGACCAGCCATATAAATGTCCAATAATATCATTATTATTAATATCATTAAAACATTAACAAATATATTTCACATCCGGTAATCTCCATAAGCTGTGGCTCAGGTGTTGGCTTAATGTGGAGCAAGGGCAACAAAACAAACAAAACCATGTCCTGATGCTGGAGCATTGTATAGTATTCTATTAAGTTCATGTGGAAGATGATTGAATATACTGGAACAAACACAAGTCATAGAGACTGGGTTTGTCTCTGCCATTTATCATCTTTATGACTTTTCTTTTCTTGGCCTCCATTACTATACAGTATTTTAAATTACTCTAAAGCCCCTTGTAGCTCTAAATGTATGACCCTTACATCTCTTTGGAATTCATTTTACTTCTCTGTAAACATGATCTCAGAGGCTTCTCCTGGATCTGAATTTTATGTTCATCTTTGTTCTTTAAACCATCATCCCCAACACTATTTTTTGCCCTAGAACTATCACCAAATAATTCTCCATTCCTTGCTTCTGCTTTTTTTGAACTTGTCAAACTATAGACATATGGTCTGAACATGCACATATGAGGGCTTCCAATGTTTGTTGAATGACTGAATGTTTGTTTAGAGTAAGGAAAGCTGAGAATCACAGAACCTCTACATTCAAATTGTATTGTTGATGAAGAATTTTGAGAGTCCCTTGGATAGCAAGGAAATCAAATCAGTCAATACTTAAAGAAATAAATTGACACTATTTAAGGGAAGGTAAAATAGTGAAGCTGAAGATTAAAGACCACATAAAGATTTTTAACTACATCATGAGAATAATGAGAAGATGGAACTCATTGAAAAAGATACTAATATTGGGAAAGATTGAAGACAGAAGAGAAGGGGTCAGCAGAGGATGAGAAGGATAGATAGTATTATGGAAGCTATAAACATGAACTCAGACAGACTTTGGGAGACAGATAAAGATATAAAGGACTGTCATGTTATGATACATGGGGTCACAAAGCCTTGGACACAACTGAATGAACAAGAATAACAACTAGCTGTCAGGAAAACATGTTGTAAAACTTTATGTGTTATATGCTGATGTGCAGTTATTATTATTTTTTGATATATAAAAATCTTATTTTCCCTCTAATTAGGATAGCAACCAGGTCTTATTCATCTCTGTATCCCCTTTAGCATTTAACACTGTGTCATGTATAAATTAGGTGTTTAAAGATGTTGAATAAATGATGTCTAAGAAGCAAGCATTTTATGTCAGTGACTCCTTTGTTTGAATTAGTATACAAGATCTGTGGAGAGGCAGATGGGAGAGAAATGAAGACTTTGTCCTTTTATGGTGGATATATAATCCATATTGTAATATTTATCTAAGTGTAATTTCTTACTTAATTGATATTCTGGAAATTTCTTCAATCACCTAGATCTGTAAAATTAGACATATATTTCCAATTTCCCTCAATCCTACTTACTTTACACAAAACCATACATACATTAGAACCAATAATGGACTATTATGGTTCTTCCCCAGATAATGACTATTTCCAAATTGGTCTTAACAACACTCAAAGTAGAACAAAGACTGAGGTAACCATTGTGTTTTTTGATCATTTTGTTCAGAAAATTCCAAGAAACATGAATGTCTGGCTTCCAGGAAGGACTAAAGAGGAAAGAAATGGAAAACTTTGTTATAGCCAACCCAGATGGTCAAAACTTCTGAGGCTTTGGCTAAGCTAGATCCTAATTGTTTGGCTACTCTCTACTCCCATCACATGAAGGAAAGTATCTTGGCCTAAAGTTCCCTGAGAATCATGCTGCCTTCTTTCCAAAGGACACAGTGTCTGTATAACCAATATTCTGTAAAATATTATAGCCTATGATTACCTCAAAGAAAATGCATATTAAATATATTCAAGAATTTCTATCTAGGGCTAAGCTTGAATGAAAGTTACAATAGTTTTACATAACAGCAATAAATTTTATATAAGTATATTATGACTAAAAGTCACAGTCAGCTAAAGTTCACTTCTGAAAGAACTATAAAGACATTGATGATTTATGCTTTTGTTTCTAATTCTATTATCAAATCTATTTCTTTGTGGCCAAATTTGTATTGCATGGGTTAGCACTTAAGTGTTGGTCAAAGCGGGCCTTTAGTTCAACATGTAAAATGAATGTTATTCAAACCAGATTGCGAAATTGCAAACTTTTTTTTCATTTTTTAAAATTATAGCTTTTTATATACAAAACATATATGTGAGTAATTTTTCAACATTGAGCATAGCAAAAACTTCTTTTTCAACTTTACCCCTCCTTCCCTCCACTCCCTCCCCTAGATGATAGGTAGTCTCATACATGTTAAAGATGTTAAAATATATGTTAAATACAATATATGCATACATATTTATACAGTTATCTTGTTGCACCAGAAAGATCAGATTTAGAAAGAAGGTAAAAACCTGAGAAGAAAAAAACAAAAGTGCACGCAAACAATAACAAAGAGTATAAATGTTAGGTTGTGATCCATACTCATTTCCCAGTGTTCTTTCTCTGGGTGTAGCTGGTTCTGTTCACTACAGAACAATTGGAACTGATTTGGATCCTCTCATTGTTGAAGAGAGACATGTCCATCATAATTAATCATCATATAGTATTGTTGTTGAAGTGTATAATGATCTCCTGGTTCTGCTCATTTCACTCAGCATCAGTTCATGTAAGTCTCTGCAGGTCTCCCTGCATTCATCCTGCTGGTCATTTTTAAAGAACAATAATATTCCATAACATTCATATACCACAATTTATTCAGCTATTCTCCAATTGGTGGACATCCATTCAATTTCCAGTTTCTAGCCACTACAAAAAGGACTACCACAAACATTTGCATACTTTTTTTTAATCTATTAATGAAAAATATCTTCTTTAAGAAAATAATTAGATTTGGCAACAAAATATAAACTCAAACACAATTAACTGATGGCATTATCTCTTTAAGTGATTATAAATCCTAGTTTTTATGACTAAGCAGCTTACTATATCAGAAACATATTTGATTTTATCAATGGAAATGGCATAAAAGAAAATATATTACCACTTATTTTGCTATTTTACACTAAAAACCATGACCCTTCAATTAACATATTGTTCCCATTGGAATATAAGTTCTTCAAATATAAATCCTTTGACAGGGACTGTCTTGATTTACTATTTGTATCTCTAGTACTTGTGCAATATTTTGAATAGAGTAAGTACTTACTAAGTGTTTTTCATTTATTCATTTGTTGAATCTCAGGTTTAAAGACATCAAATATAGTCCAAATTAAAAGTAAAATAGTTACCTCTGGAACAAAATAATTACTCTTCTTGGATAGTTATTAAACTCCATAAAAAGTGAGTCAGGGCAATGATTTACCTTGATGATGGTAAATAGGAAGTAAAAATAGAACTCTAGTACAGGTAGATTTGAGAAAGTTTTCATTATTTAATTAAATGTATAGAGGAAGAGCGTTTTGTGATAGATTGAGACCAGAGAATAATTAGAACAAAGAATAAACTCAACAGGAAAAACAGTAAAGAAGAAAGTCCTGGGGTTCAAGAGGCAGAGTTGTCAATGATAAAAGTCCAATAGCTAATCAATGGGAAATAGTTGCCTTCCCATTTTAACACCTGTAATACTAGAAAAGTGTTGTCTTTGATCTGCATGAAAAAGCAAATACAAATAAAAACAACCAAAGTAGATGAGAGATGTAATTTTGAGTCTATCTGACATTATTCATTATCAAGTTTGTGAGGTTATTTAAGTAAAATATAACACTCATAAATTCTTTTTTAATTTTTTTTATTAATTTTTATAATTCTCACATTTTTTGACAGTACATATGCATAGGTAATTTTTTTTACAACATTATCCCTTGTACTCCCTTCTGTTCCAAATTTTTCCCCTCCTTCCTCCACCCTCTCCCCTAGATGGTAGGCATTCCTATACATATTAAATATCTTATAGTATATCCTAGGTACAACATATATGTGCAGAACCAAATTTTGTTGTTGTTGTTGTTGCAAAGGAAGAATTATATTCGGAAGGTAAAATTAATCTGGGAAGAAAAAAAAAATGCTCACAGTTTACACTCATTTCCCAGTGTTCCTTTTCTGGATGTAGCTAATTCTGTCCATCACTGATCAATTGGAGTTGGATTAGCTCTTCTCTATGTTGAAAATATCCACTTCCATCAGAATACATCCTCATACAGTATCATTGTTGAAGTGTATAATGATCTCCTAGTTCTGCTCATTTCATTCAGCATCAGTTGATGTAAGTCTCTCCAAGCCTCTCTGTATTCCTCTTGTTGGTCATTTCTTACAGAGCAATAATATTCCATAACATTCATATACCATAATTTACCCAAACATTCTCCAATTAATGGACATCTGTTCCTTTTCCAGTTTCTGGCCACTACAAAGAGGGCTGCCACAAACATTTTGGTATATACAGGTCCCTTTCCCTTCTTTAGTATTTCCTTGGGATATAAGTAGCACTGCTGGGTCAAAAGGTATGCACATTTTGATAACTTTTTGGGCATAATTCCATTTTGCTCTCCAGGATGGTTGAATTCTTTCCCAACTCCACCAACAATGCATCAGTGTTCCAGTTTTCCCACAGCCCCTCCAACATTCATCATTATTTGTTCCTGTCATCTTAGCCAATCTGACAGGTGTGTAATGATATCTCAGAGTTGTCTTAATTTGCATTTATCTGATCAGTAGTGATTTGGAACACTCTTTCATATAAGTGGATATAGTTTTAATTTCATCATCTGAAAATTGTCTGTTCATATCCTTTGACCATTTATCAATTGGAGAATGGCTTGATTTCTTATAAAATCAATTCTCTGTATATTTTGGAGATGAGGCCTTTATCAGAACCTTTAACTGTAAAAATGTTTTCCTAATTTGTTACTTTCCTTCTAATCTTGTTTGCATTAGTTTTGTTTGTGCAGAAACTTTTTAATTTGGTGTAATTAAAATTTCTATTTTGTGATCACTAATGGTCTCTAGTTCTCCTTTGGACACAAATTCCTTCCTCTTCCACAAGTCTGAGAGGTAAACTAGCCTATGTTCCTCTAATTTATTTATGATTTCATTCTTTATGCCTAAATCTTGGACCCATTTTGATCTTATCTTAATATGTGGTATTAAATGTGGGTTTCTGCTGTACTAATTTCAAGTTTTCCCAGCAGTTTTTGTCAAATAATGAATTCTTATCCCAAAAGTTGGGACTTTTGGGTTTGTCAAACACTAGATTGCTATTTTTATTCACTATCTTGCCCTGTGAACCTAATCTATTCCACTGATCAACTAGTCTATTTCTTAGCCAATACAAAATGGTTTTGGTGACTTGCTTTATAATACAGTTCTAGATCAGGTACAGCTAGACCACCTTCATTTAATTTTTTTTTCATTACTTCCCTTGAAATTCTCAACCTTTTGTTGTTCCATATTAATTCTGTTGTTATTTTTTCTAGGTCATTAAAATAGTTTCTTGGGAGTCTGATTAGTATAGCACTAAATAAATAGATTAGTTTAGGGAGTATTGTCATCTTAATTATATTCCCTCGGCCTATCTAACAGCAGTCAATGTCTTTCCAATTATTTAAATCTGACTTTATTTTTGTGGCAAGCATTTTGTAATTTTGCTCATATAATTCCTGACTTTACTTTGGTAGATATATTCCCAAATATTTTGTACAATCGACAGTTATTTTGAATGGAATTTCTCTTTGTATCTCCTACTCTTGGATTGTGTTGGTAATGTATAAAAATGCTGAGGATTTGTGTGGATTTATTTTGTATCCTGCAACTTTGCTAAAGTTCTGAATTATTTCTAATAGCTTTTTAGCAGAGTCTTTGGGGTTCTCTAAGTATACCATCATGTCATCTGCAAAGAGTGATAGTTTGATTTCCTCATTTCCTACTCTAATTCCTTGAATCTCTTTCTCAGCTCTTATTGCCAAGGCTAGCGTTTCTAGTACTATATTGAATAGTAATGGTGATAGTGGGCTACCTTGTTTCACTCCTGATCTTATAGGGAAAGGTTCCAGTTTATCGCCATTACATATGATGTTTACTGATGGTTTTAAATATATGCTCCTTATTATTTTAAGGAATAGTCCATTTATTCCTATACTCTCAAGCGTTTTTAGTAGGAATGCATGTTGGATTTTATCAAATGCTTTTTTCTGCATCTATTGAGATGATCATATGGTTTTTATTAATTTGATTATTAATATGGTCAATTATACTAATAGTTTTCCTAATATTAAACCAGCCCTGCATTCCTGGTATAAATCCTACTTGATCATAGTGTATTATAGTGGGGATGATTTTCTGAAATATTTTTGCTAATATCTTATTTAAGATTTTAGCATCAATATTCATTAAGGAGATTGGTCTATAGTTGTAAGGGCCCTTTAAATGGGCTGCGCCACAGTGCATCATTGAGGCCCGGAAGTAATTTCTGTGGATATTAGGACTGCCTTGTAGGTGGGATCCTGTCCATTTTGAGATAGCTTCGTAATGGGTGACTCTCTCACTGATTGGCTATGTGTGTGACTTCACAGACCCTATGTAAGCCCACTGCAGGCAGCAGTCGCTCTCTTTAACCTGGTGCTCTTCATCCTGGCTCCCTATCCTGGGTGGCCAAGCCAAGATGGATAGCCAAAAGAGGTAAGGATTTTAGTAGTGAACACGTGGGTCTTCTGACCAGGTGTTCACTTGGGAACCAACAAGTCAGGGCATCAGTCAGGGCATTATGTGAGTAGGTATAATAAAGGCTTTTAAGATTACACATGGCTGTTCTTGAGTGTGCTACCAGTTATTAAGCTATAGATTCAAGAGATCGTGGCCAGAGACCTTTGAAGGCCTCAGAGAAGGCGAGCCGGGTAGAGTTCACACTGCAAAGGACAGTGGTCAAAGGTACTCTGGTGGGTCTAGGACAGACTAGTAATAGTAACTGCCAGGAGAGCATATAATTTTCTTTCTCAGTTTTCAATCTATCTGGTTTAAGTATCAATACCATGTCTGTGTCATAAAAGGAATTTGGTAGGACTCCTTCAATCCCTATTTTTTCAAATAGTTTATATAGCACTGGAGTTAGTTGTTCTTTAAATGTTTGGTAGAATTCACATGTAAATCCATCTGGTCCTGGGGATTTTTTCTTAGGGAGTTGGTTAATAGCTTGTTCTATTTCTTTTTCTGAGATGGGGCTATTTAGACTACTTACTTCTTCCTCTGTTAATCTGGGCAAGCTATATTTTTGAAGGAATTCTTCCATTTCATTTAAGTTATTGAATTTATTGGCATAAAGTTGAGCAAAGTAGCTCCTAACTATTGTTCTAATTTCCTCTTCATTAGTGGTGAGTTCTCCCTTTTCATTTTCAACACTAACAATTTGCTTTTTCTCTTTCCTTTTTTTAATCAGGTTTACTAAGGGTTTGTCTATTTTGTTGGTTTTTTCATAAAACCAACTCTTAGTTTTATTAATTCAATAGTTTTTTTTTTACTTTCAATTTTATTAATCTCTCCTTTTATTTTTAGAATTTCAAGTTTCGTGTTTGTCTGGGGGTTTTTAATTTGTTCCTTTTCTAGCAATTTTAGTTGTAAGCCCAATTCGTTGATCCTCTCTTTCTCTATTTTATGCAAGTAGGCCTCTAAAGATATAAAACATCCCCTTATTACTGCTTTGGCTGTATCCCACACATTTTGGTATGATGTCTCATTATCGTCATTCTCTTGAGTGAAGTTATTAATTATGTCTATGATTTGCTGTTTTACCCAATCATTCTTTAGTATAAGATTACTTAGTTTCCAATTATTTTTTGGTCTATTTTCCTCTGGCTTTTTATTAAATGTAATTTTAATTGCATTATGGTCTGAAAAAGATGCATTTACTATTTCTGCCTTACTGCATTTGATTTTGAGGTTTTTATGCCCTAGTATATGATCAATTTTTGTATAGGTTCCATGAACTGCTGAGAAGAAAGTATACTCCTTTCTGTCTCCATTTAGCTTTCACCAAAGATCTATCATGTCAAACTTTTCTAGTATTCTATTTATCTCTTTGACTTCTTTCTTATTTATTTTGTGGTTTGCTTTATCTAATTCTGAGAGTGCAAGGTTGAGATCTCCTACTATTATAGTTTTGCTGTCTATTTCTTCTTGCAGCTCTCTTAATTTCTCTTTTAAGAATTTAGATGCTGCACCACTTGGTGCATATATGTTTAATATTGATACTGCTTCATTATTGATGCTACCCTTTAGCAGGATATAATGCCCTTCCTTATCTCTTTTAATTAGATCAATTTTTGGTTTTGCTTGATCTGAGATGAGGATGGCTACCCCTGCTTTTTTGGCTTTGCCTGAAGCATAGTAGATTCTGCTCCACCCTTTTACTTTTAGTTTGAATGTATCACCCTGTTTCAGGTGTGTTTCCTGTAAACAACATATAGTAGGATTCTGACTTTTAATCCAGTCTGTTAACTGTTTCCTCTTTATGAGGGAGTTTACCCCATTCACATTTATGCTTAGAATGACTAATTCTATATTGCTTGCTATCCTGTTAACCCCTGCTTATGCTTTTCTCCTTTCCTTCCCTCTTATCCCACTACCCAGTATTAAACTTGTGAATACCACTTGCTTTTCACAGCCCTCCCTTTTTAGTATCCCTCCCCCACCTTAAAATTCCTCCCCTTATTTTACCCCTTTTCCTCACAATTTCTGTATTCCCTTCCCCTTAGCTTACTCCTTCCTTCTCACTTTTCAATGAAGTAGAAAAAGTTTCACCATAAATCGAATATATCTATTGATACACACTATGTTCATCTCCCTCCTTTCTTTCTCTCAGATGTAATAGGTTACCTTTGCCTCTTTATGAGATGTAGCACCACCACTTTCCCCTTTTTTTTGATATAATTTCCTTTCCACCTCTAGTTTCTAGGACAAATTATACCTTTATTCTTTACATATCTTTATGGCAGAAGTATAGTTCTCAAGATTTCTTTTTACCTTTTTAGAAATCTCTTGAGTTATGTATTTGAAGATCAAACCTTTTATGTAGGTCTGGTTTTTTCATCAAGAATAGATGGAATTCATTTATTTTGTTAAATGTCCATCTTCTTCCCTGGAAAACAATGCTCATTTTTGCTGGGTAAGTTATTCTTGGCTGCATACCAAATTCCTTAGCCTTTTGGAATATCATGTTCAAGGCCCTTCGTTCTTTTAATGGGGATGCTGCTAGATCCTGGGTTATCCTTATTGTGGATCCTCCATATCTGAATTGCTTTTTTCTAGCAGCTTCCAATATTTTTTTTCCTTTGTCTGATGGTTCTTGAACTTGGCCAATATATTTCTTGGCTTTTTGATTTTAGGGTCCCTTTCAGTAGGTGATCAATGAATTTTTTCAATGTCTATTTTACCCTCTGTTTCCAAAATGTCTGGGCTCTTTTTTTCCTCACATTTTTCAGGGAGTCCGATTATTCTCAAATTGTCTCTCCTGGATCTGTTTTCCAGGTCTGTTGTCTTTCTAATAAGGTACTTGACATTCTTTTCAATTGTTTTGTTTTTCTGATTTTGCTTGACTAAGTCTTGGTTTTTCCTTGAGTCATTCATTTCTACTTGTTTGAGTCTAATTTTCAATGATGTATTTTTTTCACTCACTTTTTTTATATCTTTTTGTAATTGTCCAATTGTGTTTTTAAGTGAGTTTTTTTCTTCTATGGATTTTTTTTTCCTTTTCATCCATTTCATTTTTTAGAGAACTGTTTTCTTTTTCCAGCTCACTAATTTTGTTTCTCAATGATTTGTTTTCTTTATCCACTCTATCTTTAAATGTGTGGAATGACTTTTCCAGACTCTCTTGCCAAGCTTCCCTTTCCTTTTCCCATTTCTCTTCTAGCTCTCTTGTGAGAGCCTTTTTTGATTTCTTCTATGAGAGTCTTTTGCATTGAGGAGCAGCTCATATCCCCCTTAGGGGATTCCTCTGGACACAATCTGCTTTTAGTGCCCTCAGTATTTGAAGTCTGCTCTCTCTCCATACAGAAGCTGTCAATGGTTAGAGCCCTTTTGAATTTTTTGTTCATTTTGTCAAATCAGGACTCAAAGAAAACAAATTGACAAGAGAAACAATTGGTCTATTTTGGGGAAGGATGGGGCTGCATAGTGTCACTGGGCTTCCTCTACAGACTGGGGGGGAGGGCAGCAGCGAGGCACTAACAGGACAGTGATGGCTGTGCTGCATCTGCACTCTGAGGCTCTAAAAATGCGCTGAGTCACTCCAGGTGGGGGTGGGGGTGGGGATGGCCGGTTCCGAGAGACACTGGCTTTCTCGGGTTTTATTTTTCACCTCTGGTGTTTACACCTTCTCTGCTGCTCCTGGCTTGCTGCCAAGACGGGGTATCCACACTGGGCTAAAAGTCTTTTTGCAGAAACAGAAGAGATTGTACCCCTCCCCCCTCCTATCTGAGCTGTGTGAGCTGCCTGTCTTGCTCTGGCTTGCCTGTTCTCAGTCTGCGCCCAGTCTGTTTGACCCTCCCTCGAGCAAACACAGACCTTCTCTGGCGAATTTCAAGGATGTCTCCTCTTGGTGATTATTTGTGGGTTTCTTTTCTGGTCAAGCATTAACTCTGAGGCTTGTCATGAAGTAAATCCTGAGAGAAAACACGGAGCTCAAGCAGCTGTCTGCCTCCACGCCACCATCTTGGCCAGAAGTCCAATTAATACTCATAAATTCATTGTGCTAAAGATGAACTAAAAACAAGAGAAGCAAATGAGAGGGTAGAACCATTGAATGTTACTATTCTACACACTTGTGGAAGGGATGGGAATCCTATTGAAATCAAAAGTAACAGAGGCCCCAATGTCTGTGGTACAGAGGAAGATCAAAACATAAAAAGTTGTGTTAATTAGACTAGATTATCCACATGTATACACAGATTCTCTTTTAAAGAACCTAAATCAATTTTGTTGATCAGCAGGAGCCCAGGGAAAGCTCTGTTAATCGCTGGGCAATCATCTACCAGGAACACTGAAAAATAGCACAATAACTGCCTTCGCTGTTATTGGAAGCCAAGCATCTACTTTGGAGCAGTGTGAAATCATAAATACTCTCCAAGTACAAACAATTCCCACTTATACTTTATCATATGTGCTATGTCCATCCTGTATGCGTCTTTTCCCCTTCCTAAATCATTAGTTTCTCTGAAAAAAATCAGACATGTTAGCAATGGAGCAGATCACTCAAAGGAAAATGCAAGATTGAAAAAATGGTAATAGAGTTCCATCAAAAAAATGGGAGTGGGTTTATGATAGAGGTAGGAAACAATTTGGCAGCCCTTTCAAACACATATGTAATTATCTATTGTTTGTCTTTTTTTCTCTAGACTCTGACATGAATACATTTAGCCCCAAATGAAAGAAGATTTGAAAAATAAGCTCTTAATTTGCACAATGGGGATGCTGTTGGTGTACTTATGCCTGGAGGTAAGAAAGATTATTAAAACAGTCTCTCAAAATTTCTGTGATTCCTCAAAATAAATGCCAGATTATTTTTCTAAATAATACTGATGTATGAAAGTAAGAAATGCTCAAAATTATTATGATTTTTTGAAAAGAAAATGTTTGACTCCTGGTCAAAGGTTAATGGAATAGAACAAGCCAACTGGAACTAAGGACATAATGTTATAAACACATTTTTGTTTAAAAAAAAAACACTATGGTGTTTTGGTATGGTGCTTTGGAAAATATACTAGAGTTAGAGTCAGAAGGTTTTATTCAAGTGTCAGGTCTGACACTTGCTAGCTCGTGATATTGAGTAGGGAGGGCATTACTTTCAGTTTCTTAATATGTGTACTTGTATCTAAGTTACCTATCTTTTGGGTCTAATGTGAAAAACTGATGTGTTAATGTTGCCCAGGATCACAAAGCTAGTAAATATTTGAGTTCAGATTTGATACAAACTGAAGAGAAAGGTTAAATAGGTATCTCATAAATATTATTCTCATGATTCTACAAATAATATGGATAGCTTCAAACACATTCTATGTCGTAAGTACTGTTTTACTTTGATTATAGAAATAAGTGTTTGAACAATGAGTGTGTACCATAGGACCATATACTTCTCAATTGAGGGAAATCAGACACAAATCGGCAGGGCCAAGTTTTAGATCAAGCAGCCTAGTGTGTCAAAACATCACCAAGTGTATATACTTTAAAGGGACCATTTAAACTTTCTGGACCTCAGTTTACTCAAGTGCAAAATGAGGGATTTGGTCAAGATGATGTCTAAGGTCCCCTCCAGTTCTAAGTCTATGATCCTGAAGCCTCCTGATTGAAAGAGGGATTAGAACCTTAGTAGCTAAGTTTTCAACTAGAGCTCAGAATCTAATAGACTCACCAAGCATCCTTTGGTAGGTCATGTAATAGCTAAACTTAATGGAATTCCTTTGCCGGGGCAATATTTTAACTTTCTAGGATATGTTGGACATGGTTTGTGGACTCCCAAATCCAAAATACCAGAACAGTGTCTTATTCTGAAGTCTCTTAAGTCTGTTATTCTTTCATTCATCCCTAAGGTTGGAGTCCTAGAGGCTGGGTCATTGAGTTTGACAACATACATATTATATATAGAAACCACAACAAACAAAATAGGGCCAGGATTCTTAGTTGAGAAAGGAGACACAGGAAAGGATGGCTGTGGTTTAGGTCAGGAAGACCAGTTAAAAAAAGTGGGGGAAAGGAGAAAAAAATCCTTATATCCAAGTCATTTATTGTCTATTATTAGCTTATGCCTTTGTTGCATTCTGAATAGACTGAAATGCCAGAAAGGTATCACAGGCAGATTACAAATAAATCAGTTGAAAGTTAAGATATCATGGCCATTTTAGCTCCTTATTTCTAAGGAAAGAAAGAAAAACTTAAAAATAAATAAATAACAATAGTTATTGAAGTTAGAGGATGGGATAGGATAATTCCATAGAAAATATTGGTGATAAGATAAAGGAAACAAATTAGAAAAGGCAAAAAAAAGACCAGGAAAAAATTGAAGTATAATTTAGGAAATTTACCAAGTAATACAGCATTTTCTGCAGAGAATATGATGCCTCTGAGTCCTATGAAATCAAATAATAAAAAAAGAAAAAGAAAAAAAAGAAAAAAAACTTGATGCCTTCCTGTTGTAACTTTAAAGGACTTGAACTAATAAAAATATAATTTTGCTTCAGATTTGATTGGAGAATATTTTGATATTCCATTTCTTTTTCAATTCAATTTTTTCCCATGCCTGGATTTCAGTTCTGGTTAGGACTATCTCACTATAAAGTTTTTTTTTTTGTTTGCTTTCTGTTTCAGTAAAAATATTAATATTTAAATTTGGTTTAGAATTCATCGAGTCAGTACTGTTTAGTTTTGTTTTTCTTCACAGTTCAGTTCAACAATTGCCTAATGAATTTTTTAAGTGTTCTATGTGTGTGTGCATATATGCACTTATACACATGATGATGAACATCATACTCTATTACTTTTGTGCTTTCTCTTTTGAGGAGAAAAACTATAAATCTAACATAAACGAATCAAAAAGCATATTCAAGTTATGTTGCGTACCATTAAAAAATATTTTACTTCAGCAACTTCAGCAGAGCTTTTTCTAGGGCATGGTGACCTCTGCTTTACTCCAATGCAACAAATTTAAACTCTGCTGACATTCTTTCAGTCCTTTGGCAGCAAAAATAAAAGAACCAAAAAGCAAAGAAAGCTGTGTGTAGCAATCATGATCTCAGCCAAAGCCATAGCAAAAAATATATTTGATTTAAAAAGATAAATAATGAAACTATATCTTTTGACAGGTACTATAGACAATAAAGTAATATCAATACTAAGCATATATGCAATTGTACATTGTAAATTCAAATTGTACAACATTTACATTTCTGAAAAAAAGTTTAATGAATTACAGAAGGAAATAGGCAATAAAACTACTAACACAGGACCTCAACTTTCTACTCTCAAAATTAGATAAATCTAATCCAAAAATAAACAGGAAAAAAGTTAAGGAGGTAAATAAAATTCTGGAAAAGTTAGTTATGATAGATCTTTGGAGAAAATTGAATGGGAATAGAAAATAATATACTTTTTACCCCCACAGTGCATAGCTCTTACACAAAAATTGACCATGCATTAGGGCATGCAAACCTTAAAACCAAATGTAGAAAAACAACAAGAATCTCTATTAAAAGATCTCATTTCACAAACAGATAGAAAATTTAGTCTAATTTATAAAAATTAAAAATCATTCCTCAATAGATAAGTGGTCAAAAGGTATGTACAGGGAATTTTCAGACAAAAAAATCAAAGCTATATATAGTTATATAAAAATGCTCCAAATCACTGTTGAATAAAAAATGCAAATTAAAATAACTCTGAGATACCATTTCATATTTATCAGATTAGCTAATGTTACAAAAAAAGAAAATAAAAAATACTGGAGAGAATGGAGGAAAACTGGGATGCTAATGTACTGTTGGTGGAGTTGTGAACTGATCCAATTATTTTGTAGAGCAATTTGGAACTTAGCCAAAGGGCTATAAAAGTGTACATACCCTTTGATCCAGCAAGACCAATGCTAAGTCTATATCCCAAAGAAATTAAAAAAAAAAAAAACAGGATGGAGGGAAGGGAGGAAGTACCTCTGTGTACTTTTTTTGATGGCTAAGAATTGAAATTGAAGGTATGCCCATAAATTGGGGAATAACTGAACAAGTTGTGATATATGATTGTAATAGAATATTATTGTGCTTTAAGAAATAATAAGCAGAATGATTTCAGAAAAACCTGGAAAAACTTATATGAACTGATGTAAAGTAAAGCAAATAGAGCTATGAGGATGTTGTACACATTAATAGCAATTTTAAACAATGATGCAAGAAAATCCCAAAGGACTAATGATGAAGCATGTGATCTACCTTCAGAGAAAAAACTTAGATTATTGAATAGAAACTGAAGCATGCTATTTTTCACTTTCATTTTTTTTTCTTTTGAGTCTTCTGGCACAAAATGACTAATATGGAAATTTTTTAACATGATTGCACATGTATAACTTATATCTGGTTGTTACTATTTCAGGGAGGAGAGAAAATGGGGAGGGAAATAGGAAGGGATAGAGTTTGGAACTCAAAACTTTTTTTTAAAAAAGGATAAAATTGTTTTAAATGTAATTGGGGGAAATATATATGTATATGCATATATATATATATACACATGCACATTTGTGTGTTTGTGTGTGTGTATCACTTGCTATATGACAAGTATTATACTAAGGACTTTGGATATAAAGAAAGATTAACAAAATTGCATTACTAGCTATTCAGGGGAAGGGGAGGGAGGGAAATTTGGAATACAAAGTTTTGTAAGGGTGAATATTTGTAAGTATTTTGAAAAATAAAAAGCTATTATTATTTTAAAATAATGAGAGAAAAAAAAGAAAGGCTAAAAACAACAAGCAAAGAAAAGGCAAATTCCTGCCCTCAAGGAATTCACATTCTAGTGTGGGAGACAACATGTAAATAACCAGGTATATACTGCAGATATGTGGAATTGATGGAAGATTATCTGAGAGGAATAAACTAGTAGCAGATGGGATTGGGAAAGGTCTCCCCAAAATGGTAGCATTTGAATTCAAATTTGAAAGAATCCAGAGGAAAAATAAGAGATGGAAGTGAGAAGGAGAGATTAGAGGTGTAAGGTCATGTTGTTATTGTTCAGTTTTGAGTAATGTCTGATCCTATTTGGGTTTTGTTTGTTTTTGGCAAAGATATTAGAATGGTTTGCCACTTCCTTCTCCAGCTCATTTTATAGATGAGGACTGAAGCAAGCAGAGATAAGTGACTTGTCAGAATGACAGGGCTAGTAAGTATCTGAGGCAAAATTTGCTAAAATATATGGGCCTTTCTGACTCCAGGTTCAGCATTCTTTCCACTGCACTATTTAGCTGCCCCAGAAAGTTATATTACATGAATAAAAGTAGTTCAATGTAGTTTAATTGTAGAGCATATGGACATTACTTAAGATTAAGAATACTTGACTAGGAAAGGTTAGCAAAAGCTTTAAATGTCATAGCAAGGGTTTTATACAGGATAATACAAGTCATAGGGATCCACTGGAGTTTTTTGGATAAAGGATGGGAATGATATGGACAAAACTGAACTTCAGGAAAATCATTTAGGCATCTAAGTAGACAATGGATTTGAATGGGAAAAAACTTGAGACAAGAGATAGTGTTTGGGCAATAGGTGATAAGAGCCTTTATTTGGCTGGTAACTATGAGACTAGAGGGAAGTAGACAGATGTGGCAGATGTAGAGTTAGAAATTACAGGATTTGACAACTGGATATGCAGGATAAATGAGAATAAATGGGTTAAGGATGACAGTTTCTAGAAGAAGAGGGTGATCAATAGTTTAAATGCTGCTGAGAAATTAAAAAAAAAAGATTGAGGAATAAACATGAGATTTGGCAATTAAGAAATCCTTGATAGCTTTGGAGAGAACAGTTCCAGTTAATTGATGAAATGAGAAGCCAAATTGCCATTAGTTTACAAAGGTGAGAGGAAAAAGGGGGGAGAGGAGAGAATACAATGAGAAAGGAGAGCTGAAGAGAGGAAAGGAGAAAAAATGGAAGTACTTAGTGTAAATGTCTTTTTAAAGAAGAAAATAAGGGGGAATGATACAGGATAATGGTTAGCTGTGATATTAGAATCAAGTGATTCTTCTTAAGTTTGGATAAGAATCAAATTTAAAGATTAAATCAAGAGAGAAATCTATATTATATATAATATGCCACATTATTCTTGTTTTAAATGCGTATTTACACGTGAATAAATGTATATGCATATATATGTGTCTGAGCATACGTGAATGATAAAAAATTATGATCAGATAACCATTTCTATGAGCAATTAAGATGTAATAAAGTAATTTGTTGCAAAAACTGAATAGACTGAAGACCTGAGAATTTCAGGGTATATGAGGAAACATATATTTTAAAGTCCTCTAATATGAAGGAAAGAATTGAAGTGAATAGAGAAAGTGGGAAGTCCTGCACAGAACTCATTAAATGAAGAAGGAGAATATCTTGGGAGTTGATTTATAGCAGCAACTAAGATATTGATTGAGAGATAAATTTGAATTCCAAGAATCTAAAAGGAGAAGAGATTATTAAATGATAGCAGTAGTGGGAGGATAATGATAAGTAAGGAATATTGAAACTTTCTCATCTTGACCAATAAGTCAGGAGTGTTAGTGAATATTCAACAAGTACTGGGAAGGGTATCCAGGAATGAAGAATCACTGAGGAGAGAACCAAGTCTCAGTAATACTAGGTATTAATGAGTACCAAAAGATGTAAACAGTGGGAAAGGAAGGAATTTAGGATGAATTATGGAGCAGACATTCCAGAGAACACAGTGGAAGGCCAGCCAGGGAGATTGAACATAAGTTGAAGGAGAGGCACTTGAGGATGTGGGGCAAAGTAATTTTTGTGTGTGTATGTATATGTGTGTGTATTTATATTCTTTTCTTTCCCCAGTCAACAGCTTTTTGAGGCAAATCAAACTTTTCCAGAATGCTATTAAGGTTCTTAATTTCTTTTTATTCATTTTTATTAGATTTTCTTGTTTTGAAGGAGGTACATTGAGATTCCCTACTATTTATTCCTACAACTAATTTATATTTTCTTTTAGGTTGTATGGAATTTAATTAATAGTTGTAAAGTCACGTGATCTCTCTATGCCTCGGTTTCCTCATCTGAAAAAAAAGGAAAAAAATTGGTGTCTATCTCAACAGGTTGTTGTGAGAATCAAACACAAACACAAATACATATACACATATATAAAACACTTTGCAAATATTAAAGCACTATATAAATCTAGTTGTTGTGATAGTCATTATTATCATTATTTTGCTGGAATTCAACAAATTCTCCATAAAAAAGCTCTGGATCAGAGAACATACTTCCCATCTCTGGCCTATAAATTCCTAATCTCCAGCTATTCTCTTTTCATTTACTAAGTATCTTTTATACTTAGCCTCCCCCCCATTTTGTCTTCAAAGTATAAACTTATTTGTATTTGTTGCTAATTGCTAAAGTTTTAGCAGGTTTTTTTTTAATTTTAGGCAGAATTGTTGTCTTTATTATATTAGCTCAGCCTTGTCATGTTATTTAGGTCTGATTTTATTTGTGTGAGTAGTGCTTTGTAATTCTCTTCATGTAGTTCTTGTGTTTGTCTTGTCAGGTAGACCCCCACATATTTTATTTTGTTTACAGTAATTTTATTTTTCTTCCTATTTTTTTATTATAGCTTTTTTATTTACCAGATATATGCATGGGTAATTTTATAGCACTAACAATTGCCAAACCTTTTGTTCCAATTTTTCCCCTCCTACCCTCATTCCCTCCCCCAGATGGCAGGTTGACCAATACATGTTAAATATGTTAAAGTATAAATTAAATACAATATATGTATACATGGCCAAATAGTTATTTTCCTGTACAAAAAGAATCGGACTTTGAAATAGTGTGCAATTAACCTGTGAAGGAAATAAAAAATGCAGGTGGACAAAAATAGAGGGATTGGGAATTCTATGTAGTAGTTCATAGTCATCTCCCAGAGTTCTTTCGCTAGGTGTAGCTGGTTCAATTCATTACTGCTCTACTGGAACTGATTTGGTTCATCTCATTGTTGAAGAGGGCCATGTCCATCAGAATTGATCATCATATAGTATTTTTGTTGGAGTATATGATAATCTCTTGGTCCTGTTCATTTCGCTCAGCATGAGTTCGTGTAAGTCTCTCCAGGCCTTTCTGAAATCATATTGTTGGTCATTTCTTACAGAACAATAATAATCCATAATATTCACATACCACAATTTATTCAGTCATTCTCCAATTGATGGGCATCCACTCAGTTTCCGATTTCTGGCCTCTACAAAGAGGGCTTCCACAAATATTCTTGAACATGTCTCTTTTTCCCTTCTTTAAAATCTCTTTGGGATATAAGCCTAATAGTAGTAACACTGCTGGGTCAAAGGGTATGCACAGTTTGATAGCTTTTTGAGTATAGTTCCAAATTGCTCTCCAGAATAGCTGGATGGTTGGATTCTTTCACAACTCCACCAACAATGTATCAGTGTCCCTATTTTTCCACATTTCCTCCAACATTGTGCATTATCTTTCCTTGTCATTTTAGCCAATCTGATGGGTATGTAGTAGTATCTCAGAGTTGTCTTAATTTGCATTTCTCTGATTAATAATGACTTGGAGCATCTTTTCATATGGCTAGAAATAGTTTCAATTTCTTCATCTGAGAATTGTCTGTTCATATCCTTTGACCATTTATCAATTGGAGAATGGTTTGATTTCTTATAAATTAGAGTCAATTCTCTATATATTTTGGAAATAACGCCTTTATCCAAGCCTTTGATTGTAAAAAATGTTTTCCCAGTTTATTGTTTCCCTTCTAATCTTGTCTGCATTAGTTTTGTTTGTACAAAAACTTTTCAATTTGATATAATCAAAATTTTCTATTTTATGATCAATAATGATCTCTAGTTCTTTTTTGGACATGAATTCATTCCTCTTCCACAGGTCTGAGAGGTAAACTATCCTAGGTGACTCTAATTTATTTATAATCTTATTCTTTATACCTAGGTCTTGAACCCATTTTGACCTTATCTTGATGTATAGTGTTAAGTGTGGGTCAATGCCTAGTTTATGCCATACTAATTTCCAGTTTTCCCAGCAATTTTTGTCAAACATTGAGTTCTTATCCCCAAAGCTCGGGTCTTTTGGTTGTCAAACACTAGATTATTAAAGTTATTGATTATTTTGTCCTTTGAACCTAACCTATTCCACTGATCAACTAATCTTTTTCTTAGCCAATACCAAATGGTCTTGGTAACCTCTGCTTCATAATATAATTTTAGATCTGGTACAACTAGGCCACCTTCATTTGATTTTTTTTTCATTAATTCCCTTGAAATTCTTGACCTTTTGTTTTTCTATATGAACTTTGTTGTTATTTTTTCTAGGTCATTAAAATAGTTTTTTGGGAGTCTAATTGGTATAGCACTAAATAAATAAATTATTTTAGGTAGTATTGTCATCTTTATTATATTTGCTCACCCTATACAAGAGCATTTAATATTTTTCTAATTGGTTAGATCAGACTTAATTTGTGTGGAAAGTGTTTTGTAGTTTTGCTCATATAGTTTCTGATTTTTCCTTGGCAGATAGATTCCTAAATATTTTATACTATTGGTAGTTACTTTAAATGGAATTTCTCTTTGTCACTCTAATTGTTGGATTTTGTTAGTGATATATAAGAATGCTGATGATTTATTTTGTATCCTGCAATTTTGCTAAAGGTGTGAATTATTTCTTATAGCTTTTTAGTAGAATCTCTGGGGTTCTCTAAGTATAGCATCATATCATCAGCAAAGAGTAATAATTTGGTTTCCTCATTACCTATTCTAATTTCTTTAATCTCTTTCTCAACTCTTATTGCCAAAGGTAGCATTTATAATACAATATTGAATAATAATGGTGAAAGTGGGCAACTTTGTTTCACTCCTGATCTTATTGGGAATGGCTCCAGTTTTCAAGTAAGCCTCTAAAGAAATAAAATTTCCCCTTATTACCGCTTTAGCTGTATCCCATAAATTTTGGTAGGATGTCTCATCATCATTATCTTGAGTGAAATTATTAGTTGTGTCTATAATTTGCTGTTTCACCCAGTCATTCTTTAAGATGAGATTATTTAGTGTCCAATTACTTTTTGGTCTATTTACCCCTAACTTTTTGTTGAATGTAGATTTTATTGTATCGTGATCTGAAAAGAAAGCCTTTACTATTTCTGCCTTCCTGCATTTAATTTTGAGATCTTTATGTCCTAATATATGGTCAATTTTCATACAGGTTCCATGAACTGCTGAAAAGAAAGTACACTCCTTTCTGTCACCATTCAGTTTTCTCCAAAGATCTATCATACCTAATTTTTTCTAATATTCTATTTACCTCTTTAATTTCTTTCTTATTTTTTTGTGGCTTGATTTATCTAATTCTAAGAGTGCAATCTCCCACTATTATAGTTTTATTGTCTATTTCTTCTTGCAACTCTCTTAACTTCTCCTTTAGGAAGTTAGATGTTATACCACTTGGTGCATATATGTTTAGTATTGATATTGCTTCATTGTCTGTGCTACCCTTTAGCAAGATATAGTTTCCTTTCTTATTTCTTTTAATTAGATCAATTTTTGCTTTTGCTTGATCTGAGATAAGGATGGCTATCCCTGCTTTTTTTACTTCACCTGTAGCATAATAGATTTTGCTCCAGCCTTTTACCATTACTCTATATGTACCTCCCTGCTTTAAATGTGTTTCCGATAGACAACATATTGTAGGGTTCTGACTTTTGATCTGGTCTGCTATCTGCCTCCACTTGATAGAGAGTACATCCAATTTACATTTTAATTTAAAATTAATAATTCTGTATTTCCTGCCATCTTACTATCCCCAGATTATGCTTTTCTTTTTCTTGCCCCCCCCACCCTCTTTCCCAGTATTAAACTTATGGGGCCCAGTTGTGTCACGCCACTCACCCTCTTTAGGATCCCTCCCTCTCCCCCTTTGAGTCTCTTCCCCTTTCTTGTACCCTTCCCTTATTACTCTTTTCCTCTCCCCCTTTTTAATGAGGTGAGAGAAAATTCTCTGTAAAACAAATATGTCAATTATTTTCTCTTTGAGCCAACGCTAATGAGAGTAAAATTCACATAATGTTCCTTCCCCTCTAAATTCCCTCAGATATGATAGGTTTCCTTTGCCTTTTCATGGGATGTAGTTTGTCTCTTTTTATTCCTTCTTTTCCCTTTTTATGACACTATCCCCTTTTCCTTTCTACTTCCCTTTTTATGTTATATCAGTAAAATCAAATTATACATGTAGTCATTATGTATATCCACAACAGAATTATAGTTCTCAAGAGTTCCTTTTACCTTTTTCTGCTTTTCTTGAGTCCTATGTTTGGAGATCTTTTTTTTTTGTTTGTTTGTTTGTTTGTTTGTTTAGATATGATTTTTTCCTTACAAACAATTGAAATTCATCTTTTTCATTAAATGTCCATCTTCTTCCATGGAATAAAATGCTCAGCTTAGTTGGGTACTTTATTCTTGGCTGCATTCCCAGTTCTTTTGCCTTTTGGAATATCAGATTCCAGGCCCTTTGATCCTTTAATGTGGAGGCAGCCAGATCTTGCATGATTCTTATTGTGGCACCTTGGTATTTGTTTTTTTTTTCCTGGCTGCTTTTAATATTTTTCCTTAGTCTGATAGTTCTGAAATTTGGCCACAATATTTCTTGGAGTTTTTATTTTAGGATCTTTTTCAGAAGGTGTTCAATTAATTCTTTCAATGCCTATTTTACCTTCTGATTCTATTATATCTGGGCATTTCTCTTTGATGATTTCCTGTAAAATAGTATCTAGGCTCTTTTTTTCATCATAATTTTAGGTTATCTCTCCTAGATCTATTTTCCAGGTCTGTCATTTTTCCAAGAAGATATTTAAAATTTTTCTCTAATTTTTCATTTTTTTGGTTTTGCTTGACTGATTCTTGATGTCTCAGTGAATCATTCATTTCTATTTGTTCAGTTCTGATTTTTAACAAGTTATTTTCTTCATTAGCTTTTTTTACTTCTTTTTGTATATGTCCAACTGAGTTTTTAAATGAGTTGTTTTGCTCTATGAAATTTTTTTCTAGTTGAGTTATTTTCTTTTTCCAATTCGCAAATCCTACTTTCTTGGGAATTCTTTATCTTTTCCAATTCACAAATCCTACTTTCCTGTGATTTCTTTATTTTTTCCAATTCACAAATTCTGTTTCCCTGCACTTCCTGTGAATTCTTTACATTTTCCAATTCACATTTCAGGAAGTTTTTACTCTCTTGCATAGCTTTTCTTTCCTTTCCCCATTTTCCTTCTAACTCTCTTTTGAGATTTTAAATAGTCTCTTCTAGAAGAGTGTTATTTGGGGTATTGTCCAGAGGCTGTTTGCTGTTAGCCTCCTGCTCTCTTTCTGTATAGAAGTTATTGCTTGTCCTTTTGATTTTTTTACTCATTTTTTAAAGCCTTTAGGGTCTGCCTTCAGGGCAAGGAGGTTACCAGCTTCCTCTGCAGAGCAAGGATAGGTATACAGACAGTAGCTGTCCTCTCAATGGGCTGCAAGGAGCTACTGAGCTGTGGGAGTGATCTGGGAAGAGCTCCACACCAGAAGTGAATAGGCCTGGTATCATGGGGTTGGGCTGCATAAAAGCCCTTCAAGGATCCCCACTATGAGGATTAGTGACTGCCTTGTGGCTAGAGGCTAAGCAGCAAAACTATCACTGCCCTCCCCCCTCCCCAAACGTTGCTTTGAGTATTACTCAGTTGCCTTATCCCTCATGGCACCTGCAGTGTCTCTGCCTGGGGACCACAGTCAAGCTAGGGAAATTCCGCTAATCCAGGCTGAGCCCCCAACTGTGCAGATGAGAGGCTGCCCCAGGCTGTGCCCCCTGTTGTGCAGATTTGTGACTACCCCCCAACAAGAGCCCCTAGCTGCAGAATGCTGCTGAAGAGCTGTGTTATGGTCTGCACTGACTCACTTCCATTCCTGGGTGGACGCAGTCAGATCCTCTTAGGCTCTGGTGTCCCTCAGTATACCCTCTACCCTAGGCTCTAATTTCTCTGGTGGTCAACTACTGGACAATCAAAGCAAAGCAGTCAGACTATGGCAGAGAGCTCTATGTAAACCTTTCAACTGGGGAGGCGGCCCTGCCTGTGTGGGTCTTTTCCCGCTGCTCAGGACAAACCTTTTCTGACGATATTCCAGATTATCTTCGGCTGGTGAGTTGTACTTCCAATCTTCATTTCAGCAGCTCACTTATTTTGACTGGGGAGCCAAGAGAAACTTGGACCTTGTTTTTTGGAGTTCCTAATGTAAGAAACAAAATATCTTACCAAGAACTCCACTGACTCACTGATGAATGAAGGGAAAAAAATTTTTGCATTTTTGCAAGAACAGATGCTAGGTGAATAGACTTTAGAACTCCAAAGGCAGCATTTTATTTCCTATCTTGAAGCACAAGCCCCACCCATGATTCCACATTAACTGGATGTTATAGAAGTTACAAGACATTTATCTCCACTCCTCATTACCTAGGTAGTGCCTGCCCTCAAAGGAGCTTCCATTCTAGAAGGGGACTGAGGAGGGCTAACCAGAGAGAATAAAAGATTTTTTTTCCAAATCTCAAGCCACCATCTTTCATTGCAAAAATCAGTTCCTACTCCCAAGGAGCTTCCATTCTTTTGGAAAAAGATAGACTCAACTTTTATTATTCCTTGATATCCTTGTGAATTTCAGGTTTCTAATTTATTTCTTTTCTCCAATTTAATTTTCATAACTGTGGAAAACAAATGCACATCCATTTCTCACACTAAGAAGGATTTTGCCCTTTGTTTTTGTTTTTTCCAATCCAATATATTTTTTTTACTATTTACTATTTTATTTTCCCCTGATTACATGTAAAACAAATTTAACATCCATTTAAAATTTTTTTTAGTTCCAAATTTTCTCTTTTCCTCTCCTACCCCCATATTGAGAAGGAAAATAATTTTATATAGATAACACATGTGCAGTCATGGTAATGTTGTGAAAGAAAACAAACAAAAAAAGCCCAAGAAAAATAAAGTTTTAAAAATTCTGCTTCAATTTGCATTCAGACATCTTCAGTTCTTTCTCTGGGTATGAATGGCATTTTTCATCATAAATCCTTTGGAGTTGTCTTGGATCATTGAATTGCTGAAAAAAGTTATGTCATTTACAACTGATCATCTTACAATATTGTTTCTTTGTACATAGTACATTTTCCTTTGCATTAGCTCATACAAGCCTTTCCCTGTTTTTCTGAGCAACCTTCTTACTATTTCTTATAGCATAATCACATCAAAATTACATACCACAATTTATTCCAACATTCCCCAAATGATGGGCATCTCCTCTATTTCTAATTTTTGATTCCAAAAAGAGCTCTAGCACTTTATTCTTGTACCTGCATTGTGGAAACTCTCTTCTAGGAAAAGACATTTAGACTGCCCCTAGAAATAGGATCTGTTTTCCTGATTCTTATTATAAATTCAAATCATCAGCATTTAAAATCCTCTTCATTTGCTCTACAGTAATGTAATTTCTTTCTCTTTTCTTGATTAATACTAGTGTGATTGGTTTTTGCCCTTCTACATCCACATAATATTATTTATTTAAGATATATATTCAATAAGTCATGAATGGACTTCATTCTTTTTTCCTGATAGATTACATACTTCAGTTCCAAGCCTATATTAGATGGTCACATAGCTTTTGCATAATTACTCTTGCAATCTGTGGCTTAGAACGATAACTTTTCATTTACACAGACTATTTAAATACTGAACACTTTTCACAAATTATTCTATTTGGCTCATGCCCTTGCTCAGGATCTCCTATGACAACCTCAGAATATTATTCACATCTAGATTTCTATAAAAAAGCTAAAAGACCCCTCAGCTACCATACAAACATTTGAGCTAATAATACATTGAATGTGGAACAAGTTTTCTTTAATACAACAACAATAAAAACTTGATATAGCAGTAAAGTTTTATACCTAATATAATAACTAAAACAATTCTATATTTGGTAGGTCTTCACCTGGCTTGACCTATAGACTTATAAGAGTATCCTACATAAGATGTCCCTATGAAAGGAAAGTGCTCAGGATTGATTGTGTGAAAGGTATTGAGCCCCACTTTCCCAGAATTTGCTGAAGTCTGAGTTGTTTTTTAAGCTTGTTTTTTTCCCCTCAAACTTTTCATTTTTCTGCTTATATCTCCTGTTCCTAGCATATAGCAGGTATTTCATAAGTGTCTGTTGTATTTAATTGAATTCCTCTGAGCCTTGTTTCTGTGTTAAATTTGTTCTGAGGGATAGTGGGTTCATTTTGAAGAAACTGAAGTCTTTTTAAAGAATGAAAAATATATGCTTCAGTTTTCATTAATATGGCAGTTTATAAGATCTTCCTCATTAGACTGTCACTCCTTGAGAGTAAGAACTGGTTTTGTTTGTTTTTTTGTTTGTTTTTAGTTTATTTCTGCCTTGATTTGTTTACCCAGTGCTGTGCATAGTCTCTGGTAAGTATATGCTAGGTGACTGACTGGCTGAGGGTAGCAGGTTGTAATGCCGGGAGGGGGGAACAGAGGGGTGGGGCAAGAGTCAAAATGTTAAGATCCTAATGCTCTCTTTAAAAGAGCAGAAGAACATATTATTTCAGCATTCGCGTTTCAGTCTAGGATTTGCAAAATGTTTTTGGTTCCTATCATCTTTCTACCTAACAAATCAAGTTGCCCCATTCATCTGTAATGAGCAGGTTGAAAGTTTCCTGCCTTTGGCAGACTGAAAAAAATAAGAATATCTTTTAAGAAATGCTGGAACTAATCATGCTCTCACATTGTGGGAATCATCTGAAAATCAACAAAGAAGGATAGTTTCACTGGGAAGATAGCAGCACCAATCCACAGAAATCTGGATGCAATTAATAAGTACTTTGAATGATAAAACTCAAGCTATTACTTTCCTAATTAAAAGCAGAATCTCTAAGACATTTCAGGCTATTTGGGCCTTTAGTTAGGACAGTACCTGTGAAGATGGCATAAAGTAATTAATAGGGGGTTGACCTTGAAGTCTGGAATCTCCAAGTTCGCATTTTGTCTTTGACACATATAAACTGTATGACAAGGATAAAATATCCAGGTTCTCTCTGCATCCTCTGATTCATTCTAATACAATAAGTTAGAGAAAAGTTGCCTATATGCATTAGTAAAAATTTCCTTTTGGGGAGTTTCCTATACCAAGGAAATTAATAATTTGGACTATTCTCACCCTCTTCTAATTAGCTCATATCAGATTATAATTTTCTATCGCAGCCTTATTTTTGGCAAGTTTGGGTATCAAAAACATATTTCCTTAGTAAAAATGGTGGTTAACCATTTTCTTCTCTCTTTAGAACCCACTCAAGTAATTTTTAAAAGGCAGCTAAATGACAGCATGGGACTTGGAATCAGGAAAATCTGAGTTCAAATCTTGCTTTAACTTTCCCATGCCTCAGTTTCCTGTTTTGTGAAATAAGGGTAATAACACCTCTTTATAGAGTTCTTGGGATGACCGAGTAAATTAATATATGTAAAGTATTCTACAAACCTCAAACCATTATATAAATGTTAGTGATTAATACTACTATTAATAAATAATTATTTGAAAATTTGAAAGAATTGTTTGGTTCTGAATGTTTATTTCATTAAAGTTCAGAATATGCATTCCTATAAATTATAGACAAGTTGGTTATTTGAACTGGTGGGGGTAGTTTCCATATTGGGAATTCCATATAATTAAATCATGGATCTGAACCTCCTCTTCACTTTCCCCAAAAGAAAAAAAAATATTAGACCCTTGGACTAGATGAGTTTTGAGTTTTCATATATAATATCCCCTTAGAAACTAGAAAGTAAAAAAAATCATGATGAAAGTTCTTCTTGAGACTATTATGCCTATCAGATCCTTTGAAGGTAAGTCAATTTCAAATTGGGCCCTCAGAAGGTGGTAGATTTTTTGAGAAATGTGGAAGGCATCACTTTGTCAATCCATAAATTCTTATTGAATATCTCCAAGGTATGGTGCTAAGTTCTAGAGACTGGCAGGTATAGGTCAGGTATAGTCATTTTATCAGCTGGTTTAATTTAACTGTTCTCCTTTATTTCCAGAAGAAGCTCATGGGATGGAGAGAAACGGTGAATCATTTAGCATGACTGAAACATAAAATCATGAAGGGGAAGAATTTGAGGTAGAATTGAAAAGGTCAATTCTAGCCAAATCATAGAGAACTTTGAATACCAGGAAAAGAAATTTGTACTTGATTTGGTCAGCAGTGGGGAGCCACTGAAGATTTCTGAGCAGATGAATAACTAGATTAGCATTGTATGTTTAAAAAAAAAAGGTTACTTTGATAGTGGTATAAAGAATATACTGGAGAAAGAGATACTGGAGTCAGTAGCTCTAGGATACTAGGTCTTCTCATCGCAGACTCCTATCTGAATCTCTACCTGTTCTTGGTCCAATTTATTAACTCACTTTTCTTTTTCTTGGACATTAATTGGGCTGGATAGGACTAGTATAGTTCCCCTTTGGCGTTCCACCTTCAAATCAACTGATTTGGTCCCAGTGAACACAGTAGCCTACGGCTTGGACAGATCATTTTAATCTATTTACCTTCAATTTGTTTATTTGCACAGAATTGCGGAATTTGAGAGTAGTAAGAGTTCTCAGAGGCCAGCAACCCTAATTGACTGAATACAGTCTTGAAACATATCTCCTATCCTGTTCTTGCCTCTACCCAGCTCCTAGTGAGAAAATGTCTTCCCTATATTGGACTAAAGTCAATAATATCTTTAACCCTCACCTCTGGAGGGCCCAAATTCCTAATAAACCTCTCTCAGCTCTTAACTGTATAGCTTTTCCTTTGAACCATTCTCTCTCTCTTTCCCTCTCCTCCCTCTCCTTCCCCCCTCTCTGTTTCTCTGTCTTTCCCTATATATGTTTATCTCTTTGTGTTTTTTCAGTCTCTATTTTTCTTTATCCTCTGCCCATCTCTGGCTCTGCATTGCTCTCTCTCTTCCTCTCTTTTCCTAGTTCCTTTTTTCTTTATCTCTCTGTCTCTGAATTTCTATATCTGTCTTTCTCTAAGTATGTCTGTCTTGCTGTCTCTCTCTGTGTCTTTCTTTCTCCATGTTTCTTTCAGTCTCTGTTTCTATCTCTGCTTGTCTGTCTCTATCTCCCTCTGTCTCAGTCTTGCTGTCTCTCTCTCACTAGCTCCTTTTCTCCTTATCTCTCAGTTTCTCTTTTTGTCTCTATCTCTGTCTCTTTCTATCTCTGTCTCTATCTTGCTGTCTCTTCTCCCTCTTTTCTCTTTATTTCTCTGTCTCTCTCTATCTCTGCTTCTGCCTCTATCTCTGTCTCTGTCTGTCTTTCTGTCTGTCCCCCCTTGAATTAGAATGGCTCAACGGGAAAAAAACAATACATTGCAAGAAGAACAAATTTATCTTTCCCACAGCCTTGGTTCCTGTGGCCTTCACCTTCAGGTTTCTCTCAGCCTGGGACTGTACCCTCCTTCTAGTAGTTTGAAGAAATCTGCTTTATATTCCCCAATATGAGCCCCAATATGCAACTTTGCTCCTTTTCATTGCTTTCAAATAAACTAACAAATAAATAGAAATATAGAGGGCCAGTACTGAATAGTCCATGTACATGAAAAGCCCAGTATTACTTGACACCTGCTCTTTGTAAGGGTGAACAATTCAAAACATCCACTCACCATTCATAACAATGATTGAAAGACATACTGGAGATAAATTTAGGATAATGCTTATGGAGAATGCATTCGACAGGAATAAGGCATCACAACTATGCTATTTATGAGTCTTTTGATAAATACAATGGTATGATAACTTCTGTTATTTACTATTCTGTTTTGATAAATACATTGGTATTGATAGTTAAAATGAAACTGAAATGTCAAAGTATGTTTATGTATTAATCCTGGAATGTATATCACATCATCTGTAGGTATCTAGTATTAATGTAACACTAGCTTAAAGAGTTTGTAAACCCTGGCTCTCAGATTAATAATGAAGATTGCAAAGCATATCTTTCACTTGTTCTTGGATATTCGATTCAGAGTCATATTCTGAGTATTTACTGGAGCTGGACTCCAACATAGAATAACTTTTCTTATTTGGCTACATGTATCTCCATCTCTAGGTGATTCAACTTAGAGCTTTACTTTGGCTTCTCTCCCTATGGACAGCAAAGGAGACCATTCCTATCTTCTAGTATACTCTATAGTCCTAGACTATCTCTTTATTTCAGGATATCTTCAATTCACCTCCTGAATAATATCCTTTTTGCTACTGCTTGCATACATGATATCATTGATAATAATGCAACAGCCTATTATACTTGCTGTAGTCTCTCTATTATTATCTGGGTTACCTGCAATTTTGATTTTTCAGAGACTGCAATATTACATTATTTGTAGCTACATAGAACTGCCAATATTAAAAAGGGTTTTTAAATATATATATATATATATATATATATATATATATATATATATATATATATATATATATATATATATTCAGGAGTTGCTTGGGTTCCTTGAAATAAAATCTGGACTTCCTTTTTCCTCCTAATTTATTTATGAACCTTTGTTGCCCACTCACAGTGCCCCAACCATTCTTAAAATTGTGTCACCTCACAAAATTACTGTGATGGAAGCCAGCTGATATCACGGTGATTAGGGTATTATGAACTAGGATTAGATAAGCCAGAGTAATAAGTCCAGAGGCCAGAAAATACATACTCAATAAACCATAATATCAACTGGAGCAAGTTGTGGAAAGATTTGGAGCCACAGGGTCAAAGTTTGACAAATGTGCTCTCTGTGTGACTGAATCCATTAGAGGTCTAAGTCAATGATTTTATGGTCCTAGGAAACCTATGTTTGAAACATGTCATTCTAAAATACTATAAGCTAAAAGAGAAACATTTCCCCAAATGTTGAGTGGTTAGTATTTGATTTGTTCAGCTATGTATTTTAGCACAGATTAAGAAACAGCCTATAGAAGGGACTTGTAATTAAATAGTAACATACAAAAATACCAGGTGTTCTTATGGAGTATGAAGGATCAGTGTTCATATCCTCAGCAGCACTGACTTGTAGTAATTCTTTTTCCCAATAGAAACTAAGTGAGCTCCAAGTTTAAATTTTAGGATCCTGCTTAGCAGGGTAAGAGGGTCATTCATTAAAAGAAATCATGGCTCAAAATAGCACCCAGGGAGGTCCTTTAGAATTGTCCTTGACTAATTGGTGAAATACAAAACCAAACAAAAACCATAAATTATTACTCCCATTCAACTCCAAGTACATTGATTTCAAATTAAAACATACAGAGAGAACAAACTCATTTACAAAAAAGAATCAGACACATACCACCATTAGCCATTGAGGATAGAACAGTAGAACACATTTCAGCATTGGCAAAAATGGACAGAGGGAGTAGAGAGGGAGGGGAAGAGAGAAAGAAAATGTCCTTTAACTGGTTAGTTTCACAGCTGACAGGGAAGTAGGGAGTGAAAATTTACCAAGTCCAACTAGTGGTGTGACAGAAGCACAATCAGGCAAAGAGCAAATTCTATCTACGTAGACTGCTCTTAAATAGGTCAACAAAGACAAAGCTCTAACTGCTCTCAATTTTATCCAGTTTGAGATAGCAATACCATCATGTACAGTAAATTCATCACTGTCCCACAACCTGAGCACAAAAATTTGCAACATTCTCCAAGTCCCATTGATTCCTCATTGTCCTCGCCTTTTAATGAAGCAAAAACATTTACCATCATCATCACCACCTCTCCTCCCACTCATACCATGATTCTGGGTTATGCAAAGTCACAAAACTGGAAAAGAAGATTATATCTACATTGTGACAAGTTATATGGGACTAGATAGATAACTAAGCTTGGAACACTAGGGCTTTGTCTTAGAATATCAAAAATTAGCAGATGTTGATAATATATGGAATCTTTCAACAGGTAGAAATAACTAATATTAGCACCTAGTTAGCTTAAAAACAAAAACAACCCAAAAGCCAGTAAGCTACAAATTGGTAATTTATTTCCACTGCAGTAGCATCCTTGGTGCCCCTTTTCCAGGATCAGCAATACTCTGCTTCCTTCCCTACCAATGGACATAGGATTATGCCTAACACTTTCCCATAATTGCACCTCGTGTCCTTAGTTCTCATCCTTTCATCACCCACCAATTAAGTCTTAACTTTATGACATATGGCTCTGAGATGGATTTTTATAATTTCCTAAAAGGTAGTATAATGTATTTTAATCATGTTGTAATATTTATAAATTATAGTCATTTCTAAATGAACTTGTTTAAACAAGATGCTTTTTCTCCTCTAGAGTTGCTTCTGCTTAGGAGCTTATTTTGCTGATTTGTAAGTCCCTAGATGGAACTTCCATTTTATGAAGAATGCTAACTTTATTCTTAGATCAACTCACTCTCCTTGCTTTTCTACCTTCTTGCAAATTGCCATTAGACAAGTATTTTCTTATTACTCTCAGCCCACACATTTATACTTTCCCTTTATGTGTTATATTTTTTTTCTTTTAGAATAAAACCTTCTTGAGAGTATATATCTTTTTTTTGCCTACATTAAGGCTTAGCACAGACATAGTAAATGCATAATAGATGCTTTATCTATTGTTGGACAAATTGTAGTGATCTTTTTTATTACAGGTATTTATTTTTTTTTCGAACTAGATAGTGTTTGGTCACAGAAACATAATTTCATATCTTAGGAATGAATATACAAATTGCAAACAATTTTAAGAAATGCATTTTCAACCACTTGGAACTCATGACTATTTTTATTTCAACAAAATCTTAAGATCATTGGGAAGCAAGGTAGGTTGGAGAAAATGAGGGGGAAATATAGTAAGAGTGCCTTTTGAAGATATTTATGGGGGCAGAGGGAGAATGTCTACCTGCAAAGGATGGAACAAGGCCCATTTTTACTAACAGTAGGAAAGACAAAGAGTGTATGAAAGGCTAAGGCCTCATGAGCAAATCAATTAGATTTATGTTTTATCAATTAGAGGGATGCAGAATCTTAGAAGTTCGAAAGGAACTCAGAAAACATATAGTTTCTTCTTTCAGTTTATATCAACCAGCTGATGAGTCCAGATTTAATTATCTGGAATTCAGTAAGGTGCTACCACTCTTCTTCCCTTTCCAGTATAGTTATTTTTTAACTCCTCAGCTCCCACCCATATTTTTTTAACTAATGCCATTCATTTTAATGATGCTACATTCTCATATGAGGTATTAATAGAATCTTTTTTTTAAATTAAAGCCTTTTATTTTTCAAAATATATGCATGAGCAATTCTTCAACATCAGCCCTTGCAAAACTCTATGTTCCAATTTCCCCTCCTTACCCCATCCCCTCCCCGAGATGACGAGTAGCCCAATATATGTTAAACATGGTAGAAATATATGTTAAATTCAATATATGCATACATATTTATGCAATTAATGTACTGCAGAAGAGAAAAAGTGAAGCAAAATAAAATGCAAGCAAACAACAAAAAGAGTGAAAGGGCTATGTTGTAAACTACATTCAGTTCCCACAGTCCTCTCTGGCTGTAGATGGCTCTTTTCATCACTAAACAATTGGAACTGGTTTTAATGATCTCATTTTTGAAGAGAGCCACATCCATCAGAATTGATCATTGTATAATCTTGTTGTTGCTGTGTATAATGATCTCCTGGTTCTGCTCATTTCACTCAGCATCAGTTCATGTAAGTCTCTCCAGACCTCTCTGAAATCATCCTCTTGGTTGTTTCTTACAGAACAATAATATTACATAACATTCATATAAACTTATTCAGCCATTCTCCAATTGATGGATATCCATTCAGTTTCCAGTTTCTTGCCACTACAAAAAGGGCTGCCACAAACATTTTTGCACATCTCCACCCATATTTTCTTTTGAGATGTGTGCTAATTTTGTCAAGGAACTTATCAAATACAGTCAACTCTTACTGGTGTGGATTGTCCAAAATGGAGAAAATTCAAAATGCCATTTGTGCTGGCTTTATTATGATTTTTCTTTATATTTATGCTTAATCCAGTAATTCAGAACATTTCAAAATAAATAATGAAGCCATATTCTAAAAGCATGCTTCAAGAAGCACTAGAAAGATTTCACATATTAACACCCTGCTCAGAATTCCTACTCCATTTCTGGGGATAGAAAACATGCCTGTGCATCCCAAAACATTTAAGCATTTGCTTAAAGTAGAGCTGTATTGTCTTGAATATTGTTTCTTCTCAGGGGGTAAATGAGACAAGAGAAAGTAATTAAGCAAAATTGTGTAGGGTTTAAAAGTCTTCTCCTGGGCTAGCATAAACCAGGATGGTGTTTATGTAATCCAAGTTTAATTGAACACATTTTGGATGACAAGGTCTAGGTATACCTAAAAAAATATGCCCTTCTCAAAAATCCATTGATGAAATTTTCCTTTCTGAAATATGGTTATAGCTATTGTTATAAAATAGTTATGGCATCTACAATTATGGCAGGTAACTGTCACCAGTTTGATCATTATGATTTGAATTATGAATATGTTAACCAGTTGACTAGATTTTCTTAAGATATTTAGCATACAATCCAGTATATTATGGTTTTTAATGTAAAAAATGACCCCTTTATTAAGGTGTCAGTATAAATAATAATTACTAAGTAATGAATAAAATATGCATAACAAATTTTCAGCCAAACTCCTTAAAAAAGCTTTTTACATTTATTGTTTCTATTTACTCTCTTCTTACTCTTTTCTCACCCTTCTACAATTTGATCTCTAACTTTATCACTCAACTGAAATTTTTTGCCAAAGCTACCAATGATCTCTCATTTTGCAAATCTATCATCTCTTCAATTTTCATCATTTCTAATCTCTCTATATAGCATTTGACATTATTGTCCACTTCCTTTCCCTGGATACGCTAATCTTTAGGTTTGAGATGTATTATTCTCTTTTGGGTCTCTATCTACCTCTTTTGAAGTTCCTTTTTAGTATGCCTCTCTGAACCACCATTAGTTGTCTCCTAAATGGATGTATGGCAACCTCAATTACAAGTCCTTTCTGTATCTGCACTCTCTCATTTAGTCACCTCTTCAACTGCCATGAGTTAATTTCTACAGAAGTCAGCTTCTACTTCTAGCACATACTAACTGTGTAATCCTGGGCAAATCAGTTAAATTCTTAGTGTTGTAAAGCAAATCTCTTGCATAAAGTTGCTGGAAAAGTATCAAGATAAATTGATTAGTTTCTTAATTCATAGTTTTCCTCATACTAATATAGTCATATATCCAGCTCCTCTCCCTCTTCAATATAGAATACTTACAGATTAATTTTTCCAGCATCAATTTCTCCTCTGAATTGCAATACCATATCACTAAATACCCATTAGACATTTCAAACTAGATATTTTGATGTCTCAAATCCAACATATCCACAACAGAACTAATCTTTCCCTCCAAACTCACCCCTCTTCTGAACTGCCCCATTCTTTTCTGTCACTGACATTATCTATTCACCCAGTCTCACAACCCCAGTATCATCCTCAACCTTTCATCCTCCTCACTCCATATATCCAAAGAGCTGATAAACCTTGTAGTTTCTGCCTCTATAATCTTTCTCATATCGATTCCCTTTCCTTCACTTTTGTAGCCATCATGATTTCAAGCTTCCCTTCTTCAATACATTTTAGGTCATGAACTAATTTTGATTTTTTTGGTTAAATATAAATTTCTGTGTTTGGCCTTTAAAGTTCATTTCAAGCAGGCCTCATAGTAGATTTTCAACTTTAATATACACTAAAATTTTCCACATGTATGTGGGCTAGCCGTACAAATCAAGAGATGGAAAGGACCTATGAGATCATCATTTCCAACCCCTGTACTTTACAGATAATGAAAATGAGAGTTTTTGAGGTTGAAACAAACAGGAATATAGGTGGGCTAGCCGTACAAATCAAGAGATGGAAAGGACCTATGAGATCATCATTTCCAACCCCTGTACTTTACAGATAATGAAAATGAGTTTTTGAGGTTGAAACAAACAGGAATATAGGTATATATTAAAACAGACAAAATACATGGCTAGCTGGAGTTCAGTTTTTAGGTATATTGATTTTGAGCAACATGTGGGTAATAGCTCCAGAAGACAGTTGAGGTGCAGGCCTGGAATTCAGAGTAAAGTGTAGAACTTAAGACATTGGTTTGGGTCAACATCACAGAGATGAAAATTTGAGTCATGTGAGAACCACAACAGAAGATGTTGAGAAAAAAAAAGAAAGTGAGAAGATTGAGCCAGAGGCTTAGACGATGAGAAGGAGAAAATGCACCAAGAAGGAGATTGAAGAGAGTGGCTGGACAGGTAAGAGCAAAACTGGAAGAACTAAAGCAGCAAACACAGTTCCCCGAAGGATGAATAGTGACCCTGTCCCTGGTAATTCATAGAGAAAGAAACCAGTGAAAATGGAGCTTTATTCTAGTACTGTAAGAAATACTAGAGAATATTCAAAATAAGGTTTGAAGTGACTAGTTTTCTTGGAAAAAATATATGTATTAGTTCTTTGTTTTTAATTTTCTTTTGACATTTTATATGGCTCTTCATTCTCAGTGTCTTATTCATGAGAGTTACATATACAGTTTTAGCAGTTCAGATGTTTTGAAAGAATTTTTCCTGTCCAATTCCTAGACTACTTAAAAACCAGTCCTGAATAGCCCTTCCACTGAAATAAAAAGCAGCTTTTTCCATGTATAAGTACCCATTTGGTCTCCACCTTTAAACAATCATGGCTCTATATATTTGGCTGAAGTGGAAAAAGAAACTAATCATAGAAGAAGTGGCTTTTAGTACTGATTGCCCTGGTTGACATTTCTTTCCTATTAAAAAAAAAACAAAAAACCAAAAAAAAACAAAAAACCTCTGGCTATCTGCTGTGTCAGCTAAAAACCTTAGTGTTCTCTTTAGTAGTATAGAAACTCTTTAAAGTTCTTTTAAATCAAGACTTCTTAAATTTTTCCCACTCATGCTTCCATTTCACCAAAGAAATTTTAACGTGTATATAGACACATAAATTAGGTATACAAATAAAAATTACTGATAAATCATAATTTTATGACTCCCCCATATTCAGATAAGAGACCTCATAGAGGGTTGTGAATGACAGTTTAAGAACCTGGGAAAATTTTAAACAAATGAAGATTCCATGCAATAGGGTCTATCATCTTTGCATTAGGAAATAAAAGACATCTTTCCCATAAAGTTTTCCACTTTCATGAAGAACCATATCTGTGGGAGATTTATTTCCTATGGTGAAATTAAATTTTAAAACAACAATTTCTTATCTAAATAGAGAGAAATTAATAGCAAATATTTGCTTAACAAAGAAAGCCAATCCATTTGGAATCTAACACATATATTAATTCTGCTTGCTGTTTAAAAGACCACATATGTTTAAGATTGTATAAAAGATCATATCAAAAAGGAATATTTCAGTTTCCCATATTAAGAAAGCTTGTATTAATTGTCTGAGAGGTTAGAATCAGCTGTTCTTTCCAGCTTTGCTGAGATGTTAATTTGACTGTGAAAGGAGAGAAGCTAATGACAATTTCTAGAGCTTTATCATTCTCTTCAAGGCAGTGCTTAGAGTAAAGGCTTAAAATGCAGTACAGGGGATACTGTGCAGGTGATAATTTCTCAATTAAGTTATGAGAATGCTAGGGAATCAGTAGCAAAGTTGTGTATTTTCCGGTTTTATATATTCTTGCAAAATGTATCATGGTTTTAGGTGATGGTCAGTTTTTTAGTCACATCTAATTCTTCATGACTCTATAGACCATACTGTTTATGAGATTTTCTTAGTTAAAAAAAATATAAAACAGTAGTTTACTATTTCCTGGAAGGTAATAATCGATGGTTATCATATCTATTACCTTGCTCAATGCTGGCAAGAAGAACCAAATGGACCACTTAAACCTCATGTCACACTTACACAATGAGGTTTAACTTAAATATAATACTGGTACTATATATTTTTTTCTCCCTACTAAGCATTAGTAGAGGCATATCAGTTTCAGCAATTCTTACAAAATTTTAGCACCACCATCCCAGCCCTGATTTCCTTACATGGCTCTAAGCTCCAACTCTCCTTTCTCCTCATCAAATCTTCTACAATTCTTGATCTCTTCAAGTTAATCTGAAAGATTAAAGATCTGTCTCTCTGTCTGTGTTTCTCTCTCCCCTATGAATGTGTGTCTCTCTCTTCTCTCTCTCCATCTCTCTTCTTTTTCTTCTTTCTCTATATGTCTCTGTCACTCTTTTTTCCTTCTTTGTCACTCTTTCCTTCTCTCCTTTGCTTCTCATTGCTGTTCTAGGGCTCTGTCTTAAATTGGTTCCATCTACATCAGATACATCCTCATGGCTTTCCCTTCTATGACTGTGGCTCCCATTTGCTCATTTAATTGATCCTTATCACTCTCATTTTACCTTTGCTGCTTTATCTCCTTGTTATTTTGACATTTCCTCCTCAGAAGAATGTTATAGCTCTTTCAGGATGAAATAGCAAAGGTTTCCATTCTTCTAAGCTTTTTAAAACTTCTTAACCTTTTCAGTCAAGCCTAGTAACAGAGGTTTTGTGAGCTAATTTTAAGCTTTCTGCTCTTTCATTAAGTAGGATCCCAGAACATTCCAATTTCCCATCTTCCTTGGTAGTAATTTAGCCAGTCCATGAAAATTAGCCAATGGCTATTCTTTTGGCATAATTCATTAACTCTAAAAATCTAATACTTTCATTAGAAAAATGGAACATGGTAATGATATTCGGGTCAGCTGTTTATTTTTGTGCTACCTAAATCCAAGTAATCCTCATATAACATAAAATGAAATTTAACTAAGGGGAAAAAAAGAAAAAAATATTTGACAGAAATCTGGACTATATATATATATATATATATATATATATATATATATATATATATATATATATATATACAACCTTCTGAAAAATATAAATAGTGACTATTATTGTAGTAATTCCTTCCAACTTGGAAGAAAACAGGAAATACTGAAGATGCAACCTGTGAAATAGCAAATATTCATGTTCCTATTATACTTCTAATTTCCTATGAACTGAGAAACTAGAAAATAAAGTATATTGTATCGAACATGATAGTAAGTGTATTTTAACTAAATGCCAACGATGAGGATTCTCATTTAATGAATCCCTTGAGCAGTAGTGTGAATCCTATTGACCCCTTCTCAAAGTAATGTTTTAAATGTATAAAATATGTAGGCTCATGAAAGAAACCAATTAAATTAAAATACAATTATCAAAATACTTTTAAAAAATAAGTTCACATACTTCTGTAAAAAAAAGTTTGAATGATTTGCAAAATTGGATAGTCATGGCAAACTCCCACAAACTTCAGTAGAGATGACAGATCATCATGCAGAAAATCTGAGAACTATGTGATAATCTAGGCTTTATCATTTAAAAAAAATTTTAAATAATACACATGCATGCAAAATGTCATTTTTCAATGGTTTATAATATACATTTTATGACTGGAATCTTTTTTTGTACAAAATACTCTAATAAATGTTTATTTAACTTTAAAAAAATTTTAAAAATAAGTTCACAGATCCCAGGTTAAGAACTCTTGGCCCAATCAATTTATAAGTAAGTTTTAGTTGGAATATGTACTACAATGACTTATAATTAGTAGGTACTCAATAAATATTGCTGCCTTTAACCTATAATGCCCATGCATTACACACATCAGGGTATCTTCCTGGTTTTCAGCTGTCTTCTGGATTGGCAAAGTTGCTGTATAAGTGACCTTGAATGGGTGACATATTCCTTTATTTCTTTATTTCCTGGCTTCCTTCAAGTCTCAGTTAAAGTTCTGCCATCTGCAAGAAGCCTCTCCTAACTATGCTCAAAGGGCTATCAAACTGTGCATACCCTTTGATCCCATAGTGACTACTAGGTCAATATCTCAAAGAGATCATAAAAATGGGAAAAGGCCCCCCATGTGCAAAAATGTTTGTAGCAGCCTTTTTTGTAGTGGTAAAGAAGCCCATTATTTGGAAAATGGCTGAATAAGTTATGGTATATGAATGTAATGGAATATTATTGTTCCATAAGAAATTCAGTAGGATGATTTCAGAGAGACCTGGAGAGACTTACATGAACTGATGCTGAGTGAAATGAGTAGAACCAAGAGAACATTGTACATAGCAAAAAGAAGATTATGTGATAATCCACTGTGATGGACTTGGCTCTTTTCAAAAATGAGGTGATTCAGGGCAATTGTGATGGAGAGTGCCATCTATATTTAGAGAGAGAATTATGGGGACTGAATGTGGATTACAACATGGTATTTTCACCTTATATACTGTTGCTTGGTTGCTTGGTTGTTGTTTTTTTTTTTTTCTTTCTTTCTTTTTTTTTTCACCTTTGATCTGATTTTTCTTGTGCAGTATGATAAATGCAGAAACATATTAACAAGAATTGCACATGTTTAACCTATATTGGATTACTTGCTTTTGAGGGGAAGTGAGCAGGAAGGGAGAACAATTTGGAACACAAGGTTTTGAAAGGGTGGATGTTGAAAACTATCTTTGCATTTATTTTGAAAAATAAAAAAGCTACTATTATTGAAAAAAAAAGAATCTTCTCTTAGTCCTCCTTAATCTTAATGTCCTTTCCCTGAGACTACCCCCAATCTACCCTATAATTTAACTTGTTTCTACATAGATGTTTGCAAATTGTCTCTATAATTCTGTGATCTCCTAGAGGGCATGGAATTTTTGTTGTTTTTCTTTTTGCCTTTCCTTGTATACTTAGTGATTAATATTGTGCCCGGCACAAAACAGGTGCTTCATAAATGCTAGTTGACTGACTGATCTCAGCAAAACATATCTTAACTTTTAAAAGGATCTTTAATAACTAATCTCAAAAGAAAAAATGATGGTTAAAAGAAATAATATACTGGGGTAGACCAACCAGGGAAAATCTTTGGGAGAGCCAATTAGAATAATATCCTTTAAGATATTTACATGTAAATCCAGCTTTTAACTCAATTCTGCAATGTCTACCTTATCCCCATTGAAAAAGACCATCATAGGGACAGCTAGATGGTACAGTGGATAGAGCACCAGCCCTGAAGTCAGGAAGACCCGAGTTCAAATTTGGTCTCAGACATTTAACACTTTCCTAGCTGTGTGACCCTGGGTAAGTCACAAATTCCAAGAAAGGAAGAAAGAGAAAGCAAAAAGCCATTATAATCAGATCCTACATTTATATGGCACTTTATGTTTACAAACATGAATGGACTGGAGCTACTTTAGATTGGTTCCAGAGAGCTGCTGTTTAAATTGTTAGTGTGATGTTATAAATTAACAAATGTTACAAATCAAGGCTTGATTTCTTGTTTTATCAGTTGTCTAGACCTAAGAAAGTAATGGAGAAAATGTATATAATATAGAATAAACTTAAAAGTGTATTGTGGATATATTTTTCCCCCTGGAGCATCAGGTATTTAACATGACCAGCACATTCTCAGTAGTTAAGTAAGCAGTTAGATAGTATAGTAGTTAGAGCAGTAGGCTTGGAATCAGGAAGATCTATTTTCATGAGTTCAAATCCAGCCTCAGACATTTACTAGCTTTGTAATCACTGGAATCTGTTTATATCAATTTTATCATCTGTTAATTAACTAGACAAGAAAATAGTAAATCACTTAAGTTTCCCCTCACCACTGGAAGTGAATATGACTGAAATGATGAAATAAGAACAACAGCTAAATAACCTACACAAAACCACATAACTAGATGGTGAGAGTCAGCACTAAAACCCAATTTCCCAACATCAGGTTCTCTGATTTTGTCCTGACAACAAGTTTCCAAATTGGAAGGGAATATTTTTTTTAAATCTTCCATATGCTCAAATGCAATATCCATAGTCTCCCCTAAACCCAAGTCCCCCAGGTATATATAATATTAACCAATCACTTAAAAGTATGTATAAAGTATCTAATATCTTCCTTCAAGGAGGATCCTTTTCAGTTTAGAAAGAGACAAAAGGTGCATCATGAAAAACAATTAAATACTCAAGGCAGCATGTGAGAAATGTCAAATGAATGATCTAGGCAGGAAATGGAAAAGTGCCATGATTTAGTAGAAAGAACTTAAGTCTAGAGTGAGAGCAAAGAATTTTAGACCTAGAGTGGATGACTTTGCACAAGGCATTTCTGTCTTACTTGTAAAGAGAGTATTGGACAGAAAGTCCTCAGGTGGCTTTTAGCCACAAATGAAAGATTTTGTGATTTCTCTAATCTTGATTTTTGAATCTTTAAAATGAAGGGGTTGAGTGCAATGATCTCCAAGGTATCTCTCATCTCTAAATCTTCTGAATCTTATATGTGCTCTAAAATCCAGATAAGGTAGAAATCACTCCCAGCAGGAGTGGTCAACATAATCTTAAAGGACAAAATAAGATTCAAACCAGATTTTTAAGTGTAAGTACTGTCTGGGTGGTTTAGGGATGAGAGCTGAGAAAGAGCAGAAGAGTGTTGAGAAACTGTAAGTTGATCAAACTGGAGACATAAGTATTAATTGTTATATACATTTAAAAAGGAAAACATGCATGTCACATATATGTAACACATATATACATGCATGTGATATTCCAAAAGTCTTTGTTCAGTTTTAAGCTATTAAACTTAAAGAAAAATTGAAGCAGAATTAAATGAACAGCACAGGGATTCAAGAAAATTTTTTATATGAGAGGTGCAGTAATGACGCAGAAACAGTCAACTTTGGAAGAATTCAGAATTCCAAATTCCACAGGAACAGACACACGGAGACAGAAGTGGAGAATGAACCTTTAAAAAAGTATTAGAAAAAATGTAAGCATAGATTATTTTTCTAAAAAAGACTGGGAAGTTTATCCATCTAAATCTTCAGTCACCTCTTCTACAGGTCAACAACAGGCCCTTCTTGACATGTGAAATCAATTCCTTGACTGACAAGAGACCTCTATATGAAAACGAATACAGCATTTGGATACTGTTGTCCACTAGCAGCAAAATATCAATTCCAGGATCCTTGGGAATTGAGATTAGTTTTAAAAACCCTGAGGCTAGGATCTCTTTGGTGTTATATTCAAGGCCAAGAATTCTGCTGGTATTCCACAAAAAATAACTCTGAACTGTATACTGGAGTACTATATCCTCTTAGGATGGAAAATAACATTCTGATCTTGCTTCTACATGACATTTTTATATACAATCTCCATGAATACAATTTATTTCAATTCAATTCAGTGATCACTTATTATATGCCACCCATGCTGTTAGACATGAGGACTTAAAGACAAAATCAAATAGCACTGGCCATCAAGAGCTTATGTTATCTGGGGAAACCTTGTACATTATACAGGTAAATACAAAATAAGTGAAATAAGTAAACACAAAAAAGTAATTTCCATGTGAAAAGACACAATAATAATTTGAAGGATATATTATTAACTATAGAACAGGTTTCAAAAAAGAATAATGTAAGGGCACAGAAGAGTTTTCTAGGGACACCAGAGGGTATGACAAAGTCCACAGAAAAGTGGTCAGCACTCTCTCTGTTACCTATTCTATTATAAATATCTGTTTATGAAAATGAACAATGTTTGAGATTTCATTTTAACTCCTTTTTCCCTCAACTACTCCAAGTGAACAGAGATTTAAAAAAATCAATTCTACTTCACTTTGGCCATGGGTTTACCAAGGGAGAATTATTTTCCCTCACAACATCTCATAATACAGAAGAGTAGGAAAGGAAAATCCATCCAGGCATAGTGGCTCCAGTTGTCGATGAAAACAGATGATAAGCAATAGTTGAAATGAGAGATGAGAGATTCAGTTGGCAAAGATCAAGCATCTCTAGCCTTTTTATTGCTCCAGTCCCAGTCTTGTCAGGCTGGGGGTTTATTCCAAGAGATTGGGAAACTCAATTTATCTGGATTCTCACTATCCAGCACAATTCATAAGGTGTCATGATTCAGCTATCCTTGGGTGACTTTCATTCATTGCTCTCACATTTCATGTTTTTACATTGTTCTATTTTTCCCAGTTGTCTTGTTATTTTCAACTTCTGAAATGTAGGATTTGTGGTAGAGGAAAGAAGTATAAGGTATAGTATTTGGCAGCTAAGAGGCATAGTCAATACAGCTCTGGGCCTAGAGTCAAGACCTGAACCCAAATCCTACCAGAGACATTTATTACCTGTATAACAGTGGGCAGGTTATTCAACTTCTCTTTGACTCAGTTTTCACAATCGTAAAATGGGTATGAAAAGAGTACCTGCTTTTCAGAGTTATTGTGAGGTACAATGATTAACATACTGCCCAGTCCATCTTAGGCACTTGATCTCAAACTCTTTATTGAGTTGAATTTAGTTATGAAGGGTAAGTGAGATAACAAGTATAGCCTGCTGCAAACCTTAAAGAATTATGTAAACACTAGCTATCATTATTATTTGTGTAAGTATGCATTTATGTATCTATATATCTATATTTTTTCTCTGTGTGTGTATATATATATGTATTGTGCATACATGTGTACATGCATACAAATGTGTGCACACATTTTATGTGGGCATGTATTCATGTATGTGTGTTGTGTGGGGTGTGTGCATGCATGTATGGGTATGTATGTATGAGTACAAGTATGTGTGTGGGTATATGTACATGTATTATATCTGTGTATATATGCACTGTGTAGGTGTGTGTGAGTATATGATTTATGTGTGTGTGTTTGTATGTATGTGTGTATGTGTTTAGTTCCTAGGACTATGCTACATACTATAAGGGATAGAAAGAAAGAACATGACAAGGTACCTTGTCATAAATATATTAAGGAGTAATGTGAACCTTTACAATATTCTTTCTTAAAAGGAACACTGGAGAGCTAAGTAGGGGAATAATGTGCCTTAATTGATTCGTGCCATGCCCCAAATTCAAAGTAGCCTTTGGCAGGGTTGGAATGGGTACAAGTATGGCAATCTAAATTGTTTTCAGATAACTTGCAAGGCAGAAGTCAGTGAAACCTTCCTTGAGAACTTAGTGACCAGATAGTCTTATAGGATTACCCCTTGTTACCATTTCCTCCTCACTGATCTGCAAGAGTAACAATATGTAGCAGATACTGCAGATGTATATTATAAAGAGAGATTTGTTTATGGTTTTTAAAAATAGCCATTATTTTCTAGTATCCTTTCTTGGTTACTAGTCTTGGTTGACTAGTTCTAGGAATTAGGTTTCTTCCTCTCTGTGTATCTTAAATAAATGTAGTTTTTAATGGCACATGTTGATTACATTTTTGAAAATTAAAATAGTGTTTGGAACCATTTTCTATTCGTGCAAATATAAGAAAGATGGGTATTTCTTAATAAGCTGGTAATTCTAAATATTGTTTGTAGCATGGACCTTTTCGATGTTAATGAAACCTATGAACCTCTTCTCAGACTAATCTTTTTATATACATTAAAGAAAATATGTCAGATTACAAGACTAATGCTGAAATGAAGATCTATTTTCCCGATCCGAGTTCATAGACATTCTGAAATCTATTAGCTTGGGTTGAAAACCCCTGTTCTAATACTGTATGAAGATGTATTCTGATGGAAGTGGATATCTTCAACATAAAGAAGATCCAACTCACTTCCAGCTGATCAATGATGGACAGAAACAACTACACCCAGAGAAGGAACACTGGGAAGTGAATGTAAATTGTTAGCACTACTGTCTATCTACCCAGGTTACTTATACCTTCGGAAGCTAATAATTAATGTGCAACAAGAAAATAGTATTTACACACATATATTGTATCTAGGTTATACTGTAACACATGTAAAATGTATGAGATTGCCTTTCATCTGGGGGGGGGAGTAAAGGGAGGGAGGGGAAAATTTGGAAAAATGAATACAAGGGATAATGTTATAAAAAATTACTCATGCATATATACTGTCAAAAAAGTATAATTATAAAATTAATAATAAAAAAAGAAAACCCCTGTTCTAAACCAAATTTTTAAAAAACTAACATCATTTCCTAGTATTATCATTCTCCTCAGAATATATGCAGTATAAAAATTGTGAAGTATAAAAAATGGAGGTTACATATGTCTTTTATGAAGGAAAAAACATTTAACGTTCAATATTTTGAAGTAGGCCAGGCAAAATGGGCAAAAGTGATCTCTCAGAATTCACAGAAAAATTCATAAGACTGAAAAAGCTTTGAGCTTAGCTTAGTATTTCAACTGCATGTCTCAAGAAAAATAACTATAAGGCATTGGGAATTCTTGGATTAATATAAATCATTCTTCTTTGGCATTTTAACAGTGAAATATAGCATTGGATTAATATCGAACACATTTTTGCTTAAGTCAACTTAAGTGGACTGCCAAACTACTCTTGCTAAATTCTGTTTCTTAGAACACTCTTCTGATACAATATCTCTACTTTGTGGTTTGAAATTGAACTACCACAAACCATAAAGAGAAGAAAAAATTTACCAATCCCTGGTGCGGCCTTTGATAAGTGATTTCACTTTTATTGACCTTATTTTCCTTATCTGTAAAATGGGGGTCTTGCACTAGTAAATCCCTTTATGAATTTATATTACTCAGGACAAAACTAGTCATTGTGTCTATCCATTGTACTTACATCATAAAACCCACAATTTTCTTTTTCATTGTTCAGTTGTATCCAACTTTTCATGATCCCTTTTGAGGTTTCCTTGGCAAAAATACTGGAGTAGTTTGTTATTTCTTTCTCCAGACCATCACAGATGAAGAACTGAGGTAAATAGAGTTAAGTGATTTGTCCAGAGTCACACAGCTAAGTGTCTGAAGTCAGATTTGAACACATGAAGATGAATTTTTTAGATTCCAGGGCTGCTGCACCACCTATCTGCCCCATAATTGCTTATTATTTATCATATCAACTCTCAATGCCTATAATAAAACATCAATGAATGGGAAGATCATTGAATTAGAAATTACAAGTCCTAAGTTTTTGTATAGCCTTTACTTGTAGAGTGCTACTCCACTGCTTAGCTTATCTAGGCTAATCTACTTAGCAGTTTTATATCTGAATCAAACACATTTCTTTGAACATTATTTTCAAGAGCTATGAAATGTAGCTAATAATAATAGGACATTTCTTTTGAAATTATTTGACAGAACTTTGGGGCAGTACAAAAGGCACTTTTAGGTGCCTTCCTTGGGGGAAAAGTGGCATCTCTGTTTATTTTTTTTTCATTTTTGTACTTCAGGGTCTGGCACATAGTAGGCACCTATTGGTTGGATTTTGCCTAGAGCACTGAGAAACTAAATGACTTACCCAAAATCATGCAGCCATGGCAACACTTGAATCCAGGTCTTTCTGACTCCAAGACTAGCTCCCTCTCCATGGCTGCCTGTAATTAGGAAAGGAAATATGTTAGGCAATGAAACAATATGTACCTTAATGCTGAATAGGAATGGCTGTATTTTACCTTTCCCTTTTGCAAGTTGGATGGGAGAAATCAAAGGAAGGGTGGCCGAGAGAGTAATAAAAAATAGCCACTAAAATATTCATGTACTTCATGATTGCACAGAATGTTGTGGCATTTTCTGCTCTGGTTTCCTGAGTTTCCCATTCCTTGCTGCTTCCCTTAATTCGAGAAGCCCAGTTGTAAATCAAATAATAATTTTGAAGGTTGCCAGAACCTAGCTGTTTACTGACCCCCTACTACCCTGTCGATGGCACAGTATCAAATGAATGCTTGTTTTTCTTAAAAGAACCCCTTCTGCTACTTACTATTCTGCTCAGAATGTCTGTTCTTCCCAATAATTCAGAACCGAATCTCTAGCCAGGCTGCTGATATGATGCATGGCTTATTTCTGGCTTTAAAGTAAGTATTTTAGGAGTGAAAAAGTGTTAGAAAACATTTCTTTAACTTCAATTGTATTCAGAGCCTGTGTGCTGATCTCTGGGGAAACTAAGATGAGACAGAATTCCTGCTTTCATGGTTCTTACAATCATCTAGGAGAACAAGATGCCAAAAAAGATAACAGTGTTTTGAAGGATACCTTGATATTTCAACATATCAATATCATCATTGATGTAGGTAGTCCTTCCACTAGTGAAGATTTCGATCCATCCCTGACTACTCATCTTATGTTGTTCTTATTCATATTCTCCTATAAAGCCACCATAACAGGAATGTATGGTAGGAATCTTTAACCAGATACATTAGTAAACTCTGGTTCTCAATGGCTCCTCTACTTGTTATATGTAACAGTTCCACTCCCCTCTTCCAGTTACATATTTTTCTTTTTCAGAAGTTATTTTTATTTATTTCGTTAATATTTCCCAATTATATGTAATTACATGTAACACTTATTTTTTAAATTTTGAGTTCCAAATTTTCTCTATCCTTTCTCCTTCTTTGAAGAAAGCAATTTTATCTTAATTATACATTTCATATAAAACATATTTCCATTTTAGCTATTTAGTTGCATATTTTCTAATGATATACTTTACACCACATCCCTTTTATATAGTTCTTCACACATGATATATACCACCCTACTGCAGTTCACCATCCCCTATTTAATGTACCTCTTCAAAAAGTTGCACTTCTTCTGCTTCATCATATCATGGAGGCCACTTTAGATTTTTGAAAACCATAATAGTGGAGTTCATACTCTTCCAAATTCTATCATATTAAAAATGATTTCAAGTAGAGTCCAGGTAATAGACTGTATCTATTTTCTAAGGATCAGGCTGTTAGCTAAGTAAGGAGAAGATTATCATCTAGCCATCATTGCTTAGTGATGAATTCTTTGGCCATGGCCACCCAGAGATACAATATATATTATTAATTGATGAGTATAGTGTGGCAAAATAGTGTTATGTTAGATTGAGGGGAAACACTGTTACCATTCCCTTTCCTTATTTTTGCTAGTATTTATTTTGTGTCTGTTTTCCTCCCCTATTATGAATGTAGAGTTTGAAAAGTCATTTTCCAGGAAAACATGAATCATTCAGGAACAGCAACACCAGAAGATAAATGGAAAAAAGAAAAGACAAAGGAATAATGCTTTTAATCCCAGAGTACATCTGTTATTTCCATCTTACCAATGGTCTGGGAGCCAAGGCTCTCCAGAAACAAGAATATAATGAAAAGGTATATATATATATAATGAGGGTAGTGCTTTGGGAAGAAAAATTAAGTTGTGAATGGTGTTCCATGGTTGGATTAGCATAGAAATTTCAGATTTAGGGTATAGGATCATTATACACTATAGTTTAAGAAGAACAAAAACTGCAATAAGTAGACCTGAACTCAAGTCCTTGATCTGACATGTATTAGTAGTATGACCAGAGGTATACATAGAAATTCTCCCCCTGTGCCAATGAAGGTAGAAGCAGAGAAACTTTAGTGTGGATTTACTTGAGGTATGGTTTAAGAAATAGAAATAAGAGGTAAGATGACAATGGCTGCCAGGGACAGGGCAAGGAGGGAAGAAAAACCCCAGATGTGGTGATTGAGGTTCTTTCTACATTTCTCACTCTAAGACACAGTGCTGATTGCTTTACTCTAGCTATAGCTTTATTTTTTATTCTTCCAAATAAGACTGCTTGTACTATCTACCTAATAGGATTATCGTATGAAAAGGAATATAGTTAGAAAGAAGTAGGTTTCAGTTAGTGAGCCAACTCCTGCAGTTTGCTGGTAGAAATTATTCATAATGAGGAGGCAGAGTCAACAGAATGATAATAGACCTGGATTTCTAAGACAAAATGATATTCTGATTTTATCAAGTAGGACCAAAGAGCGAAAGATAGCTATTCAATTCAAATAACAAATACAATTATTTCCTAAAATGTGCACATTTTTATAACAAAAGCATAATATTTAGAAGAAGCCATAGAAATAATTTTCCTCATTTTAGAGGTAAATAAGCTATCTCAAAACTTCTAAGTTAGTTAACTGATCAACACTAAAATCCAGATCTCTTCTCCTGTTAGTATTATGCTGCTTATTTGGTGGATACATTGAGAAATAGATAGATATTATGTAATTTCTCATCTTCCTGACCAATTTAACACAAGCCTGGGCTACATAATGTTTTTGGTAACCAGTAATTATTATGGCATTCATTGTTTCACTCTGATTGATGCACAGGAAATAGATCTCTGGACTTAAAGTCAGAAAGACCCAAGTCCAAACGCTGCCTCAAATACTTAATATTGAGCCAGTCACTTAAACTCTCTGTGTTTGTTTCCTTATTTGTATAATGGAAGTAGTAATAACATCTAACTCAGAGTTGTTATGAGAAACAAATGAGCTGACACAAAAAAACTCTTCAAATCCTTAAAGCATTATGTAAAATTAGTTATTATTATGAATATTAATACATATACAAATAGAAATATTTATATTTCCATGTATTCCATTTTTTCAGAAAGCTGTGCTTTGGCAAGAAATTTTCAGTGTGAAAAGAAAATAGAAAGAATTTAACTAATTACATTACTTTCTTTAAAATTATGTGACCCCAAGAGAGCCTTTCTAAGAGGGCTACAATTGTAAAATAAAAGTATACTTCCTGTCTTGTCATTAATAATACCCTGGAATAGAGATTGGCACGTTGGTTCAATGTCTATTTCCAAAAAGAAGAAACACCTTTCTAATTTAGTAAGTTGATAACCATTGTATAGCCAATATGAAACAATAATAGATTGGATGTCTGGGTACATGCAACTCTCTAGCTCATTATAGAGATTTCAAACCATTCAAGATTAATCAGTGTCAAGAGACTGAAAAATAACTATTAGCAAATATTATTTCACACTTCTAAGTAATGAATTTTAAAACATTAAAACAATAAAGTCACAGATTCTGAAATAGAGAACCATAGAGACTACAGAAATATCCTGACTAGCATCATTAATTGATTCCAAGATAATACATGTTACATGAAACAATATTACAGGAGACAATTTTATAGTTAGATCATCTGATTCACAGTTAAGTCCCAATTGGTACAAATAATGGACCCCATGGAGTAGTGGCATTATTCAAATTGACACTAGTTTTACTTATAACTATGTGTAAAATATAATAACTTGTTCCAGACCCATGGAACTGTGCAGTACAAATTTGATTAATGTGACCACTTCAAAGGATTCACGATTTTCATTCATAGAAACTTAGCTGTATTTCTCAGGCAAGCTGATAGGCAGACATATTGCAGAAATTTCAATATTTTATTGAGATTTTGATAAGTATAGATGGCATTGTTATAAAATATTGTTGTTGAGGAAACAATAGAGTATACCTACAGCTAATCCAGTAATTTCATTTTACAGATAAGGAAACTGAGTCGTGAATAGATTGTTTGACAACCAGGCAATGACAAAATCAAGTTTATAACCCAAATTTCTTGTGTCTGGGTCAAGTCCTCTTTCCTCCTACATTACAAAGCCTTTAAAAGTTCAATATGGGTAGTTATCTTTCCTTTACCATTTATTCTATGATGTTACTTCACATATAATTAATTTTTTTGTTATAAAGCTCACAATTAGTATGTTTAGCATGCACAGTAGTACATGAGCTGCCAGTGAAAGATTGGGTAATGATGGTCAAAGCAATTTTCTTTGCCCTTGCATAGGTATTTGCTATTATCTTTCTCACCCACAAATATAGTTATTGTATGTTATACTATTAATAAGTAGAAGAGTCAGTAAACTTGATATTTCCTAATCCTAGAGATTGAGGAGAGAGGAAAAGTTTATCTAATATTATTATTAATGTTAATTAATAATGCTATTATTAATGATACTTAATACATTTATTATTATTCAAATATTTAATATATTTAGTATTATAATATTTAACATATTTAATATTAATAATGATATTTAATAAACTGTGTTGCGACTTGAGAGATAATTGACTAATTAAACACACTGCAATTGTAGTGTTGACTATGGATATGTCAGAATATAACCCTTGATTACATTAAAACTATATATGCAAAATAATGAGGAAAATGAGTGGATATTGAGAATCTCTTTATATTATACCTAAGTGCCAATTTGTCACTCCTATTACACCAAATATTTGATATACAAAATAATGAGGAATGTTACATAATTTCTACCTTTTCTTTACATAACTAAAGTTTATAACCTAAGTTTAGATTCCTTACAGATAAATTTTGTATTATCTCTTGGCAATGATCATTTCCTAAATTGATATCATGAACATCTGTGTTTCTACAGACAAAGCTGGTATTTTTTGATAATTGAAAGAAAGCAATAACTCAGTCCATATCCCAGCTCCCACACTTATTACCTGTGTAACCAGACAGACAGACAGACAGAAAAAAGAGAGAGAGAAGGACAGATAAAGACAGGGAGAAAGGTATTCTGTATAATTGATCACCAATAAATGAACTCAATGTCATTTTTTCAGATATGAATTTAAACTATACCAGATATTTCTTCCATATTTGTGGGAGATGCATTGATGTATTAGACTTACAATTATGTTGAAGTGGATAATGTTTATATCCATGCAGATTCCAACCCATCCATGACTCCTATCTTTGAGCAATTCTAGTCCATGTTTTCCCATAATCTCCTACAGAGAGTTCACCCAATATGTTACTGGTTTTCCTTTTTAACTCTTGATATTACATCTGTCAGTTATCTCTTGCTCTCATTATATGATAAGTGCAATCCAGTTTTAGTCAGGCATATCTCTCCGATAATATTCTTTACATCACATCTTATATACTTCTTCAATGGTGATATGTTGCAGAGTACTTTCACTCATTGATCTTTGGGTGTTTAATTTTTGGAATACAGAGGTAATCGATAAACTGTAGTTGTTCAGCATTCTTATAACAATATTGATATATTTTTAAATGGATCCTTATTTCAGGGGAAATTCTTTGATTCACTAAAAGGTTTGCGCAATTTCCCAAATGCAAACATGCTCACTCCCTTCTTCTTTAATTATGGCCCAATTTCCATGTCTGATACATACACAGTCACCCCCCCCCCAGACACACACACAAGTTCTAGGAATTGTCCATCCAACTACACATCACAAACTAGCATGTTTCATCCACTTGGTTTTTCTTTAATGGATAATTAATCCAAACTTTTTAGGTGATCATGAATATTATTTATAAGATTCAACAATAGTTTTGGACATATTTTCAGCAAAAGAACAAGTAAAGAACCTCAGTATCCATTAGGAATTTTTCTTTGATTTAGGTTCTTTTTTGGAATATATTCAAATATATGTTTATCAGAGGTGATTTACATTGTCATCATGCACTGGAATATAACTAATGAAATACATTTAAACAGAACATAGAGAGGTTTTTAATCAGGTATTGAAAAAAATTTCTCTACAAGTGTCTTCCTTCTACAGAGGGAAACATAAAATTATGAAGAGCTAAAGGGAATTGTCCACAGTCTTAATAAGGACAGTCAAAGATAGCACCATTGCAGAATTTTCTGCCTAGAATACACTCTTTGCTGGGTACTGAAAGGGGAGGTTTAAATAGGCAGATGGTAAAAACTCACAGCACCTGTTATGGCAAAATAAGGCATGTGTTTGATATGTTGAGATGAAGCCTGCACAATGAGAAACTCCCTCTAGGGATGCTTATTAGTCATCCCATATGAAAGGTGAGATAATATCTCCAGGTGGCACAGTTTCTTCCTTTCTTCTTAAAAGGAAAGTTTATTTGTCTAACAGCTTGAATTCATAAGAAACAAGGAAAATGGGAAGCTACTGCAGTCCTGGGAATTAGAGTAAGCACCAAGAGTGAAAGGGCAGGACAGTGTAAAAAAACAGCACATAACACAGAAAGCTCTGTGTGTGTGTGTGTGTGTGTGTGTGTGTGTGCATGTGAGTTTCTTGAGATCTAGGAGCATTTTTGACATTTTTTAATCCCCAGTGCTTACACATTACCTGACATATGATTGGTGAAGAGTAAACGTCTATAAATTGATTGCTTATTGATTGATATGTGTGTATATAAGCATACATGCACAAATACAAACAGTTTTGTTTTGTTTTTTCAGTTCCTAGAACATCAATGTGTATACATATATGCATATATATATGTATATATTTATATATCACATATGAAGGAGAGACATAGAGACAAATAGAGACACACAGAGAGAAAGAGAGAGAGGGGGGACTGAGAGAGACAGAGACAAACAGAGAAAAAGAGATGGGGCAGAGAGTTACAGAGAGACACAAAAAGAGAGAAAGAGGGGAAAGAGATGGAGGGAAGGAAGAAGGGAGATGGAAGGGAGGGAGGGAGGGAGGGAGAGGGACAGACAGACAGAAAAAAAGACACAGAGATAGGGGTAGATAAAGACAAGGAGAAACAAAGAGATCTTTTCCTCAACATGGTTTAAATTCTGTGGTTAAAAGGATCAATTTGATTAAAAAAGGTATTCTGTATAATTGAAAGAAAGCAAAACTCTGTCCATATCCCAGCCCCAACACTTATTATCTGTATAATCAGAGACAAGTAATTTGACCCCCCAATAAATGAATAAGGATTAGTTTTTCCCATCTACAAAATGGGAAAAATAATGATTATAAGGATTTAAGTTATGGAATTATTGTGAGGATCAAATGAGTAATGTATGTAAAGAACATTAAGGTTTGCAAAGTTCCCTGCATAACTAGTATCATTTTCTTCATCATTTCTATAGAATTATAACATTTATTATTGACTCACATGTTCATACTTTAATCAAGCACCGTCCTTACAACAACCTTATAAAGTAGATTTTATAAATATTATTATTCCCATTTTTCTTATGACAAAACTGGGGTTTGTGGTGATAATGTGGCTTTCAAGTGGGAGAAACCACATAGACCATCAGGTTTAATACTTTCATTTGAGAGATGAAAACTAATTGAAAAATCAGTAGGCTAATTTGACCCATCCAAGGTCATCTAGCTAGTAAATGTTCATGTAGATATGTGCAGGAAGTAGAAGATATAGTTCTTTCCCAAGCCAAGTAGAATCAGAGAATTATAAAAATGAGATTTGAGAGATTTGCTGTTTCAAACACAATCAAAGGATTTGTTTCATTTCTGGAATTTTTTACAAGTGGTCATGCAGGTCCCAAGTGAAAATTTCAAGTGAAAGAGAATTCACTTGTTCTGTCTGTTTGGTGACAACCCAAATTCTGAAGATAGCTTTTTCCTTATGCTCAAATAAATATTCAAATGTATCTATGATTTCATGATTTTGGATATTCCCTCCAATGAATCCTATCCCTGCCTGCCCTGTTCACTATGAATCTTGTTCATGTCTTCCCAAGAGTTTGCCACAGGGGTTCCAATCAGAACATTGAGGGCCTTCCTCACTTTCTTTGGACATTGCTAAAACACCAGTAGAATACATAGGTTAGCCAATGGTTATCACTCTCTCACCATCTGATTGTACCATCTACTTTTTCAGTCATACATACTCCTTATTCTAATTCTCCAGAACTTCATAATTTATTTATCAGCTGTTCACAGCCCCACTTACTTCTTCATTGTTCTATAAGTCCCAACTTCTTAAACTATAGTTCATAACCCCATATACTATCTTGTAACCGAAGGCAAGGGTCACAGAATTAGGATTTATTTTCAATAAATGTTTGATTTGTATATCTATTTTATATACCTACATAAATAGGGTCATGTAAAAATTTCTTGGGCAAAAAGGGTTGCAATGGGGAAAAGTTTAAGAAGCCCTATGTATAGAGGATAATCACTTTCAGTATTTCAGAAACTGTAGTCTTCCATGAGTTACTGCCATCTAAAAGCAATAGAATTCTTTGTTTTAATCCAATCTCTAATTTTATCTGTGCTGGTAACTCCTGGGGAAGGATATCCTTTATCAATTACATATTAACACTTTCTCTGTAGATTAAATTCTTAAAGACTTGCTCCAAGCACTGACAGAATAATTGACCTGCCCAGGATCACAAAACCACTGTGTATTAAAAAATAGGCTTTCCTCACTCCAAGGCTAACACTCTTGGTACTTAAATTGGCAGATTGCCATTATGCTAGCTTCTTTCAGTGACCATACACTTCTCTTTGAAGCAGAGGCTCATATTTGTTTCTTCTTACAGCCATTCAAACTTCATTTCCCTTTAGATCCCATCTAGTGATCTTCATTTTCTCCTCTAGGATGAAGCAGAACACAGCAAATTTCTCTTTTATATTTTAATCCTTCAACTATTTGAAAATTTCTTTCCTTTTCCCACTTTCCTGAGGAAATATGCATTACATAGTGTCTATTATTTGTCAGACACTGTACTAAGTCCTTTACTAATATCTCATTTGCTCCTCAAAGCAATCTTGTGAGGTAGGTGCTGTTATTATCTCCATTTTACAGTTGAGGAAACTGAGGCAGATAGTGATTAAGTGACTTGCCCAGGGTCACCTAACTAGGAAGTTTCTAAGGCTGGATTTAAACTTACGTCTTCTTGACCCTAGTTTCAGTACTCCATCAACTGTACCATTTAGCTGCCACCAGACTGAACTAATAAAATGATAATGATAGCAAATTTTAAATAGTGCTTTAAGTTTGCAAAGTACTTTATGAATATTATCTCATTTAAACTTCATAGTAACCTTGAAAGGTAGGTGCTATTAATTATACCCATTTTACATATGAAGAAACAAATAGACCAAGGTTAAATGATTTCCCTAGATTGAGTGGCTTGCCAGTTAGTGTACAAGAGTGGATTTGAACTTGCATCTTCAGACTTTATTTACAATGTCACCCAGATGACCATCTACAATCCTTTCATCTTATCTTTGCAGGGCATGCTTTTGAAATCCTCTACAATGCTGATCTCCCTCATCTATATGCCCTAGCTTGTTATTGATTTAGAGTTGAAAGGAGCCTCCAAGATCATTGAGTCCAAACTCTTCATTTTACAGATAAGGAAACTGAGGTTCAGGGAGGTTATTACTTTCTTGAGGTCATGCTAGTGGCATTAATTAGAGGAAGAATAAGAATCATCATTCTTTACTTTGCATCACACCATCTACCAATGTCAATGTCATTCCTAAAAAGCAGAACTTGGAAGCAAAGTTGATATTCCAAATATGGTCTAGCAAGTGCAAAGTATGTAGGACTTTTACCTCTCATAATCTGCACACCTACTTCTATCGACACAATCTAAGACTGCCTCAGCTTTATTTGGCTAACATATGACATGACAGAAACTGAAGTATATTAAAACCCTCAGGATTTTGTTTTTTTTAAGAAAAAACACCTGAACTTAACTCAGCACTTTTTCACATGAATTTCCTCCCCTTCTTTTTTATTTCAAAATACAAAATATTTTAGCTTCATTCCAAGGTTCTGATCTGTTGAAGTTTTTAAGGGTTTTTAAGGCTCTTCCTAATCCCTAAATTCAATAACATCCTATGAATATGTTTATTCAAATAATTGATTTTAAAAATCTTTAAAAATAAGGTCAGAGTTTTGGTCTACTTCAGGAGACATCTTTCTCCAGGTGGACTTTTGCTACCACAATTAGAAAGGTAGTATGTCAAAATGTAAAATTTGAGAAGGAAGCCACTTCTGCTAACAGCACTTAAAAAATAAAGGAATTCTCTCCACTGAAGGAACTCCTTTAGAAAGAATATATAAAAACTGGGTATAGAAAAAGCTTCTTTCCTGGTATTTTAAAGATTTGCCTTTAATGGGTAGGGTTTGTCTTTGTATATATTCAGAATAGTGTTGGATTCTGTTTTTCAAGTGATGAAAAATGTTTTATTATATCTGATAGACTTTTCTTTATTCTCTTCTGGCAAAAAGGAAAGCTACTAAGTTAGTTAAGTGATTATTCCTTTGATAATAACAGGATATACCAAAAGCTCACTAGGCATCATGAGGTGCTGTGATTGTCTAAGAGTAACTTATGGGATTAAGGAGCAAGTGAATGAAGCCAATTCAGAATCCAGAGGGGGCAAATCACAAATAGATCTTTTTACAAGAATCATCATCCCATTGAGGGCCCTCAAAGGTGTGAACTCTTGGTTTAGAAAGGTTTATAGTAAGTTTCTCACTTTATAATTAGGATTCTTAACTTTCTTTTTTCCAGAAACTGAGAAAATATCTGCATTTCTAGACTTATATGGCACCTATCTCACTAATGAGATATCATAAAAAATTGATTCAGTAATCCTATGCCATGAATCCTTGCCTTCTGAAATTTAGAAAACAGTTCTTTCAGTTATCCAAACCAGATAACAATAAATGATTGAAGGTAGTTCAATATCCTTTTACCATCTTTTGACTCATTTTGGACTGTGGGAGAAATGTAGTTAGAATGTAGTTCATGTGAAAAAGTCATAAAAGTTAAATTCAGAAGTTTTTTTTTTTCCTAAAGAAAATAAAGTCCTAAGGGTTTTTCTGGACTTCAGTCTCTGCCATGTCATATGTTAGCCAAATAAAGCTGAGGCAGTTTTAGATCGTATCAACAGAAATATGTGTGGAATTGAGTAATTCTATGATCATCTTTCCTTCTAATCAAGGCAGGTCAGAGGAATACAGATTTAAAATTGGAAAGGGCCTCAGAATCCACCTAGTCCTGCTGCCTCATTTTACAGAAGAAAAATCTGAAGTCCAGAGAGAAAAAGTAAATTTACTTGTAATCATGTAAGAAAGTAAATGACAGAATTTGAGCTCAAGTCCTCTTGTTCTAGAATTAGTATTTGTTACTATTTCTTCCTAGGCTCTCTTTGATCTTCTTCTTGCTCTTAAGAAAATTTGTTTGTTATCTTTAGCACTTGTAGCAGCAATTCATATTGGGTCTTCATCTCCTTGATATAATTGTGACATTCTCTTCCCAACTCTATGTATCAAACACTTCTTCCCAAATATAAAAAGATAGGTGTGGGAAGGGGGAGGGCAAGGAGGAAAGGACTGGCTCAAAAAAGAAGAATGCAGTTTTAATAGATGTTTTCAAATATATGAAATCCTATGGTGTTGAGGATGGATTTGCTTCTTTACAATTCCAAAGAGAAGAAAAAAGATTAATCACTGAAAATAAGAGGACAACAGATTCTGATTCATTGTTAGGAAATTCTTTCTAATAAGTGAACTTAACTAGAACAGAATGAAAGGCTTCCAGTGGCCAAGAACTCCTGTCATTTGAAGCATGCAGACAAAAACTGGAAATTTCAAGGATTTTGTAGAAAGTATTTCTATACAAGATAGGAAGATGAACTGAATGTTCTCTAAGGCTACTACCCAATATAAGATTCTCTTCTCTTTGACCTGTTTCAAACACAACCTAATTGGATCTTTCCTTCTTGATCCCCCTTCCTTTTCCTCTAAAGAAAGAACAGTTCCTTGACTTTGGTTGAGCCCAATAACTCTCACAGCATGGAATTCATTCAACACAACTGTTATCTATCATGATTAAGTGGAGAGAGAAGTGGTATTGTAACTACAAGAAAAATTTTAGAAAATATATTCCCATGTGCCTCTTTTTCCAGTTCTACACAAAAGAAATGAAATTTTGGAACCAAAGAGTTCAGTAAAATAATTAATCTAAAAATATTAGTGATTTTCTTCTATGTAGAAGACAATGCAGAAAATTAAGAGTCAGGATGCCCTTTTAAAATTAGTCTGAAATGACAGAACAAAGGTGATTGACAAAAAATGAAAGGCCAGTACAGGAATTGAACCTATTATTTAAGACCCAACTTCTTAAACTATGGTTTGTGACTCCATATGTTTGTGACAAGTCAGAGGTACACTTTAAAATTTGGTGCTCTTAGATCTGATATGATCTTTCTATCACTATGTCTTTGAAGCCTTGATGCTGAAGTATGTGTCAAATGAATGGTATAAAATACATGAAGAGGACCACCAACCAACCAACCACTAGGAAAGCTTTAACAAAAAGCTGGGATTTCTCTCCCCCAGCAATCAGCTTGGCTTTGAAATTTGGGGACAATTCAAATATATAAGGAGAAACAGCATTTCAAGTTGACATGCAAATATGGAAGATAATTATATAAGCAAAGATAGGTAAACAGGTTGAAAGAGAAATAAGTAAATCTATCAATAGGTCAGTCTTGAGAGAGTAGAAATGTTGAGATAGATTGATAGATAGATAGACAGACAGACAGATAGAGGTATACAAATACAGAGGGATATCTATAGATATATAGAGAGATACAAATTAATATGATCTTTTGAGAGGAAACTGAATTTGTTTACCATCAAGCCATGTTCAGTTGTTTGCTACTCTTATTTTAGTATTCATAGTCATGGTGCCAGATAACTTAATCAATTCTGTTTTCTCGGGAATATTGTAGTCTAGAATCAGTTCATTAACTTACCTAAGATTCATAAGCAGTCAACAGTTGAGGGGTTTTTTGTGGTTGTTGTTGTTGTTTGTTTACTTTGTTTTTTATTTTTATTTTTGCCACAATGCACACAAAAGTCATTTCTTGCCATGTGCTCCAGGTATGTTCATGTGTGTCCAGATATGTTGTTTCACCAAGCAAATATATGTCCACCTGGAAATCTTGAGCTAGTTAAATTTTGTTAAATACATTGGCCCTTTAAACCACAAAAACTTTTTTTAAAGGATCCAAAGATTGAGATGTTAATAGACTGAAAGGAAGAGAAGTGTATATTTTTAACATATATAACATGGAAAAGGAGTTCTTTCCATAGTTTTGGTCATGATGGAAACATATCATGGGAGAACCAGTCAATTATGATTCAGAAAACATATTTAGAGCTATCACCAGATAAAAATGAGAGTTCATTACTTGGCACCTGACTATCATAAAGTTTGTGTTAGTAGTGGTAGGTCCACAAAGGAGAGATCAGCAGAGTATGTTGATAACAGCCATGTTTTGTCTTGAGTCTCTTCCCTTAGGGTAGTTACACATCTCTCACATCTGTCACACTTCTCCACACTCTACTTTCCTACTACCACCATCCTGGTTCAAGCCCTCATCTTCTCTTATCTGGATGATTGTAGCCTACTAGCTGATCTGTCTGTTTCCAAGAGCACTTCCTCTCTTGATTTTATCCTTAAGACAGCTAGCAAAATAATCATATTAAGGCACCAATCTGACTATTTCTCAAAAATCTCCTTACTTCCTCTAAAATAAAATGCAAACTCAGTCTGTCACTTAAGACGTTGTATAGTCTAACTTCAACTTACTCCCTCTTCTTTGAGCACAAAATGCCATGTACCATCTTTGCACATTTATGAAAGTTCCCCATGCCTAAAATGGACTCCATATTTTCATAAGTGGTATAGTGAAGAGCCCTAGATCTGAAGCCAAAGGATCTATTTTGGATTCCAGCTATTTACTCTATTACATTAGACAAGTCATTTAACCTTAAGCCTCATTTTCCTCATCTTTAAAAGGAGAAGCTTGCCTACCTGGCCTTGCAGGTCCTTGGTGGTTCCAAATGTGTCACTTTTGAAAAATCCTTGCAATTCTTTAATTTCCCACCTTTTCTTTAAGACCTCCTTTATGTTCTCAATTGGATGTTCTCCATTCCTCCAAATATCCCTAGAGCACTTAGCCTTCATCACTCTCCAACTTGTATCATTCTTCTCTATGCCCATGCTGTATTCTGCGTCTTCCCTTCCTTTAGTAGAATATCAGATGCATGAGCATAGGAATGATATAATTTTCCACCTTTGTATGCTCAATGCCTAGCACAATATTGCACACATAAATGTATTTTTCATAATAGCATCCATCTCTCTTCTTTGATATTAACCATCTACCCTTCGAGTTAATCATTCAGCTTAAAAACATTGTTTTCTCTTATAGGAAGGGAAGATCTATACTTTAATCTCTCCTTAATACATTAGCATACATTCACCTATCAGACTAGTGAGCTATGGATGTAGGGCAGATCATTTAGATGTATGGAATGAAGCATTACAAAGAAAGTCATCCGAGGAGATAGTATAACAACATTAAAAATGTCAGTATATGTGCTAGGTTAGTGAGGATCCAATTCTACTTTGTTCAAATTGTCATCACCACCACTACCACCACCACCACCATCATCTCTAAAGAAAGGAATGAAAATCACTTATTAAGCATCATATATATATATATGTATATATATATATATATATACACACATATATATATATCTATATATAAAATTTGCTAAATGCTTTCCAAACATTATCTTACTTGAGTTTCATAACAAAATTGGCAGATAGATGCTATTATTATTCCCATTTTTATGGGTGAATAAATTGAGGCAGAGGTTAAGTGATTTACCTAGTTCCTTAGACAATTAGGTAATACAGTGACTAGGAGCTGGGCCTAGAATCAGGAAGCCCTGAGTATAAATCCATACTCAAACACTTGATAGTTGCATGACCCTGGCAAGTCATTTAACTCTATTTTATTTTATTTTTATTCAATGTTCTCATCTATAAAAGTGAGCTGGAGAAGGAAATGGCAAACCATTCTAGTATCTCTGATAAAAAAAAAACCCAAATCACAAAGAGTTTTTAAAAATTTTTTTTTATTAAAGCTTTTTATTTATAAAACATATGCATGGGTAATTTTTCAGCATTGACCCTTGCAAAGTCTTCTGTTCCAAATTACCCTCTCCTCCCCACCCCCTCTCCTAGAAGGCAAGTAGTCCAATACATGTTAAATACGTTAAAGTATATATTAAATCCAATATATTATACAGATTTATACGGTTATCTTGCTACATAAGAAAAATTGTATCAAGAAGGAAAAAAACTGAGAAAGAAAACAAAATGCAAGCAAATAACAACAGGAAGAGTGAAAATGCTATGTTGTGTTCCACTCTCAGTTCCTACAGTTCTTTCTCTGGGTGTATATGGATCTCTTCATCACTGAACAATTGGAAGTGGTCTGAATCATCTCATTGTTGAAGAGAGCCATATCCATCAGACTTGATCATCATATATTCTTGTTGTTGCCATGCATAATGAACTCCTGGTTCTGCTCATTTCACTAAGCATCAGTTCATTAAGTCTCTCCAGGCCTCTCTGAAATCATCCTGCTGGCCGTTTCTTACAAAACGATAATATTCCACAACATTCATATACCATAACTTATTAAGCCATTCTTCACTTGATGGGCATCCATTCAGTTTCCAGTTCTTTGCCACTACAAAAAGGGATGCCACAAACATTTTTGCACACATGGATCCCTTTCCCTCTTTTAAGGAGATCACAAAGAACTGGACACTACTGAAAAACGATTGAACAATAGAGATGATAGCACGATATTTATTGAAAGTTGTTCAGTTATTTTTTTTTGGTTGTATTTGACTCCTCATGACCCCATGTGGCATTTTCTTGGAAGATCCTGGAGTGGTTTGGCATTTCCTTCTCCATTTCCTCATTTTACAGATGAGGAAACTGAGGCAAACAGGGTTAAGTGAGTTACCTAGGGTCACACATCTAATAAGTCTGAAGCTGAATTTGAATTCAGGAAGAGGAGTCTTCCTGACTCCAGGCTTGTACTCTATTCACTTTATTGTTTATTGAAAACTTCTTGTTACAACCCCATTATCTGGAAAGAAGGAGTAGCTCCCATTAAAGTATCAGTCCTAACACACTAGCATGTTTTATTTTATCAGATTAATTAGTTATAGCAAAGTTTTTGTACTGAAAGTAATGGGAAATCAGTGACTTGAATTTTGAAAAGGGAAAGATCAAAGAACAAGGTTGTTCCCTGGAATAGGCAAATGAGAATATGGCATTGTAGTCAAGATTCTGGGCAGTAGGAAAACACTGTAATCTTTAAGGGGAGGGATTTTGAAATAGGTAAAGAGTTCAGAAGCGGGAAGATTCAGGAAAAAGGAAAGAATTCATAAAGATATCTTATTCTTCTTTGCATTTTTGCAAAGTTAACAGCAAAATTTAGCCAGCTAACTCCAGCTCCATCTGAACTAAGTGAACACTGGTAATGTAAAACTTCATAGAATAAGTAGAAAATATATTTCCTTGTCCTCTAGGATCTCTTGTATCTAACCGAGATAAAAATTATTTATAATTAGGAAGAGTCCTTTGACTTAGGAGTGAAAGTGCCAAAGCTTATACTGGTATTACTTCTCTCCTTACTAGCACCTCAGTGTTAACAGTTGGGAAGTAGCAATGTATATTCTCCTAGGTCACACAAGTATCAAAGCTCTGGATAAAGAGAACACTTTAATAATACTATCATCATTTTAAATAACATCTCCTAGAAACTTTTCTAGTCTTTATAATACATACAATCCAAAATTTTGATATTTTAATTATCCATGATTTCATCTATTTCTTCACTTAATTATTAAGATCTTTATTTTCACTTAGTCTTTCAGTCATGTCTGATTCTTTGTGATCCATAGACCATAGCAATGTAGACCCTACTATCTGTCCATGGGGTTGTCTTGGCAAACATAATGGAGTGCTCCAGTGGTCCCCTTTTTTTCAGAACCCTCCAATATAACCTATCTTGAATAGCCCTGCATGGCCTAGCTCATAATTTCATTCAGCTATGCAAAATTCACCATGACGAGGCAATCCTCCACCAGGACAAGTATTAAGCTCTTACTATATGCCAGACATTGAGTTCCTAACCTCTATCTCCAATATCCTGTTGAACATCTTGAGCTGGATGTTCTAGGGATACCTTACACTCAGCATGATCCAAACTGAGCTCATTAAATTTTTCCCCAAACCCTTCCTCTTCCCAACTTCCCTATTACTGTCATATGCACCACTATCCTCCCAGAAATCCAGACTTCCGACCTAGAGGTCATTCTAAATTCCTTATTCTCTTTTACCTCAATCCCTGACCCCACCCCTGCCATATCCAATTTGTTGCCAACTTGGTTCTACCTTCCTAGCATCTTCCTATATGTCTTTTTATCCCTTCTGACATGGCCACCATCCTGATGCAGTACATTATTATCTCATGCCTGGACTATTGCAATGATCTGCTATTTGGTCTCCTTACTTCAAATCTCTTTGGATTGCAATCTACATTTTCTACTTTTTTGCAAATCTGATCCTCTCTCTCTCTCTCTCTCTCTCTCTCTCTCTCTCTCTCTCTCTCTCTCTCTCTCTCTTTCTCTCTCTCTCTCTCTCTGTCTCTCTCCTCTCTGTCTCTCTCCTCTCTGTCTCTCTCTCTTCTCTCTCTCTCTCTTTCACATACTCTCTCTCTTTCACTTCTCTCTCTCTCTCTCTCTCTCTCTCTCTCTCTCTCTCTCTCTCTCTCTCTCTCTCTCTCTCTCTCTCTCTCTCTCTCTCTCTCTCTCTCTCTCTCTCTCTCTCTCTCTCTCTCTCTCTCTCTCTCTCTCTCTCTCAACCCCAAAGTTCCCTAACACCTCCTCTGGTGTTTAAAAGCTCCAGTTGCTCTCTGGCAATTCCAGTATCAAAGATAACATCTTGTTTTTGATGTTCACAGCCTTTCATAACGTTACTCCATTCTATTGGTCCAGTCTTCTTACCCCTTGCTCATTCTTCCCCTGCCCATGTACTCTATAATTTAATGCCACCAGCCTCCTTATTATTCCACTCACAAAGCTGAGATGACATCACTTGATTTTGGACATTTTCACAGGCTTCACAGGCCTGAAATTCTCTCCCTCTTCATTTATATCTTCTTGCTTCCCAGATTTCCTTCAAACCAACTAAAATCTTACTTGCTATAACAAATATTCTCCAATGTTCCTTAATGATAATATTTTATCTTTATTACTTCTAGTTTATTTGTACATCACTGTTTTCATGCTTTTTGAGAGCAGGAACTATTTTTTGCCTGTCTTTATGTACTCAATGCTCATCATAATGCCTGGTATATAATGGATATTTATTTAATAAGTGTTTGTTGACTTTCTAAGCACTGGAGATACAAAATCAAAAGTGAAATAGTCCCTACATTCAAGGAGCTTACATTCTAACAACAAAACACATATAGATATAGATTTAAATATGAGTGTAAATATAGATATATATATATATATAGAGAGAGAGAGAGAGACAGAAAGAGAGACAGAGAGAGAGACAGAGAGAGAGACAGACAGAGAGAGAGAGAGACAGACAGACAGACAGACAGACAGACAGAGACAGAGAGAGAGAGAGAGAGAGAGAGAGAGAGAGAGAGAGAGACAGAGAGAGAGACAGAGAGAGACACAGAGAGAGACAGAGAGAGAGAGAAGGGCAACAAGGTGGCACAGGAGATAGAATTCTAGGCCTAGAATCAGGAAATCTGAATTCAAATCCTGATTCACATACTTATCAGAGTGTGATTCCAGACAAGTCACTTAATTTTCTTTGGTTCAGTTTCCTCTTCTCTAAAATGAGCCAGAGAAGAAAATGGCCCATCACTCCAGCATATTTGCAAGAAAACCCACAAATAGTTGGTCTCACCTGAAATAACTGAAGAATAACAGATACAGAATATATACAAAAAATATCACGTCATTTGGGAAAGAAAGTCACTAGCAGTTCAAGAGGGCAAAAAATTCAAGAAATATTTCACATAAAAGCTGGCACTGGGAGGTGAATTTTGAGGAAAAAAAGAACAGGATTCAAAGAGATGGAGAGATGAAATATTTCACTGCAGTTAACATGTTACCTGGACTTCTTCTACCATAATAAGGTCTTACCTGAGTCTTTTACTCTCTCTCCTTTCCCTACTTGGCTTTCTATATAAGGAGCAATATATAATAAATAATAGCCAAAAGAAGTATGTTCTTCATGCTTCCATATTCAGCCCTCATTCATCCTCAGTGTAGGAGAAATATTTATTGCATAAATGCACATCACTGAAAACTTTCAAGTGTGTTTGATGAGCTTTCAGTACTTTGAGGGTATTCTATTGCTGCAAAAACTGTTTTTGCAGGGAACTAGCTGTTAGAAGGAATTGGAGATGTTTGCTCTACTTTTGCAGTGCTTATGGATAATAATATGACTCATTGTGAATTCACTTGGAGAAGTAGTTTCTCTTTTTTATTTTACCTTCTACTTTCTCACATGACCAACCAAGTTGTTCCTCTGCCTAATGATATTAGGTTTTAGGAGGCAGAGAAAAGTTTTCTTTATTGTGCAATGAGAATTTCTTGGTATTGGAATAGCCAAATAAATGGAAGGTTTTTTCCCTCTTAAGTTAGAGAGGCCATCATCAGTAGGACATAACCCTGCAGTTATAGGAGTGGAAGAAGTCACAGAGAAAATTATTTTAAAAAGGAGCTAGAATGATAGGAAGAGCATCCCCTGGAGCTACAGTTACTGTTAATATTAATACTTGAGGCATAAATTTTGCAGATATTCCCTAGGGTAGAGACAAGGGAAACTATGGATATTCCAGTCTGCTAAAAACCATGACAGTGAAATTTTCCCTCTTCTTCCCTCTTGTTCTCTCATCCTTCTAGAATTCTAAGGTTTCTGTTCTTCAAAATTATCATATCTTCTATAATAATTAATAATAATGCCTAAAGGATCTGTCCTAACTGGTTCTAATTGTATACTTCATTATTCGAAGAGGAAGACAAAGAAAAGGGGAGGGAGGTATTGACAAGCCTATATATAATATATAGTTTATATAGTATATGAAAGAAATAGAGACAGAGAATGGACATTATTTTCTCTCTGAATATTGGGGTAGAAACAGCATTCAATGACCCTGTAACTGTCTTCTACTATTCCTTTTATCAGGAAATGGTACATCAAGGAATGATACAGCCAAGGTCAATACATTTCAAGTTGAGTCAACATACACGTTTCTTTTATTCATCAACTCCAGGGTCTCACCTGACTCCCCCACACAAGATCCTCACAGAGTTATAAAGGACTTCCAAGCTCTTGTTCCTAGCTGAATGAACCGAACCGAATGATGTTTACTTCCTCCTTATATCATGGTGCAGGTATTATGTCCACTGCATAGTTAGCACCCTACTTTTTGAAGAAGGATAGGGAATAGCACATGCCCATTTCCATTCACTTTTCTGATTTTCATCATTTTTCTGGATGCCTAAGGCCAAGACATGAAATTTCTCAAATGTTCAGAGAAAACTCAAGACAACATTAACCATACTGGAGAGATAGGGGAGAAGGGAATGGAAGGGAAAGATATCATTATGCCAAAAGGCTTCTTGTTCATCCATTATTACATTAATACAGTGAATTTTGAGCCAAATTATCTGTTGAAAAAGATATTTTAAAGACTCTGATGTGGAAAAACTGCACTGAGAGTCAGGGAAATAGGATTTTAATTTTGTTTGTAGCAACTTGCTGTTAATCCACAAAACTTGAATTTAAGCTTCAGAGTTTAGATTCACTGCACGACCACTAAGGTCTCTTGCAGATCTAAATCTGTATTTCATGAGCATATCTTCTTATTATAGTTATCTGTGTATGTAATTCAGCTACTGCCAGGAGGCAAATCCTCTGTCTTAGTCAATCTTTGTTTCTGTGCTGCAGCACCACATCTAGTGTTTAGGTACCTCTTTGCTGATATGTTAACACATTGATCTTTGTGTATATGCTTTGTTGTTTTTCAGTCATGTCCAACTCTTAGTGACCATTTGGGGGTTTTCTTGGCAGAAATATTGGAGTGGTTTGCAATTTCCTTCTCCAGACATTTTACAGATGAGGAACTGAATAAAGCAGGGTTAAGTGACTTGCCCAAGATCACACCACTAGGCAGTATCTGAAACCAGGATTTGAAGTCAGGAAGATGAATCTTCTTCAATTCAATCCTAGGACACTATGTGTCACCCCCCTCAAATCTATAGTTATTCATGTTCCTTATTTCTCAGAACATTCCCATCACACTATGTAAACCACATCTTCTAAGGGAAACCATCCTGAATTTGGAGATAGACAATCTGAATTCAAATCTCTTTAAAAATTGTATGAACTTGGATGTTTCTTAACTCCATTAGGACTCAATTTCCTGATCTGTAAAATAAAGAGCTAGAAAGCATATATCTAAGTTCTTTTCCGGCTCTAACTTTAGTAATCTTTTGATCAATTCATTAGAAAAAGAAGGTTCAAGAGGAAAGAACAACAAACTGAGGGGAAGGAAACCTGAGTCAAAGTCCAAGCTCTGCCACTAACTTGCCACATAACCTTGATGACATTTCTTCTCCTCTTCAGGCCTCAGTTTTTCAATCAAATTTTTTAATGGGATTGTTCTTTATGAACTCTCAAATGCCTTCTAAGTCTAACATTCTGTGATTACAATACTTTGACCCCAACAGCATGACATCTTCATTTCCCAACCTTTACAGGTCTAAATAAAGAAAAAAAAACAAACCAAAAAACCTAGAGTATAAAGAAAAAACAAACAAGCCAGTATCTACTGTGCTCTGCAAAGAATATGTGACTCAAATACACTGGGAGAAAACTCTTCTGTATCCTCAGTGTCTGAAATGGAGGTGCCTAAAATAATTTTCAAAGAATCCTGTTTGCTTTTGAAGTGAGAAAATATTCTGTTTGTATGGACCTCAAATAAATTTAGGCCTGACACAAATAATGAGCTTCAACATCTGGTTGAGGAGAAAGCTGTGCCCTGAATAGGTCTGCCTGATAAAAAGTCAGCAGCTGCAGCTGTCTGAAGCTGGCCTAGAAGGTCACAGCATTGTATTCTACCATAATAGCAATTTTTTTTCAACCCTTGCTATTCCTTTGAAAACATAATACACATTTTGGTTCACAAATTGACTTTTCCTTCCCCGTCCTCTCCAATTTCCTTTTCTTTTTTTCTTGCTTGGTGGTATAGAGTCTAATTTGCTGGTGATTGTTACAATCTGTGTCTTCTGTGTAGTCTCTAAACTGAGATTTAAGGGCACCACGTTTCTCTGTCCTGGTTTTCATGGGAAAAAAAAGCATGTGTCTAAGAGAAAAGATGTCTGAGTTCAAATTATTTTTTTAAAATTAAAAAAAAAAACTTGGCAGATTTTGTCTTCCGAGCTTCCAAATATTTTCTGCCTAAAGTTAGAGGTTTACCCTCATATGTAAAAATAATAAATGGTATTATTACCATAACAAGGTAGCAGGATAATTAAGTTGTGGAAGCAGTTATTCAGCAGCTATTACCATAAGGAGAATAGCAGCCTCTCTTAGTTTCTTAGATGCCTGTAGGCATCAGTTGAAACCGAAGAGAACCCAGAACTCTGTATATGTCTGTTCTATTATACTGCTGCATCAAAATTGTCTCCCTCTCTCTTTCTGTCTCTATCTCTTTGTGTCAGTTTTCATCTCCATCTCCCTCTCTCCTCTCCCTTTCTCTATTTCTCCCTTTTCCTCCCTTCTTCTCTCTCTCCCCCTTCCCTCTGTCCCCACCTACTCTCCCCCTCCTTCCCTCTTTCTCTCTCTCCTCCTTGCTCCCTCTCTCTCTTCTTCCCTCCCTTCCATCCTTTCCCTTCCCCCCTCGCCCTCTTTCTTTCTCTCTCCTCCCTTGCTCTCTCCCTCCCTTCTTTCCTCCCCGCCCCATCTCTGTCTGTCTCTCTTTGTGTCTTTGCCTCACTCTCTGTCTCTGCTTTTCTGTGTCTGTCTCTTTGTGTGTGTGTGTGTGTGTGTGTGTGTGTGTGTGTGTGTGTGTGTGTTTCTATTGTAAGAAAACAAGATTTGGAATCAGAGAATCTGGGTTGTACTAGATAATCTCTAGGGTTCCTACCAATTGTGTGATTCTATGATTCTGGTTTCACATCCCAGTCCTATGATACCCAGGTAATTTGGAATGCATTATTTAATCTTGCTGGCCCAATCTAGTTCTAAAACCTATATCAGCTTATAATTCTATAAATCTTATAGGCTGAAATCCCACATCATGTCTTGTTATCCTAGACTCATCACTTTATTTCATCTGTAAAATGAAAGAGTTTGACTCCCTTCCAGCTCTAAATTGATGATCCTATGTAATGGGCTGGCAGTAAGCTACCTGAAGTCTTGGGTTTAGAAAAATCTACTTACTAGATGATGACTTATTGCCTCAAGTTCAACAACAAATGTATTTTTGATAATTTCTACTCTCAGTCAAAATCCTACTTTCTACAAGAAGCCTTTTCTAGTCCTCCTTTATCTATGTTCTTTCCCTCTGAGATTATCTCTGATTTATCACAAATACACACACATAATCTTGTTCATTCACACTTTCCATATTGTCTTCTTCCATTTGATTTTGTTTATACATACTTTCCATTTTATCTTCTTTCATTAGATTTTAAGCTCTCTGAAGACAGAGACTGACTTTTTACTTTCTTTGTATCCCCAAGCTTAGAAGGCAGCTTCAAGTCACATGATGACCTCCCCCGGAAGCCCCAATGTACGATTTGTCACTGAAGCTTATTCTGCACATACAATATATCGCGCAGTTATATACATATATACACAGTCTTGCCTGCAATTATGATAAATTACAAGTGCAGCACGTACGATCATGCAGCGCTGGATCATGAGAATTGATCCCAGGATTCAGAGGAAGCCAGGGCATTTGGGAGGGCGGCCTGAGGGGTGACTTGTGTGCAATGAAGGTCTGAAGCAGGAGAGAGAGTGCAGGAAACGGAGGCATCATAGCACAGAGGCAGCTTGGAGGAAGTTGGGCATTGCAGTCTGTATGTATATATAGATATTTTACTAATAGCAATTTGGAATCCCTTAGAAATAATGATGTTGAGAAAAAGAAAAATTGACTCGAAGTGTAGGATATTCAAAAAACAGTGGACTTAGGATTACTTTTTCATGCAGTACAAAGAAAGGGCTGTATGTTTGATATGACAAAATACAGTGTCTGTGTTCGAAGAACATAATTTGCGTTGACACTATGCACTCAACATAAAGATAAATATGATTGTTTCATTGGAAAAGTGAGAAAAGTTAAAATATTAAAACTGAAAAATACATTGACAACTCAGCAAAATATTTTTGTGAAGCAGAAGCAGCTAAATATTTCATCACTACAAGCAAGTTTTCAAGTTGCCAAGCTAATAGCATACACTGGCAAACCATTTGTGGGGGGAGAATTTGTTAATGAATGCCTGCTTTCTGTTGCCAAAGAGATGTGTCCAGAGAAGGCCAATTTATTTAGCACAGTGGAGTCTTTCGGGACCTACAATTACACGGAGGATTGAAGAAATGGGAGACAATCTGCATCAGCATTTGCAGAACTCCACAAAAAAAATTTCATATTTTTCCTTGGCACACGATGAAAGCAATGATGTTCATAATTCTGCACAACTTCTGATTTTTATTTATGGGACGAACGATTATTTTGAAGTCATAGAAGAGCTTGCTGCACTGCAAAGCATCAAAGGAACAACTACAGGAGAGGATATCTATGAAAAGGTTTGCCAAACTATGAATGGTTTGGAGCTGGACTGGGCTAAACTAGCCAGAGTGATAACTGATGGTGTCCCTAGCATGGTGGGGGTCTAAGAAAGGAGTAATTTCTCACATTAACCAAGAGATGGGCAAACAAAACCATTCTCATCCAACAGCCATACACTGCCTCATCCACCAACAAATGCTGTGTAGTAAATCACGGAAGTGGGACTCATTATGAAAATTTTGGTATCTTGTGTTTAACTTCATTAGAGCCAATGTAATATCACAGACAATTTCAGGAATTTCTGTCTGAGCTAAATGTTGAGTATGAAGATGTTCTATATCACACAGAAGTCTGTTGGCTGAGTCGACGGAGAGTTTTGAAACGTCTCTATGACTTACTTCCACAGATTACAACTTTTCTGCTTTCAAAAAACAAAGAAGCACCAGAGCTCAATGATGCAGAATGGAAATGGCACCTTGCCTTTCTGACAGATGTAACAGAGCTACTTAACAATTTCAATATGCAACTTCAAGGAAAGGGGAAGCTCATCTGTGATATGCAATCACATGTCAAAGCATTTGAAGTAAAATTAGGCCTCCTCATCAAAGAAGTGAAGGAGGAAAACTTCTGCCATCTGACCACAACTCAAAATCTGTTAGCAGAAAAACCGCTGATTGCATTCCCAAACAAAACATGTGTGGATTCATTGGAAAAATTGCAAAAGGAGTTCCCATTTAGATTCAAAGAGCTTCATCTCCATGAACAGGACATACAGCTTTTCCATAACCCATTTTCTATTGACATTGAAAATGTGGATACAATTTACCAAATGGAACTGGCTGAACTGAAGAATTGTGACTCTCTGAAAGACGCATTCAAGTCAAGCAGCCTTCATGATGTCTATGCATCTCTTCCCTCTGAGACATATCTTCATCTCAGGAGCCATGCACTCAAAATGGCAACCATCTTTGGCAGCACTTATGTCTGTGAATGGACTTTTTCTAGAATGAAACATTTGAAATCTCCAACCAGATCAAGACTAACGGATGCACACTTGCATCACTTGTTACGACTAGCAGTGACAAATATGGAACCAGACATTGACCATCTCATTAGCCAATAGCAGGCCCATAGTTGCCATTGAAATACTGGTAAGTTTGTTGATTTAACTGTATTTCATTTTAAATATTGTATTTGTTCCTGTTTTATTTCTTCTCTTCAAAATAAGATATATGCAGCGTGCATAAGAAGTTGTTCATAGTTTTTGTTTTTACTGTAGTCCGGCCCTCCAAAAGTCTGAGGGACAGTGAACTGGCCCCCTATTTAAAAAGTTTGAGAACCATTGGACTACATCTTTGATGAATGAGTTTTGGTGGGGATGTGATACTAGTCTGCATTTGATTCTTGGGAAATAGTAAACTCTTGTTTCTTTCTGCCTTTTCTCATCTCTTCAAACTGTGTTTATCAGACCTTGGGGATGGGGAAGCAAAAGAGGCTATAACACTGGAGGAAGGAGAAGCAGAGACATGAAGAAGTTGCACAGAAAGGAAAGAAAGACAGGAAGAATGGGAGAGGGATACTAGATGTCCACCTAGACCCTTTGACCTTCATCATACCAAGCTACTTGCCCAGGGCTCTGGGAATTATAGGTGACTGGATGTCTCCCTAACAATTCATCTCAATCTCGGGATATTTTGTTGATAGCAGCCAATGATGATGATGACCCAACCCTCTGCAATAAGGATTCACCTCTTCTAAAGGCGGCTTCACCTGTGGTAACTGCATGAGACTAAGTTCACAGCCCACTTCCACAAGAAAACATCAGGTTTTTTTTTTTCCTCTCAAAATAAAGTGACATGTTTATTGTATTTCTTCTGGTGCAGTAAAGAGGTCTGGACCACAAAAATACTCCACCCCACTCCCTACCTCCTCCATGGCTACAGCCCCTGCCCCATGGGAACCAGAGTGAAAGTCTAGGAACTTTTGGAGGACAAGGATGCTGACACTATTTATGGTAGTGTTTTATGTATTGCTTAACTATTTAATCAGTATAAACCAAGCTACCATTTTTATTAAATTCCTTTCTTTTTTTAAAATTGTCATCTGTGAAGGTTTTTAGTGCTGTGCTCTTGACCTCATATTTCCTATAAGTCCCTGTGGTTTTTATTTAGTGGTTTTGCACAGCATGGTGATTTGTAGGAACACATGTCAAGTTGCAGAAGAACTGATTGTGTTCCTGCCTCCCTTAGATTTTTGTCTCTCCTGGTTTGAAATCTCTTTTGAAGCAAGGATCTGTTCACACTTATCCTTTTCATTTAACTGACTCAATTCCCTAGGTTTTCTGTTCTAAGATTTTAAAATCTTTGTTATAAATCCCAGTAAAAGCTTCAGGTCATAATCTTTAAAGCCTCTCAGCGAATGTTTTTTAAAAAGGGAAGTATTCTAGCAATGTTTGAGCATGAACCACTTCCTTTTTAAAAACCAACTAAGCAAATGCAATGCTAAAATTTAGGTCTCCTGGGATGATTATGTGTTTAGCTGAGTCGGATTTCTAACATAAAGAAAATAAAAACACCCATCATTCTGGATTCACTAAAAAGGTGGCCACTATCATTTACAAGGCCATGAACAATTTCTTTAATCCAGTGTTTTGAAGGATTTCCAAGAGATTTCATCATTTTAGTCTTGGAGTGGGCTAATTGTATTGAGAATGAAGTTGAAAACTTTGCATTTTGATGAAATCATAAATCATCATACCTCAGACATGATGGCACTAATAAACATGAAAAGAAATATCTAAAAGTAAGTAGGGCAGGGCAGCTAAGTGATGCAGTACATAGAATGCCAGGCCTGGAGTCAAAAGGACCTGAGTCCAAATCCAGCCTCAGACACTTAGTAGCTTCTGTGACCCTAAGGAAGTCAATTAACCCTATCTGACTCAGTTTCCTCATCTGTAAAATGAGCTGAAGGAAATGGCAAACCGGTCCAGTAACTTTCCCAAGAAAATCCCAAATGGGGTCATGAAGAATTGAAAATAACAAAAACAATTGAACAACAACTAAAAGGGTGATCATGACAGTGAACCAGGTACATAGTGTAGTATAATAGATAAAGTGCTAGTTTTTAGATTGAGGAATTCCTGGTCAAAGATATTTATTAGCTTGTGGACCAAGTCACTTAACCTCACAACCCCAATACCCTTATCTACAAAATGGGGTGATAAATAGCATTTACCTCACAGGGCTATTGTGAGGATCAAAAGTGATAACCTATATAAAACACCTTGCAAAACTTAAAGCAAATGGTTGATATTTATTAAAAATATCTTGTAATTTTGCCACAACTCTAGGTCATCAAGCTAATGAAACAGATAAAATAACAGATGTTGTGTGATTGAATGAACATGTAGTGAGTATTAGGAAACCTGATTCTTTGAATAAATTGGATAACTTGACCATGATCAAGTTCTTCAGTCTCTGGAGATACCAATTTCTTCATCTGAAAAGAGGTGAGAGGCTTCCTAAAGTCCAGTTGAGTTCTAAAAGTGTGAGATTATGTGCTTCTAATATTCTAAACCTTCCAGGTCAATTTTTCCACTTTTTCAGAGATTTGTGATTTCATCAGTTTAGGTACTTTCTTCACTGAGTCAGATACCAATACATTTATGTACTACTTAAACTAATTCGAAGATCTGTGGCCAAAATAATATCAGTTGGTGCCAAACTTTTCAGTAGTAAGTTTTCCCAAGTTTTATTATTCTTGTCCTTGTACAACAAACTTAAACTTCCTCGGCCTGTATTCAAAACCTTTCCAACTTTCAGAATTTGTGCTTTACTAACATAGTTTTTAAGGCAAATAGATGGCACAGTAAATAGAGTACCAGGTCTGGAGTCAGGAAGATTGAATTCAATTCTACTCTAGACACTAGATTGTGACTCTGGGCAAGTCACTCAACCCCGTTAGCCTCAGTTTCCTTATCTGTAAAATTAATTGGAGAAGGAAATGGCGAATCAGTCCAGTATCTTTGACAAGAAAACCCTAAAATGGGTTCACAAAGAGTTGGGCATGACTAAAAAAGACTGACGAACACCAAAGATAGACTTTGAGAAACCAGTCATCTCTATACCACAAGGAGGTATTAGTGGAATATGTCAGTAATTTCAGCTTTTTACAACTAAAATTAAAGAGGTTTGGGTAACTAGACAAGCAAATGATCCAAAAATGCTGCAGTCTTCCAAGTAATTCAGGAAATCTCTTGCCCAGAAAAGAAAAAAAAAACCTTAGGATAACACAGGTGGATGGGATAGATCTATAATTTCATTAGTATAAAAAATAATGTCCTCAAGTAATGAAAAAAATTAAATTAAGGTGGTCTAGCTGTACCTGATCTAGAACTGTATTATAAAGCAACAGTCACCAAAACCATCTGGTATTGGCTAAGAAATAGACTAGTTGATCAGTGGCATAGGTTAGGTTCACAGGGCAAGATAGTGAATAAAAATAGCAATCTAGTGTTTGACAAACCCAAAGATCCCAAATTTTGGGATAAGAATTCATTATTTGACAAAAACTGCTGGGAAAACTGGAAATTAGTATGGCAGAAACTAGGCATGGATCCACATTTAACACCACATACTTAGATAAGATCAAAATGGGTCCATGATTTAGGCATAAAGAACGAGATCATAAATAAATTGGAGGAACATAGAATGGTTTACCTCTCAGACTTGTGGAGGAGGAAGAAGTTTGTGTCCAAGGGAGAACTAGAGACCATTATTGATCACAAAATAGAACATTTTTGATTACATCAAATTAAAAAGCTTTTGTACAAACAAAACTAATGCAAACAAGATTAGAAGGGAAGTAACAAATTGGGAAAACATTTTTACAGTTAAAGATTCTGATAAAGGCCTCATTTCCAAAATATACAGAGAATTGACTTTAATTTATAAGAAATCAAGCCATTCTCCAATTGAAAAAATGGTCAAAGGATATGAACAGACAATTTTCAGATGATGAAATTAAAACTATTTCCACTCATATGAAAGAGTGTTCCAAATCACTATTGATCAGAGAAATGCAAATTAAGACAACTCTGAGATATCATTACACACCTGTCAGATTGGCTAAGATGACAGGAACAAATAATGATGAATGTTGGAGGGGCTGTGGGAAAACTGGGACACTGATGCATAGTTGGTGGAGTTGTGAAAGAATCCAACCATTCTGCAGAGCAATCTGAAATTATGCCCAAAAAGTTATCAAAATGTGCATACCCTTTGACCCAGCAGTGATACTACTGGGCTTATATCCCAAGGAAATACTAAAAAAGGGAAAGGGACCTGTATGTGCCAAAATGTTTGTGGCAGCCCTTTTGTAGTGGCTAGAAACTGGAAGTTGAATGGATGTCCATCAATTGGAAAATGGTGGGCAAATTATGGTATATGAATGTTATGGAATATTATTGCTCTGTAAGAAATGACCAACAGGAGGGATACAGAGAGACTTGGAGAGACTTACATCAACTGATGCTGAGTGAAATGAGCAAAACTAGGAGATCATCATACACTTCAACAATGATACTGTATGAGGATGTATTCTGATGGAAGTGGATATCTTCAACCTAGAGAAGAGCTAATCCAATTCCAATTGATCAATGATGGACAGAATCAGTTACATCCAGAAAAGGAATACTGGGAAATGAGGGTAAACTGAGCAATTTTTTTCTTCCCAGATTATTTTTACCTTCCGAATACAATTCTTCCTTTGCAACAACAACAACAACAACAACAAAAGTCGGTTCTGCACATATATATTGTATCTAGGATATACTATAAGATATTTAATATGTATGGGAATACCTGCCATCTAGGGGAGGGGGTGGAGGGAAGACAGGGAAAAATTCAGAACAGAAGGGAGTACAAGGGATAATGCTGTTAAAAAAATTACCTATGCATGTGTACTGTCAAAAAAATGTTATAATTATAAAATTAATAAAAAAAAATTTTAAAAACCTGAAAAAAATAAAATAAAGTTTTAAATTTAAAAAAAATGCCCTCTACTTGCAATCTGACTATTTCTCAAAAATCTCCCTACTGCCTCTAAAATAAAATGCAAACTCAGCCTGTCATTTAAAACCTTGTATACTCTAATTTCAACTTACTCCTTCCTTGAGCACAAAATACTATCTACCATCTTTGCACATTTATGCAAGTTCCCCATGCCTAGAATAGACTCCATATTTTCATAAGTGGTATAGTGAAGAGCCCTGGATTTGAAGCCAAAGGGTCTATTTAGGATTCCAGCTATGTTATTTATTCTTTTATCTCTAGACAAGTCACTTAATCTCATTTTCCTCATCTTTAAAAGGAGAGGCTTAGACTACCTGGCCTTGGAGGTCCTTGCTAGTTCTAAGTGTATCACTTTTTAAAAATCCTTGACGTTCTTTAATTCCCCACCTTTTCTTTAAGACTTTCCTTTATGTTCCCAATTGGATGTTCTCCATCCCTCCAAATATTCCTAGAGCACTTTGTCTTCATCACTCTCCAACTTGTATCATTCTTCTTTATGCCCATGTTATACTCTGCATCTTTCCTTCCTTTAGTATCAGATCCATGAGGATAGGGATGATACCATTTTCCACCTTTGCATGCTCAATGCCTAGTACAATGTTGCACACATAAATGTATTTTCCATAATGTCATCCATCTCTCTTCCTTGATATTGACCTCCTAACCTTAGACTTAATCATTCAGCTTAAAACCTTATCTTCTATAATAGAAAGGGAAGATCTATAGTGTAATCATCTTTCCTTAACTCATTAGCACAAATTAACATATCAGACGGGTGAGTTATGGAAGTGGAAGCAGAGCAGGTCATTTCAGAGTAGACAGAAAGACATTACAAAGAAAGCCCCTGGGCATCTGAGGAGATGGTATGACAGAACTGTGTCTCATTGTGTTCTGGGCTGGTGAGAACCAAATCCCATTTTGTTCAAATTATCATCACCATCATCATCATCATTAAAGGAAGGGGAGAAAAGCATCTGCTATATGCATGAAATGTGCTAAGTACTTTCCAAATATTATCTTATTTGAGTCATAGCAACTTTAGCAAGTTATATAATTATCCCCTTTTTATAAGTGAATAAATTGAGGCAGAAGTTAAATGATTTGCCAACTTCCCTAGGTAGGCAAGTGTGTTGGATGCTGGGCCTGGGAGCAGGAACACTTGAATCTAAATGTGTTCTTAGGTATTCTATCAAATCATTCAGCTTCTCTCCACCTCAGTTTCCTCAAATGTATAGTGATAATGATGATAATAGCACCTACCTTTGGTTGTAGAGCTTAAATGCAATGATAGTTGGAAGACAGTTAGACTAGTGCCTGACACATAGTAGGTGCTTAATAATGGCTTCCTTCCTTCCTTTCTCCTGTTCTCTTACACAGATTGACTTGATCTCTGAACCTCTCTAAGCTTAAGGTAGAAGTGGTACAGTGGATAGAATTCTGGGCTTGGAATCAGGAAGACATCTTATAATTTTGAATCTAGCTTCAGACACTTACTAGTTACATGACTCTGGGCAAATCACACTTAACCCTTTTTGCCTACATTCCTCATCTGTAAAATGAGTTGGGGAAAAAATGGCAAACCACTCCAGTATCTTTGCTAAGAAAACCCAAAATGGTGTCATGGAGAATCGGACACAACTGAAACAATTGAACAAGTCTGAGGTACTTTTAGCAGTTTGACAGTAGAACTGATGTCAAAAGTCCTTCTGGGCAGTAGAAAGAATATCGCCTCATTTTCATCACATCGAGTTTATTGATATGACTTTAATATCAGAAGCAATATGTTGCATTTCAGTCTAGGTGGACATTTTTTAGTATGTCAGGATAGAGTAGAAGACATCTTTCAGCCAAGCCTCTCCCTGAAGGGAGGAGCTCTTTCTCTAGGTCACTTGGCATTGGTTGACTGCTCAGTACTTTTTAGTCCATCCTGTGTATTCTGTTAATTTGGCATGATATGCCTCAAGGCAATGAGAGCATTTTTTTGAAACAATAAATAAATAAACACAAGGAAAAAATGCAGAAGTAGTAAGAACACATTTTAGCTCCACATTAAAAAAAATCTATCGTGGATGTGATCAGAGTCAATGAAATCTCCTGGGTTTTTCATTTGGGGCTTTCCATAGTTGAGTGAATTTTTATAAAAGGATGAAGATAAAAAAATCAACCACCCCAATTATCCTTAGTAGAAAGTTGCATAGGTCCTGGGAGAAATTTTTATACTGTTATATTTATTTTTGAAAAATTTCAAACTATGAATATCATATTAGTGCAGAAGGCATAATGAATCATTATAGAATATAGACAAATAAAAATATTGCTACAATAGCTATAATTAATATCTTCTGGGTGCTCTATAGTACTCCAAATTTCAACATGAATTTCAAAGCTCAAGTCAAGTGCCACCTTTTCCATGAAGGCTTTCTTGATTCTTCCAGTTGCTGGTGTCTCATTCCTCATTTTAGCCTGTACTATATTCATTTGTGTATGTTATGCCCTCTCTCTCCAGTAACTGTAAGTTTCAGGAGGGAAATTAATTTAATTTAACTTTCATCTTTGTAAATTGGAGATCTAAGCATGTGACTTGTATATTGGCTGGGTGGATGGGGAGATTTTTACTTGCAGTTTTCATCAGAAGGAATACTTCATGTGGAAATACTCCATGAACGCTAACTTGCAATAGCCCTGCAGCTTATGGCCTTAAATTCTTGCCTGAGGCACTAAATGTGTAAGTAACTTGCCCATACACACATAGTGTCTGTAAAAGACAGGACTTGAAACCAAACTTTCTGATCCAAAGCCAATACTTTATCCCCTTCTCCATTCTGATTCAATCTTAGTAGAAACTTAAAGAAGATTTGTTTAGTTGAATGGAAAACTATATATAAAACCTGTTTTTCTAACTTATTTTGGATAGTTACCTATTATCCAAAATAACTGTAGAATGGAGTTTTCTGATTGGCAAAATATCTAGTGCAACAGAATCACCATAGGGGAGCTGCTATAAATTAATAGTCTGATATACCCCCAAGGAAGTCAAAGACATGGGAATAGTTTCCATACATACAAAAATAATTATGGAAAATGGAAACAAAGTGGATCTCATCAATTGGGAAATGATTGGATAAAATTTAACATATGAAAATAATTGAATATTTTTTCTATCAAAAAAGATAATGAAGATTTCAGAAAAAAGTAGGAAGGCTTGGATAATTTGATGCAGAGCAAAAATATAACAGAGCCAAGAAAACAGTTGCACAATGACAATAATAAAATAAAGGAAATACAAATCTTTTGAGTGTAGCAACCACTCATGACTCCAAGGGACTGATGATGAAATGTACGCCTCCTCTCTCTTGGCAGAGAGGTGAAGAGCTAGAAGTACAGAATGAGGCATGCATTTCCATGCTTAGCCAATGAATTTATTTGTTTTATTTAGTTGTACTTCTTTATTACAAGAGAGGGCTTAATGGGGTTGAGGAAGTGTCATTAAGATGAGACTTGGTAAAAAAAATAAGCTTCAATAAAGTATTAAATATTAATGACCAGCTTTTCACATATGGCTTATGTTTAAATCAGGCTCAATATTTTATAGCCACATGTATAGGACATTTTGTAGATCACTAGTTTTTTAAAGAATTTGAAGACATAACATCAAAATCAGATTGAAGATAATGACTGCTTTGAGAAAAGGGACCTATCTTTCTTTGATGTCCCATAAGTTTTGAAAAGATACTTCAGTTCCTCAAGACTGTTATTATAAACATCATTTACCAGTTTCACCCTCAGTTTAAATTTGTCTTTGTTATTCCATCTATTTCACTTCCTATTTGGGTATCCTTACATCCTGTTAACATTCTCTCTCTCCTAAAGAATCCCTCATACTTTGACTATGGAGGGATCTTCATTTGGGCCCCCCAAACAGGATTGCCTTATCCTACCTGGGGCCTGTATTCCATGCCTTTTTTCCTTTTTAAGAGGGCTCTGCCTCTTAATTCTCCCCCAATACCCCACTCTTTCAGGCATTGTTATCCATTCCCACATTACAAGTCAAGGCTACTGTATGTATCACTATTAAAGAAAGGTCAAAAAAATGAAGGAAACCTCAGGAGAGATAGGACCTGCCAATTGGGACTTAATTGGATGGGGCAAAGAGAAGCCTCTTCACTGGAAGAGAAAACAGGCAAAAAGAAACAAAGCCTGCTTTCCTCCTTATTGCTTGCCATTTGGCTTCACCACCCCAAATTATTAATATCTATATAAAAATTCATCTTGTCTTTCATTTAGTATTAGAATCCAGCCCTTGAAAATGTTGTCACTAGCTCATTACAACTTAAAATCTAACTAATGTAGTATTCGTGAAGTTGCGAACTGATAAACTGATCAGACAAAAACTGATTGCGGTTTTTGTTTTCTTGGGATTTTTTGGCAAGGCAATTGGGGTTAAGTGACTTATCTGTGACAAGATTTGAACCCAGATTCTACTGAGTCCAGGGCATCTTTCCATTGTGCTACCTAGTTGCCCCTGATTCCACCATTCTGGAAAACAATTTGGAACTATACACAAAGGGCTATATAGTTGATCCAGCAATGACACTTTAAAAAATAAAAAAAAGAAAAGGACTTATGTGTACAAAGAATATTTATACCAGTTCTTTTTTGGTTGCAAAGAATTAAAGATTGAGAGGATACTTATCAATTGATGAATGAGTGAATAAACTGTGATATATGGTTGGGATGGAATACTATAAGGGATGATGAGCAGGATGCTTTCAGAAAAAAACTGGAAAGACTTACATGAACTGATGCAAAGTGAAGTGAGAAGAACCAGCGAACATTGTATACATTAACAGCAATATTGTATAATGATCAACTATAAACAACTTAGCTATTCTCAGCAATACAAAAGTCCAAGACAATTCCAAATGATGAAAAATGCTATCCACCTCTAAAGAAAGAACTGGTGAAGTCTGAAGGCAGATTGAAGCATACTAATTTTGGTAATGTTGAAATTGATTTTACATGTAATTAGAAAAAATAAAATATTAATTGAATATAAAAATATATACTTATAAATTAAAGCCTACTTTTCCTCTAGGTAATCCCTCTGCAGGATTTCAGCAGAGGAAAAAAGAGGAAGAAGCTAATTTGGTGTGATCAGCTTTGAAGCAAATTTTTGAGTTTTCACACAGAAAAAAAAGAAATTAATGACGCTTCTGGTTTACCGTGGGAGACTCTGATTTTCCTGGGTCAGTTCATTTGTTATTTGTGTATTATTCATTCCTTCTGGAAGTGATATTCATAAAATAAAAAAAAATGCATGTAAAGAGGGTGCCAAAGTTTATGGGCAAATATTCAGGTGAATGGAGAGATCAATAACACCCCATTACTCTCATTAAGGCAGGACCTGCAAGATCCAGATGAGATCATTTGAATGTTAGAGGGCTTAGGAGTGGAAAGAAAGGAGATAAATCTCCAAGTTATTTTTAAATACTTTCTGTCACACTTTAGACATGTCTTGGCTGCTGTTTTTAATGAATTATCCATAGTCCCATCAAGAACTTTGGCCTAATATGTAAGCAGAACATTTTTCAGCTGTTCCTGAGATCAGGTTCAGCTGCCTGAAACATTTTGGTGCTAATGGGGAGGGATTGCTTTCCTTACATGTCACCTAAGCCAGTCTTCTTATGTCAGTGATGAGAAAATAATAGGGGTGGAGAAAATGAGGATAATCACCATAATCAGAAATAATCCCTCCCCCTTTTTAAAGAATACGTACAGGCCTTAATTTTACTGTTTGTCATTATTTATGGTATTGAATTTCTTTGAATGCAAGTTACTAATGAAAGGAAAATGTATTAATGTCCCTCATTGCTAGTTCTAAGAAACTCCAAAATAAGGAATTTGTTCAATTCTTTGTTTAATTATGACAGTTTGTTGGACCCTAAATCTACTTTGTCTAGAAAAACAACTTGATTACTAGTAAGAGTTCTGAATATGAGTTCAGTTAATATCTCCAGATCTTCAGGACCAGGAGATCATTATATACTTCAACAACAATACTGTATGATGATCAATTCTGATGGACAAGTTCCTCTCCAACAATGAGATGAACCAAATCAGTTCCAATAGAGCAGTAATGAACTGAACCAGCTACACCCAGCAAAAGAACTCTGGGAGATGACTATGAACCACTACATAGAATTCCCAATCCCTCTGATTTTGCCCACCCACATTTTAGATTTCCTTCACAGGCTAAATGTACACTATTTCAAAGTCCGATTTTTTTTTTCAGCAAAACAACTGTTTGGACGTGTATACATATATTGTATTTAATTTATACTCTAACATATTTAACATGTATTGGTCAACCTGCCTTCTGGGGAGGGGGGAGGAGGGGAAAAATTAGAACAAATGGTTTGGCAATTGTCAGTGTTGTAAAATTACCCATGCAAATATCTGGTAAATAAAAACTATTAGATATGAAAAAAAAATATCTCCAACTCTTATTACCTATCTGACAATGGGTAAGTCAATTAGCCTGTCCAAGCCTCATTAGTTCCA